>NC_056056.1:208100551-208406259 GCF_016772045.2 Ovis aries
CCTCGTCCAGCCAGATGCTCCCATTTCCAGGGCCAAACATGGCGGCCTGCATGGCTTCGAGGGCCTGGCCACAGCCCAGCTGCTGACACACCACCTCCGCCTCTGCCAGGCTCCAGGAGTCATCGCACACGGTGCCCCAGGAGCCGCTGTGCCAGACCTCCACCCGCCCTGAGCACTCGCTGTCTCCTCCCCTGAGCCGGAGCTTCTCCCTGTCTGAAAAGGCAGCAGCCCCTCCTGTGACTGCCCTGGTGGGAGGAAGGAGCCCCTGGGAGCCACAGGGGAGGGGGCGGGGCTGACATACCTGTGCAGGGGGCAGCAGCTGGACAGCTCTTGGGTCTTCTTCCTGCAGAAACAATGACGGGAAGCTCTGCATCAGGGACAGCTGTGGGACAGCTGTTCCCATACATGAGTAACTAAGGTTTTTTTTGTCACAGTCAAATGACAAGAGACAACAGAACCTTCATCATTTACTTGACTGAGAAGGTCGCTGCATCTTATCAGCAGCTGATATTACTTTATCTAATTAGCAATTTACCAGACTCCACTTTCCATAACAAAAGGAAACAGACACAGAGACAAACATAAACATACACCTACATTTTGCAGACTCAACCAAAGCCCATCAATTAGATTTGAAAATATAAAATCATACTAACAACATCTTACATGGTTGGGAGTGACACAGAAACAGACAGTAAGTCACCTGCACACGAGATGTAGGCTTCCTCCTTGGGAGAGCATGAGTTGTAATTCCAAGGGTCAGAAGGACACTGCCAGAGAGAGGTGTCAGTTTTCCGACACTGGATTCCATCTACCCACTGTGGTCTAGAACCTTCTCTAAGAGCAACAGAAGAGTTGAGACTTCCACTGTCCCCACAGCCAAGCTGTCTGCATATCATGGACACGGTGATGTCTTCCATGGGGCTGCGGCAGACACTGCCCCAGGTCCCGTTGTAGAAAACTTCCAGCCACCCAGCACACTCCTGGTCCTCACTCACCATTCTGAGCGCCAGGAACTCTGAGATTGAAAGGGAGGGGATGGGACAGAGTGAGCATTCCACTCAGTGCTCTGGGTTTTCCTCTCCCCCAGAAGTTGTGACCATACATCCCTGACTCAGTGGAGGAGATGCCCACTGGGTGACAAGACTGACTTTTGCCTCCCTTTCAGCTGACTTTGAACATTAATGTCTGTACATCTATTTCTACCTCAACAATGTAGATATGAACAGAGAGCAACACCAACTTGGGCACCTGCAGTGACAGGAGCTGATTCCTGCTTCCTGACAAAACTCCTAAAAGAACGGAATGTGATGTGGACAGTGAAGTGGTCGGCAGAATAACGGACCCCCAGAGATGTCCACAGCCTAATCTCAGAACCTGTGATATGTTACCTTACATTTTGAAAGAGACTTTACAGATGTGATTAATAAGGACCTTGGGATGGAGAGATAGAGCTCAAATATTGAAGATTAACTATGTGAGCCCCGCCTAACACATCTTTAAACTCACTACATTGAGAAATGCATCGTCTTTCCCAGCTCCAGTCAAAGGGAAATGTGAGTGAGGGAGAACGGTTGGAAGAGGCACTGTTGTCTGAAGAAGAATAAAGAGGGTTCTGAGCCAAGAAATGAGGCCACACAGAAACCACAAAAGGCTGGGAAAGGAGTCCTCCCAGAGACTCCAGGAAGAATATAGCCCTGTGGACACTGGGATGTTGGCCCACGGAGACTCTCTTCAGACTCCTAGCAAACAGAACTGTTGAGGAAAATTCTGAGCTTTCACTATGCCAGGCTCCTCTGTCCATGGGATTCTCAGGCAAGAATAATGGAATGGGTTGTCATACCCTCCTCCAGGGGATCTTCCTAACCCAGGGACTGAACCCACATCTCTTACATGTCCTGCTTTGGCAGGCAAGTTATTTAAAACTAGGGCAACTTGGGAAGCCCAGGATTTCAAGATACTTCCTACCACAAGTAACTGCAGAATGAGCCCTGCTTTCAAGTGTTAACTGTAAGAAATGGCTCTGTCAGGAAACACTGGTGAGAAGAAAGGACCAGAACCTCAGCTGATGCAGGAGGAAGTGAAAGCACCTCGTTTTCACATTTACTGGAAAGACAGGCTCCACGGGAGGAAGCCTCCTACTCTGGTCCTTTCAACATCTCTCCATCAGGGCTCAGATTCCCGTCCTCCAGGGCCCCACCCCTGCCCCAGAATGTGGACAGAGTGTAGTACAGACCTGAGCAGATGACCCCCGCGTCCTCCTTGTGTCTGCAGTCGTGCCGCCCCCAGCCCCGGGAAGGGCACCTCCACACGTGAGACTCATTTCCTGTACAGTTCAGGTCATCCAGCCAGATGGGTCCTGATCCTGCCCCAAAGTGAGCAGACCTCGTGGCGTTGAGGGCTTCTCCACAGCCCAGCTGCCTGCACACCACGCGGGCATCGTCCAGGTCCCAGCCGTCATCACAGATGGTGCCCCAGGAGCCCTGGTCAAGGATCTCCACTCTCCCGGCGCAGGGACCGCCCCCGTCCACCAGGCGGAGCTGCCTGCTGTCTGAGGAGAGAGAAATGGGACAATGGGGCGGTGACGGGGTTTTAAAGGGTCTTCTCTTCTGTGGGACCCTCACCTGAGCAGTAGGGGGCTCTCTCCTCTGAGGCTGCCGAGCCTGCTGGTTCTGACAGGGAGTCATTGCACTGGGGCAGCGCCTGGGTTTGGTTTCCTGAAGAAACAGCAATGATCAGGGTGTTGGTGATTGAAAAACAGGAAACTGAATTAAACTAAATAGTGACAAGCAGTGGGGTCTGAGAAGAAAAATGTGACATAGCAGTTTTTGCACTTTAGTTGCTCAGTAGTTTCCAACTCTTTTTGACTCTATGGAGTGTAGCACTCCAGGCTCCTCTGTCCATGGGATTCTCGAGGCAAGAATACTGGGATGGATTGACATTTCTTTCTCCAGGGGATCTTCCCCAACGAGGAATCGAAATGTCATCTCCTGTATCTCCTGTATTTCCTGTATTGGCCAGCAGATTCTTTACCACTGAGCCTTTGGGGAAACCTAGGTTAACATAGCTGTAAAATTTTCATAACTGTAGTATTCGCCTTCGCTATGAAGAGTTCTGTTTCTGACAGTGCCGCAATTTTTGTCTCTAGCACTAAGAATGAGTTAAATAATTTCTATCCCTAAAGTGAAAGTGAAGTCACTCAGTTGTGTCTGACTCTGCGACTCCATGGACTGCAGCCTACCAGGCTCCTCCATCCATGGGATTCTCCAGGTAAGAGTACTGGAGTGCGGTGCCATTTCTTTCTCCAGGGGATCTTCCCGACCCAGGGATCAAACCCATGTCTCCCACATTGCAGGCAGAGCCCCCAGAGAAGCCCCAAATCTGTCTGTCCCCAAATCTACCCCTAAATAGAAGAAGCAAAATAAAACACTTTCTGAAGTATTTCTACAATTTGTCATCTACAGTGTCTGCATTTTAAAAAAATATTTATTGAAAATAGATCTCATGAGAAACCAAGAGGAAATGTAGACATTAGAAACAATTCCCCAGGATACTCGGCTACTAGAGTTACTTGACAGAGAATTTAAAGAGGCTTGATTAAGGTGCCCATGGAATTAACTGAGAAAATGCACACCCTGATGGAAAAGAACAAATAATGCTAACAACAACAACAAAAATAAATTAAAATTCTAGAGCTGAAAAACTTACTATTTGAAATTAAGAACTAAAGAAAGAGCGTATCAGCACATTAGCTCAGCATAAGGGAGAATCAATAAAGTCCAAGGTCATAGGACAAACACACCTCTATTTAGAAGTGCAGGCCACACAGTAAGTATCCCAATTACACTGCTGTATAATAAATTATAAAAACAGCCTCTGAAGATATATATATATATATATATATATATATATATATATACCCACACTCTTCATTTTCTTAAGTCTTCCTGGGTCAGTTATTTGAGAAAGACTCAACTTGGCAGTTGTGTCTTGGGATCTTTCATGTAGTTGCATTTGGATGTCCTCTGAGGTTGAAGTCAGCTGAGGACTTGACTGAACTTTGGTTAATAAAGAAATATCTTGAATTATTTTAGGGATAAAAGGACATCATGACTGCAGCCCAATTCAGAAAGACTTTACATATTTATTGAGAAATGGGGCAGGAGGGGGACAGAGAGAGAGAGAGAAAGAGAGGAAGATTACAGTAAAATACTAATATTGGGAGATCCAGGTAAAAGACATCTGGGAATTTTTATATTATTTTTGCAACTTTCAAGTCTCAAATTAGGTCAAAATAAAAAAAATTAAAAGGTGAAAATAAGTCAGAAAGAATTAATTCCTAGGATACTTTCACTAAAAGAAATAAAAATAATTTCAAAAATGTGAAACACCTAGGAGAAAATCTAGTAAAAGATGGGCAAAACCTCTGATAGACCTAACTGAATGGAGGGATATGTCATGTCAATGAATTGGGAGACTCAAAATTGTCAAAGTCAATCATCCTCAAATTTCTGGTAGATTAAATATAATCTCAATCAATATACAGTTATGAAGTTTCTTTTGGTGAAAAATAACAAACTAATGTCAAAATTTTTTTAAACATAAAAGGCCAAGAATGACCAACACAGTTGGAAAGAAGAGCAACATAGTTAGTTAATATAAAGTAACTCTTGTAAACTAAAATTACCCAATCTTACTATAAAATTACAATAATTAAGAAAATATAGTATTTGTGCAAGGATAGACAAATGATACAATGGAATAGAACAGAGAGTCTAAAAAAGGCTTAGACACATATGCCCTTCTCCTTATGGCAAAGGTGGCACACAGTGGAGACAAAAATATTTTCAGAAAAAGATTCTGAGTCAATTAGATGTCAATATGAAACTTGACCCTTAACTTATATAGATGTCAATCTCAGAAGGAATATACAAATATATGCAAGAGAAAAATAAACTTCTATAAGATACTATCGAAGAATATTTTTATGGTCTTGGAGTAAGCAAAGTTCTTTTCAAAAGGATTTAAGAAGTACTAAATATACTGGGAAAAACTAGTAAGTTATATTTCCTCAAGATTAAGAACTTCACTCATCTAAGGACATGGTACCATTAAGAAAATGAAAATAAAAGACCAAGGATTAAATAAATAGCATAGTTTTCACCCAAAGTCATTGTCATGGTAAGTTGTGGCATCATATTTGTAATAGTCAAGGACAGAAAACAATTCAACTCTCTACCATCAGTCAAATGGATCAATATATTGTCATGTGATCATTCAAAGAACTACTCTACAGTAAAAAAAATGAATAGTCAGCTGCTATAAACAACATCATGAGTGAATCCCAAACATAATGTTGCGTCAAAGAAGTGAGACACCCAAGAAACATACTGCATGATTTTATATAAAGTTCAAAAATCAATAAAATATCCTATGGTTGTTGTTGTTGTTGTCCAACTGCCCAGTCATGTCCAACCTTTGTGACCCCATGGACTGCAGCATGCCAGGCCTCCCTGTCCCTCACCGTCTCCTGGAGTTTGCCCAAGTTCATGTTCATTGCATCAGTAATGCCATCCAGCCATCTCATCCTCTGACACCCTCTTCTCCTTCTGCCCTCAATCCTTCCTAGATTCAGAGACTTTCCCAATGAGTCATCTATCCACATCAGAAGACCAAAATACTGGAACTTCAGTTTCAGCATCAGTCCTTCCAGTGAATATTCTATGATAGTAGAAGTTAAACTGTTTTCACTGGAGAGGACACAGGACATAGTTACTGGGAGGCAACAGTGACTCTGTAGTGCTGGGTGTGTTCTCTTGGCTTATCTGGGTTGGGGATCATGACTGAGGTCTACACTTATTGCTGGTGCATCATTTTCTATGATTATTTGTAAATAATAATGCTGCTTAAAAATATATTATTCCCCTTCACCCTTCTTGCCCTGACCTGAAAAATGAGTGAACAATGAGAGAAAGCATATTTCACCATGAAATATCTGATTTTTGAAGCCATGTTTCCTTCACTTTCTGCTCTTGGGAACATTTCACTCCGTGAGTACCAGTAGCCTTCCCCCCCGCCCCCCACTTACCTGAGCAGATCACATAGGCCGTGTTGCCATGGGAACAGTCAGGACCACCCAGGGCAGTCACAGGGCACGTCCATAAGAAGGACTCAGCCCCCGAGCAGTGAAATCGGACTGTTGAGATATGATCTCCTCCTTCTACAAAGTGCGGTCCTCTAGGGGTGGAGATGGTGACTCCACAGCCGAGCTGACGACAGACAACATTGGCATTGGCCAGACTCCAGTGGGAGGCACAGAGTGCTCTCCATCGTCCAGAAATATTCATCTCCACCTGCCCCTCACACTGAGAGGAGCCCTTTGTCATGAGCCGGACTTCTGCATACACTGGTAGAAGAAGACAGGATGTCAGCAAAATCTCATTTTTAAAAAAACCTGAACAGAGAAGAGGGAGGAAAAACAAAAAGTTGAACACAGTGTGCAGGGAGGTTAAGTCCTGACCTGCATCTCACCTGAACAGACAACCTGAGCAGCTCCACTGTGGTGACAAGTGCCCCCTGGACAGGGCACTCTGGGGCAGGACCAGAGCTTAGGCTCCTCCCCCTCACACCTGAACTCTTCAGCCCAGACCCGGCCATCTGACTCTCTGAAGGGCATGTGTCCCAGGACAGACACAGCCTTGCCGCATCCCAGCTCTGCACAGATGACCTGCGCAGTGGGAAGTGTGAAGTTTCCATCAGACACTGGGGTCCAGTCTTCTCCAGAATACACTTCTACTCGCCCTGAGCAGGGTCCTTCTCCTCCAGCCAGATGCACAAATCCTAAGGGGAACAATCAACAGCAGCAACAAACCCTGTGACTATTCATAGTCCTTGCTTGGCATTGGAAACAGCACATCATAGGCAAGGATGTGAAAGTGTTTCATCACTAGGAGTGGGGCATGGAGATAGAATTTGACAATTATTGTCAGAATCGTATTAGTAATTTCATGAGCAAGTTTATGGAAAGAAACCCAGAAAAATTTGCAGTCATTAAGAATGTATATTTGGAGGTTGATTAGGATGAGAATTCCTCATCTAGGCATCTGGAAATGACAAGACCCAAGGAAACTACACTGCAGCAGGCATCAGACTTGAGCACAGAGCTGAACTAACTCAGAGTGAAGTAGTTTATGGGATTCAATAGTTTAGAGGACTAAGAGCCAGACAAGGTTAGAAGGCCATCTGAGATTTCTGGAGCTATAATTCTGGCCAGTTTTCTCTCAGGAGCCAATAATCAAGTCACTGAAGACAGGGGACTTCATAGTGGGATATCTATTAATTCAGGCTAGACTGTAGACAGACTTATGGCTCACGGGAGGAAAGCTAGACATCATACCAAGTCTACAAGTCTATTATGATTTTTTTATATTATAACAAGCTTATTATGATTTTGGGACTTCCCTGGTGGCTCAGACGGTAAAGCGTCTGTCTACAATGTGGGAGACCTGGGTTTGATCCCTGAGTCGGGAAGATCCCCTGGAGAAGGAAATGACAATCCACTCCAGTACTATTGCCTCAAAAATCCCATGGACAGAGGAGCCTGGTAGGCTACAGTCCATGGGGTCGCAAAGAGTCAGATATGACTGAGCGACTTCACTTTCACATTATGACTTCACATATATTTCTCATAATTCTTGATGGTGAAAGATTCCCAGGATTTCTTAGGTGACTTGATTGTGAAAAGAAGTTGTCCATAGATGAGTTTGAATATTAAGAAAGTTCAGAGAGTCATAGAAGAGGGAGGGGCTGGTCCTAGCCATCTTTCTTGAAAGCCTAGGATTTATCAAGGGAGAGAATGAGATTTCAGTGGGAGTATGCAAATCAGCTGAGTTTGATTACTTTCTACTAGACATGGGGATCTAAGACATGGGAATCTTAGCAAATACTAAGAAATGATGATAATTTAATGTGTTTTAATCCTATATATATGCTAACTGCGTATTCCTTTCCTATTTGGATTCTTGAGAAATAGCTAGCATGCATTAAAAAAAAAGAGAGAGAGAGGGAGAGAAAGAGAGCAGAGAGCAAGCAAGCCATGTGTAATTTAGAGATTTCCAAATGCAAAAACTTCAATATGGATGAAGACAGACTTGAGGAAAATATTTTTGACAGATTTTATCCACTGTGCTCCTCCCATCTGGCCATCTAATCCTGCTACACTTTCCCATTTTACCCACACCAGACAAGAGAACAATCATAAAAGCTACAAATGGATGGAAAGGAGACTCTGAAAGGGAAGAACTTCTGTAGGAGTGGAGTGTGGGTGGGGTGTGTGGTAGGTTAAACTGGGAGTGGATGGAGTATAAAACTGAAAGAGATCAAACTGGTCTGATGGGGAGTTCAGTCACAGATTACTCTTTCTAATTAAATAATTTTTACTCAACACCTTGTTAGTTTCTGTATTAGTCCCACCAGATTATGAATTTAGAAAGAACAAATATTGCTTACATGTTATTGTAGATAGCCTGACACATGTTAGACTCTCAACTATATTCAGAATGAGTCTTATACACATCAGGATAGTCTCCCAAGACAAATTATTATTATTTCTTTTTTTACTTTATATTTGCTTTCAAATGGAAAAAATAAGTGTGGGAACATTGCAAGAAAATTTATGAACTAGAAGGATGATGTGAGGGGATAAGTTATTAAAAGTAATAAAACCAACCATGTTCGTATATAACAATAGAGAGAATGGGGCAGAATATAAATATCTAACAGACACAAAGACATATACACACAGAAATTTAGTATTTGAAGAAGGTAATATTTTATATCATTGGAGAGGACAGACTGTTCAATAAATAGTGCTGAAACACTTTTTGGCCCTCATTTTCCAGGTTTAGTCCATTTGCAAAAGAAACATCAACCTGAGCCATAGGAGGGACCTCAGGGACCAGGCTGTCAGGAAAGGATTCTCTCTGCACCTATGCCTGAGCCTGGGAGAGCCCTGATTTTCTGTATCTCAGCTTCTGCTTAGGGCCCTTTGTCCCAAAGGCTATCTCACTGTTATAGCTTTGGGGCTGGATTTTATCCAGGGAACCACGAGAGCCTGAGGGACCAGGTAGATTTTCATCATTGTTCATGTAGATCACATCCTTACTTCTCTCCCTCTGACCAAGGTGGCCTCCTCTCTTCTCCCTGTAGCTGTGATGCATCTGCCTCCAGACCAACTCTCAGCCCTCTGACCTTCAGCCTGACCTGACCCTGGACCCTCTGGCTCCTCACCCATCTCTCTGGACTCCTACTGGCTTGACTGGAACAGAGTACTGTGTGGCCTGAGGTGTAGGAAATATCCTTGTTGGATGAGGGATGTGGCCTCTCAGAGATCCACAAAGATCAAGTATCTTTCTGGTCTTCCAGGAAGTATCTTCCTGGAAGACCAGACCTGCCCTCGACCCTTTGGCTGCCCCTTCTCCTCTGAAAGCCAGAGGGGATCAGCGTGACCTTTCCATCAAGGTGCAGCAAAGGCCAAGGAGAGTGCATCCCTAGAGGCCCAGAAATAGAACCTCTGATTGGGAAATGAAATGGAGAGAGAGAGGAGAGGCTACAAGGGAGTCATATCTGAATCCTCTGCAGAGGTCTGATATTTAAGTAGGAGGACGTTACTTGAAGGTAATATTGAGAATCTATTTTCATGTGGTTTATTACAAATACAAGCACCTTTTTAGAGTCTGTTATATTCAAGAATTTTGACCGATGTTGGGGATGTAAGTCACAATAAAACAATGCCCTTATCTTTTTAGAAGTGCAGGAGAAAAACAAGTAGACAGTTTAAAGCCCTCCAAAATGTTTATGAGAGACTTGGATAATCAAAGAAAGGGAAAATTGCCCTTCCAGAGGGCCATTTATTTATATGAATAGACTGCAACAAAGGCAAAATGAAACTGTGGTCAGATTTATCCTTGTCTGGTTTCTCTTGCTGTACAGACATCCTGTGTCCTTAGGCACACGTAGCATCCTCCACACCACACCTGGACCTTCATTGCTGCTCAGAGAACCCCACAGGTGACTTTGTCAGCTCCCATTGCCCTTCCATCCCTCCTAGCTATGATAACTCTCTTCCAGCTTCTTCTTCCAGCTTGTCCCCTTACTTCTATTTCTAGCAAATAAACTCCCAATTGCAATTCTCTTATATCGCTGAAATAATCAGGTGTAAACTATATAATCTCTTACTATAAAACACAAAATCAGTATTTCATTGCCTCCACCTTTGATGTGTCAGTGCATGGTTAACGTGTTCTTTCAAAGATTTGGTTTATGCAGATGTTTTAAAAGAAAATATGGACAAAGAATCTTTTCTAATTACAATGGAAGGAGAAGCATTTCATCCACAGTTCTCTGGTTCTACCAGCCAAATGGCTGTGAATATTTACATTTAAATTTGTAAAGGAGACTTGAACTTTGGCATAAATCCATAAATTGCTTTCTGATTTGTTTAATGATGTCCCCTGTGCCTCCACTCCTACTGACCTAGTGCAAAGTAGTGTATCATAGGGTAACTACGGAAACAACTCCACCCAGGGAGGTGGATCCTCATTCTTGTCCCCCCCTTCTATGGGTTCACTGTGCAAATAGGTCTGTGTGTGGTGATTTGCAAGTATTTCATTCTCCCAAAAATTATATAAAAATTATGAAGATCAATTATAGTTGGAAATAATAGATTAAACGCTGTCAGGTAAGATCACTGGAGAATAAATATCAGAGACTGACAAGAGGAAAGTAGGAAGCCCATCCTCACAGATAAATGTGCCCTCAGGGAGGATGGGTAGATGTCTAGACCTCTATAACTCAGTCATCTTCTATCGTCAGGTGATCAGACACCAACTTCCTTGGAACTTTCTACTTCCTCAGCCCATGGACAATGCACTGACCGTACCTGAGCAAACGACCCCAGCATCCTCTGCATGACTACAGTCGTGCCGCCCCCAGCCCCGGGAAGGGCACCTCCACACGTGGGACTCTTTTCCTCCGCAGTTCAGTTCATCCAGCCAGATGGGCCCTGATCCCCGACCTAATTCAGCAAATTGCAAGGCACTGAGGGCTCCTCCACAGCCCAGCTGCCTGCACACCACGCGGGCATCGTCCAGGTCCCAGCCGTCATCACAGATGGTGCCCCAGGAGCCCTGGTCAAGGATCTCCACTCTCCCGGCGCAGGGACCGCCCCCGTCCACCAGGCGGAGCTGCCTGCTGTCTAAGAAGAGAGAAATGAGACAATGAGGGGTTGACCGGGCGTAGGGGCCTGGGACGGGGTGGTGGGAATGAGAAGAGTCTTCAGGTCTTGAGTCTCCTCTGAGGCTGCAGAGCCTGCTGGTTGAGACACGGAGTTTTGCACTCCGGCAAGCAAAATGAAGATCATGGCATCTGGTCCCATGGCTTCATGGGAAATAGATGGGGAAAGAGTAGAAACAGTGTCAGACTTTATTTTTTTGGGGGCGGGGGTGCTCCAAAATCACTGCAGATGGTGACTGCAGCCATAAAATTAAAAAACGCTTACCCCTTGAAAGAAAAGTTATGACCAACCTAGTGAGTATATGCAAAAGCAGAGACGTTATTTGCCGACTAAGGTCCGTCTAGTCAAGGCTATGGTTTTTCCTGTGGTCATGTATGGATGTGAGAATTGGACTGTGAAGAAGGCTGAGCGCCGAAGAATTGATGCTTTTGAACTGTGGTGTTGGAGAAGACTCTTGCAAGTCCCTTGGATTGCAAGGAGATCCAACCAGTCCATTCTGAAGGAGATCAGCCCTGGGATTTCTTTGGAAGGAACGATGCTAAAGCTGAAACTCCAGTACTTTGGTCACCTCATGGGAAGAGTTGACTCATTGGAAAAGACTCTGATGCTGGGAGGGATTGGGGGCAGGAGGAGAAGGGGACGACAGAGGATGAGATGGCTGGATGGCATCACTGACTCGATGAATGTGAGTCTGAGTGAACTCTGGGAGATGGTGATGGACAGGGAGGCCTGGCCTGTTGCTTTCATGGGGTCGCAAAGAGTCGGACACCACTGAGCGACTGAACTGAAGCACCTGGGTCTGGTATCTCATAGTAGCAATGAGAATAATAAGGTTGAAAAGAGGCAAAAATAGGAAATATTACCCTACTGAGTAGTGTGAGACAGCTGATGTCACCCAAGTCCTATTGGTATTAATCTTCTGATTTGTAGAGTTCTGCATTGTTGTTTTTGAGTCACCAAGTCATTTCCAACTCTCTTGTGACTGTATGGGCAGTAGTCTGCCAGGCTTCTCTGTCCATGGGATTTCCCAGGCAAGACTACTGGAGTAAGTTGCCATTTCCTTCTCCAGGGAATCTTCCCAACCCATCGATCAGCCAGGCATCTCCTGCACGGACAGGTAAATCCTTTAACACTGAGCCACCAGGGAAGCCAGACAAAGGTCTGTCTAGTCAAAGTTATGGTTTTTCCAGTAGTCATGTATGGATGTGAGACATGGAGTATAAAGAAAGCTGAGCACTGAAGAACTGATGCTTTTGAACTGTGGTGTTGGAGAAGACTCTTAAGAGTTCCTTGGACTGCAAGGAGATCAGTCATTTCTAAAGGAATTTAGTCTGAATATTCATTGGAAAGACTGATGCTGAAGCTGAAACTTTGACCACCTGATGGGAAGAACTGACTCAATGGA
This sequence comes from Ovis aries, assembly GCF_016772045.2. NCBI lineage: Eukaryota > Metazoa > Chordata > Mammalia > Artiodactyla > Bovidae > Ovis > Ovis aries. Next base: position 208,113,250 of record NC_056056.1, read on the forward strand.
AAAGACCTTGATGCTGGGAAAGACTGAATGAAGGAGAAGGGGACGACAGAGGAAGAGATGGTTGGATGGTATCACTGACTCAACGGACATGAGTTTGAGCAAGCTCGGGGAGTTAGTGATGGACAGGGAAGCCTGGCATGCTGCAGTCCATGGGGTTAGACATGACTGAGTGACTGAACTGGCTGATAAATAAATAAGAAAATTTTAAACATTCTAGAGAAAAATGGTAATGAAAGCTATCATAAAGTCTTCTAAAATAACTTTAAATATTTACTTGTTTATCACTCCCTGCATCTGATAACAAATATAAAAACAGACATACAGACATCTACAAATGTGAACACACACATACACACACCCCTACCTGAATTAAAGTTTCACTAGAGGAAGGACTTTGCAGTTTTTATTTACCCTGTTTTTCTGCTATTAGGACAGTTACCTACATATTGTATGCACTCATTCAACAAGATTCAACAAGTATGTATATGGAGAACCTTTTCTAAATACCTTGAGAGTTACTTAATAAATATTTATTGAATGAATGTGTAGACAAATAAAATTCAGTGAAACAGAAGTCCTTTAGCTTCATGCTAATCAATGAAATATCAATAGTAAAGCAAATGTAAGTTAAAAGCAATGGTTTGTGAAAATAAATAGTGCATATTAAAAATAAGTTTAATTTACCACACAGCATTGCTATTAGGTATGCATTGTTGGGTTTCCCCAGTGGGCTCAATGGTAAAGAATCTTCTAGAAATACAGTAGATGCAGGTTTGATGCCAGGGTCAGGAAGATCCCCTGGAGAAGGAAATGGCAACCCACTCCAGTATTCTTGCCTGGAAAATCCTATGGATAGAAGAGCCTGGCAGGCTACAGTCCATGGGGTGGAAAAGAGTTGAACACAACTTAGTGATTCAACAACAACAACAAAATTAATTTGTCTCTAAGTACAGAATTAATTTATATTCAAAATTTCACTTACATAATGTTAAAGGAAAATTATTAAATAGATTATAAGCTACTCTTCTCTATTATTCAGTATGAAACATAGGCAATTGTACAAAACCAATAAAATACTTAGGGATAAATTTAACAAAGGAGGTAAAACTCTTGAATGATGAAAGCTATAGGACAGTGATGAATGATATTGAAGAAGACACAAATAAGTGGAAAGATAATCTGTGATCATGGGTTGGAAGACCTTATATTGTTAAAATGCTCATGCTACACAAAGAAATCTACAGATTCACTGTAATCATTAACAAAATCCAAGTGGAAATTTTCACACATATGGAATAAACAATCCTAAAGTTTCTCTGGAACCACAAAAGACCCTGAATATCAAAATCAATCTTGAGAAAGAACAATGCAGGAGGTGTCATGCATCCTGATTTCAAACTATATTACAAAGTTGTACTAATAAAAACAGTATGGTATTTGTATGAAAATGGGCACAGATATCAACAGAACAGAATAGACAGCCCAGAAATAAATCCAAATATATACAGTCAATTGGATTTTGAAAAAGGAGCCAAGAATCTACAATGGGAAAATGACAGTCTCTTCAATGAATGGTGTTATGAAAATTAGACTGCTACATGCAAAAGATGCAAGGGCACCACTGTCCATACACCATTCACAAAACTCAACTCAAAATGGGTTAAAAACTTAATCATAAGTACTGAAGTCATAAAAATCCTAGAAGAAAAAGCAAGGGGAAAATGTCCTTGACCTCAGTCTTTGTGATGATATTTTGGATTTGATGCCAAAAACAAAGGCAAGAAGACCAAAACAGCCAAGTGAAACTACATAAAACTTAAAAACTTCTGCACAAAGGAAATGATATGCAGAATGAAGAGACTATCTGTGGAATTAAAGAAGATATTACCAAATAATATGTACTTCAGAAGAGTTAATATCCAAACTATTAATATTTAAAGAACTTGCAACTCAATAGCAGAATAAAAAAAATGTCTGATTTCAAAATGGACAGAGGACCTAAATAGACATTTTTTTTTCCACAGAAAACATCCATTTGGCCAACAAGTACATGAAAAGGTGCACAATATTAGTAGTTACCACCAGGTCAATGTAAATCAAAACCACAATAAGATATCACCTCACAGAATTGCTTTTATCAAAAAGACAAGAAATAGCAAGAATTGGTGATAATGTGAAGAGAAGAAAAAGTTTCTACACAGTTTCAGGGAATGTAAGTTGAGCATCCCCTATGGAAAAGTTTTGAGGTTCCTGAAAAATTAAAAACAGAAGTGCTATATGACTTAGCAATTTTCCTTTTGAGTATTTATCTGAAGGAAATGAAAATACTAACTTGAAAATATATGTGCAACCCAATGTTCACTGCAGAATTATTTACAATAACCAGATAATGTAAGCCTTCATTGATGAATGAATGGATAAAGAAAATGTTTATAAATATATATAATGTTTATATATACAATATCATTTATATGTAAATATAGATAATATATAAGATATATTGTATACAAATAATGTATAAACTTACATATAATGTTTATATATATATATAATATTTATATATACATACAGTCACCAAAAATAGAAATTCTCATCATTTGCAACACATGAATGTACCTTGAAGGCATTATGCTAAGTGAGCTAAGCCTAATGGAAACAGAAAAATGTCATATGATCTCATTTATAGGTGGAATCTTAAAATAGATTTTTTAAAAAAGGTTTCAGAGATGCAAAGAGCAATTTGCTGTTGCCAGAAGTGTGTTGATGTGGCAAAATGGATGAAGGTGGGCAAAATGGATGAAGGTAGTCAAAAGACACAAACTTCCAGCACTAAAATTAATGTCATGAGGATGTAGTGTACAGTATGGGGAGTACAGTTAATGTGTGCGTGCTCAGTCTTGTCCATCTGTTTGTAACCCATGGACTGTAGCCTGAGAGGCTTCTCTATTCACGGGATTTCCCAGGCAAAAATACTGGAGTAGGGTTGCCATTTCCTCCTCCAGGGGATCTTCACAACCCAGGGAGGGAACCCACATCTCTTATGTCTCTTGCATTGGCAAGGGGATTCTTTACCACTTATTTAACTTATATACAGAGTACCTCATGAGAAACGCTGGGCTGGAAGAAGCACAAGCTGGAATCAAGATTTCTGGGAGAAATATCAATAACCTCAGATGTGAAGATGACACCACCCTTATGGCAGAAAGTGAAGAAGAACTGAAGAGCCTCTTGATGAACGTGAAAGAGGAGAGTGAAAAAGTTGGCATAAAGCTCAACATTCAGAAAACTAAGATCATGGCATCTGATCCCATCACTTCATGGCAAATAGATGGGGAAACAGTGTCAGACTTTATTTTGGGGGGCCTCCAAAATCACTGTAGATCGTGATTGCAGCCATGAAATTAAAAGACGCTTACACCTTGGAAGGAAAGTTATGACCAACCTAGACAGCATATTAAAAAGCAGAGACATTACTTTGCCAACAAAGGTCCACCTAGTCAAGGTTATGGTTTTCCAGTGGTCATGTATGGATGTGAGAGTTTGACTATAAAGAAGGCTGAGGGCTGAAGAATTGAGACTTTTGAGCTGTGGTGTTGGAGAAGACTCCTGAGAGTCCCTTGGACTGCAAGGAGATCCAACCAGTCCATTCTAAAGGAGATCAGTCCTGGGTGTTCATTGGAAGGACTTGTGCTAAAGCTAAAACTCCAATACTTTGGCAATCTGATGCGAAGAGATGACTCATTTGAAAAGACCCTGATGCTGGGAAAGATTGAAGGCAGGAGGAGAAGGGAACAACAGAGGATGAGATGGTTGGACGGCATCACCGACTCGATGGACATGGGTTTGGGTAGACTCCAGGAGTTGGTGATGGACGGAGGCTTGGCGTGCTGCAGTTCATGGGGTCGCAAAGAATTGAACATGACTGAGTGACTGAACTGAACTGAAATGAACAAATACATAAGCATTATGTTGTACACCTGAAACTAATGCTAATATTGTAATGTGAGTTATATGTCAACTACAAATTTTAAAAAGTAGTGTTGGAACATGTGGATTAAATCAGCTTCATGTTAAATTCTGAGTTATATTCACCCATTCCCTTCCATTTTAGTTCACTGATTTTTTAAATTTATTTATTTTAATTGGAGGCTAATTACTTTACAATATTGTATTGGTTTTGCCATGCATCAACATGAATCTGCCAAGGATGTACACGTGTTCCCCATCCTGAACACCCCTCCCACCTCCCTCCCCATACCATCCCTCTGGGTCATCCCAGTTCACCAGCCCCAAGCATCCTGTATCTTGCATTGAACCTGGACTGGTGATTTGTTTCATATATGATATTATACATGTTTCAATGCCATTCTCCCAAATCATCCCACCCTCTCCTTCTCCCACAGAGTCCAAAAGTCTGTTCTATACATCTGTTTCTCTTTTGCTGTCTCGCATACAGGGTTATCATTACCATCTTTGTAAATTCCATATATATGCATTAGTATACTGTATTGGTGTTCTTTCTGGCTTACTTCACTCTGTATAATAGGCTTCAGTTTCATCCACCTCATTAGAACTGATTCAAATGTATTATTTTTAATGGCTGAATAATACTCCATTGTGTCTATGTACCACAGCAACTCCTGCAGCTCAATTCCAGAAAAGTAAATAACCCAATCAAAAAATGGGCCAAAGAACTAAACAGACATTTCTCCAAAGAAGACAGACAGATGGCTAGCAAACATGAAAAGATGCTCAACAGCACTCATTATCAGAGAAATGCAAATCAAAACCAAAATGAGGTACAATTTCACACCAGTCAGGATGGCTGCTATCCAAAAGTCTACAAGCAATAAATGCTGGAGAGGGTGTGGAGAAAAGGGAACCCTCTTACACTGTTGGTGGGAATGCAAGCTAGTACAGCCACTATGGTGAGCAGTGTGGAGATTCCTTAAAAAACTGGAGATACACATTAACAAATTGAAAATAAAAACCATATGATTATCTCAATAGATGCAGAGAAGGCCTTTGACAAAATTCAACATCCATTTATGATAAAAACTCTCCAGAAAGCAGGAATAGAAGGAACATATCTCAACATAATAAAAGCTATCTATGACAAACCCACAGCAAACATTATCCTCAATGGTGAAAATTGGCATTTCCTAAAGTCAGAACAAGACAAGGGTGTCCACTTTCACCGCTACTATTCAACATAGTTCTGGAAGTTTTGGCCACAGCAATCAGAGCAGAAAAGAAATAAAAGGAATCCAAATCGGAAAAGAAGTAAACTCACTGTTTGCAGATGACATGATCCTCTACATGGAAAACCCTAAAGACTCCACCAGAAAATTACTAGAGCTAATCGAATGAATATAGTAAAGTTGCAGGATATAAAATCAACACACAGAAATCCCTTGCATTCCTATACACGAATAATGAGAGTAGAAAAGAAATTAAGGAAACAATTCCATTCACCATTGCAACGAAAAGAATAAAATACTTAGGAATATATCTACCTAAAGAAACTAAAGACCTATATAGAAAACTATAAAACACTGATGAAAGAAATCAAAGAGGACACTAATAGATGGAGAAATATACCATGTTCATGGATTGGAAGAATCAATATAGTGAAAATGAGTATACTACCCAAAGCAATTTACAAATTCAATGCAATCCCTATCAAGCTACCAGGCACATTTTTCACAGAACTAGAACAAATCATTTCAAGATTTGTATGGAAATACAAAAACCTCGAATAGCCAAAGCAATCTTGAGAAGAATGGAACGGAGGAATCAACTTGCCTGACTTCAGGCTCTACTACAAAGCCACAGTCATCAAGACAGTATGGTACTGGCACAAAGACAGACATATAGATCAATGGAACAAAATAGAAAGCCCAGAGATAAATCCACACATGGACACCTTATCTTTGACAAAGGAGGCAAGAATATACAATGGAGTAAAGACAATCTCTTTAACAAGTGGTGCTGGAAACTGGTCAACCACTTGTAAAAGAATGAAACTAGATCACTTTCTAACACCGCACACAAAATAAACTCAAAATGGATTAAAGATCTAAATGTAAGATCAGAAACTATAAAACTCCTAGAGGAGAACATAGGCAAACACTCTCAGACATAAATCACAGCAGGATCCTCTATGATCCACCTCAGAATGCCGGAAATAAAAGCAAAATAAACAAATGGGATCTAATTAAAATTAAAAGCTTCTGCACAACAAAGGAAAATATAAGCAAGGTGAAAAGACAGCCTTCTGAATGGGAGAAAATAATAGCAAATGAAGCAACTGACAAACAACTAATCTCAAAAATATACAAGCAACTTATGCAACTCAATTCCAGAAAATAAACGACCCAATCAAAAATGGGCCAAAGAACTAAATAGACATTTCTCCAAAGAAGACATACGGATGGCTAACAAACACATGAAAAGATGCTCAACATCACCATTAGAGAAATGCAAATCAAAACCACAATGAGGTACCACTTCACACCAGTCAGAATGGCTGCGATCCAAAAATCTGCAAGTAATAAATGCTGGAGAGGGTGGAGAAAGGAACCTCCTACACTGTTGGTGGGAATGCAAACTAGTACAGCCACTATGGAGAACAGTGGAGATTCCTTAAAAATTGCAAATAGAAGTACCTTATGACCCAGCAATCCCACTTCTGGGCATACACCGAGAAACCAGAATTGAAAGAGACATGTACCCCAATGTTCATCGCAGCACTGTTTATCATAGCCAGGACATGGAAACAACCTAGATGTCCATCAACAGATGAATGGATAAAGCTGTGGTACATACACAATGGAGTATTACTCAGCCGTTAAAAGAATTCATTTGAATCAGTTCTGATGAGATGGATGAAACTGGAGCCGATTATACAGAGTGAAGTAAGCCAGAAAACACCAATACAGTATACTAACACATATATGGAATTTAGAAGATGGCAATGACGACCCTGTATGCAAGACAGGGAAGGAGACACAGATGTATAACGGACTTTTGGACTCAGAGTGAGGAGAGGTGGATGATTTGGGAGAATGACATTCTAACATGTATACTATCATGTGAATTGAATCGCCAGTCTATGTCTGACGCAGGATGCAGCATGCTTGGGGCTGGTGGGGATGACCCAGAAAGATGTTATGGGAGGGAGGTGGAGGGGGTTCATGTTTGGGAATGCATGTAAAAATTAAAGATTTTAAAATTTAAAAAATAAAAAACCAAATCCTAAAAAAAAATAAAAAAAATAAAAAAATAAAGAGCTGGAAAATATAAAAAAAAAAAATAATAAAAAAAAAAAATAAAACATTATGTTCAAAGAAAAACATGGGTAAATGGGAGGGAAATACACCTGAAGGAAAGCACATCATCTGCTCAATGAAACAGAGACCTTGTGGGGGTCATTTGTTCCTGGACACAATGTTTCCACAGATGCTTCAGATATAGAGTCAGGGATGTGAGTGTAGACTCTGGAACCCAGCTGCCAGGATGTGTGTCCCACCCTGCCACCCACAAGCTCCACAGCCCTGGCAAGCCAGCCAAAAAAAAAAAAAAAAAAAAACTGGAGATAGAACTGCCTTATGACCCAGCAATGCCACTTCTGGACATACACACTGAGGAAACCAGAATTGAAAGAGACACATGTACCTCAGTGTTCACCGCAGCAGCACTGTTTATAATAGCCAGGACATGGAAGCAACCTAGATGTCCATCGGCAGATGAATGGATAAGAAAGTTGACTGATTCTTAAAATATTAATGTTCACTCTTGCCATCTCCTGTTTGACCACTTCCAATTTCCCTTCACTCATGGACCTAACATTCCAGGTGCCTATGCAATATTGCTCTTTACAGCAATGGACTTTACTTCTATCACCCATCACATCGACAACTAGGTGTTGTTTTTGCTTTGTCTCTGTCTCTTCATTCTTTCTGGAGTTATTTATCCACACTTCTCCAGTAGTGTACTGGGCACCTAACAACCTGGGGAGTTCATCTTTCAGTGTCATACCTTTTTGCCTTTTCATACTGTTCATGGGGTTCTCAAGGCAAGAATACTGAAATGGTTTGCCATTCCCTTCTCCAGTGGACCGCATTTTGTCAGAATTCTCCACCGTTACCTGTTTGTCTTGGATGGCCCTACAAAGCATGGCTCATAGTTTCACTGAGCTAGGCAAGGCTGTGGTCCATGTGATCAGTTTGGTTAGTTTTTGTGACTGTAGTTTCATTCTCTCTGCCCTCTGATGGATAGGGTTAAGAGGCTAACGGGAGCTTCCTGATAAGAGAGACAGACAGAGGGGGAAAGTGGGTCTTGTTCTGATGGGCAGGGGCATGTTCAGTAAATCTTTCATCCAATTTTCTATTGATGAGTGGGGCTGTTTCCTCCCTGTTGCTTGATCTGAGGCCAAACTATGGTGGAGGTACTGAAGAACATGGTGACCTCCTTCAAAAGGTCCCCTGCACCCACTGCTGCACTTGGTGCTTCCAACTCTGAAGCAAGCCACTGCCGACACACACCTCTGTCAGAGACTCCTGGACACTCATGGGCATGTCTGAGTCAGTCTCCTGTGGGGTCACTGCTCCTTTCTCCTGGGTCTTGGTGCACACAGGTTTTGTTTCTGCCCTCCAAGAGTCTGTTTCCCCAGTCCTGTGTGATTTATGGTGGTTCTATGGTAGAGTTAATGACGACCTCCTCCAAAAGGGCTTATGCTATACCCAGGTCTGCTGCACCCAGAGCCTCTGCGGCAGGCCAGTGTTGACCTGCACCTCCACAGGAGACACCCAGACATAGTTCTGGCTCAGTCTCTGTAGGGAAAACCACTAGATCATTCAGCTATGACCTAGGTCAAATCCTTTATCATTATAGAGTGGAAGTGACAAATAGATTCAAGGGATTAGATCTGACAGACAGAGTGCCTAAAGAACCATGGACAGAGGTTTGTGACATTCTGCAGGAGGCAGTGATCAAGACAGTCTTCAAGAAAAAGAAATGCAAAAAGGCAAAATGGTTGTCTGAGGAGGCCTTACAAATAGCTGAGAAAAGAAGAGAAGCTAAAGGCAAAGGAGAAAAGGAAAGATATACCCATTTGAATGTAGGGTTCCAAAGAGTAGCAAGGAGAGATCAGAAAGCCTTCATCATCAATCAGTGAAATATATATATATGAAAACAAAGAATGGGAAAGACTAGAGGTCTCTTCAAGAAAGTTAGAGACACTAAGGGAACATTTCATGCAAAAATGAGAACAATAAAGGACAAAAATGGTATGGACCTAACAGAAGCAGAAGATATTAAAAAGAGGTGGCAAGAATACACAGAAGAAGTATATGAAAAAGATCTTCATGACCCAGAAAACCACAATGGTGTGATCACTCAACTAGAGCCAGACATCCTGGAATGTGAAGTCAAGTGTGCCTTAGGAAGCATCACTACAAACAAAGCTAATGGATGTGATGAAATTCCAGTTGAGGTATTTCAAATTCTAAAAGATGATGCTGTGAAAGTGCTGCACTCAATATGTCAGCAAATTTGGAAAGCTAAGCAGTGGCCACAGGACTGGAAAAGGTCAGTTTTCCTTCTAATCCCAAAGAAAGGCAATGCCAAAGAATGATCAAACTACAGCACACTTGCACTCATCTCACAAGTCAGCAAATTAATGCTCAAAATTCTCCAAGCCAAGCTTCAGCAATATGTGAACAATGAACTTCCAGATGTTCAAGCTGTATTTAGAAAAGGCAGAGAAACCAGAGATCAAATTGCCAACATCCTCTGGATCATTGAAAAAGCAGGAGAGTTCCAGAAAAATGGCTACTTTTGCTTTATTGACTATGCCAAAACCTTGACTGTGTGGACCACAATAAACTGTGGAAAATTCTGAAAGACTTGGGAATACCAGACCACCTGACATGCCTCTTGAGAAATCTGTAATGCTGGTCAAGAGGCAACAGTTAGAACTGGACATGGGACAACAGACATGTTCCAAATTGGGAAAGGAGTACATCAAGGCTGTATATTGTTACCCTCCTTATTTAACTTATATGCAGAGTACATCATGTGAAATGCCAGGCTGGATGAAGCACAAGCTGCAATCAAGATTGCCAGGAAAATTATCAGTAACCTCAGATACACAGATGACACCACCCTTATTGCAGAAAGCGAAGAAGAACTAAAGAGCCTTTGATGAAAGTGAAAGAAGAGAGTGATAAAACTCTCTAAAAACTCAACATTTGAGTTTGAGATTGGCTTAAAACTCAACATTCAGAAAACTAAGATCATGGCATCCAGTCCCATCATTTCATGGCAAATAGATGAGATACTTTATTTGGGGGTCTCTCAAATCATTGCAGATAGTGGTTGCAGTCATGAAATTGAAAGACACTTGCTCCTTGGAAGAAAATCTGTGACCAATCTAGACAGCATATTAAAAAGCAGAGACATTACTTTACCAAAAAAAGGTCCATCTAGTCAAAGCTATGGTTTTTTTCATTAGTCCAGTATGAATGTGAGAGATGGACTATAAAGAAAGCTGAGCACCAAAGAATTGATGCTTTTGAACTGCTGCATTGGAGAAGACTCTTGATAGTCCCCTAGACTGCAAGGATATAAAACCAGTCAATCTTAAAGGAAATCAGTCCTGAATACTCACTAGAAGGACCGATGCTGAAGCCGAAACTCCAATACTCTGGCCACCTTTTGGGAAGAACTGACTCATTGGAAAAGACCGTGATGCTGGGAAAAATTGAAGGCAGGAGGAGAAGGGGATGGCAGAGGATGAGATGGTTGGATGGCATCACCAACACAATGGACATGATTTTAAGTAGGCTCCAGGAGTTGGTGTTGGATAGGGAAGCTTGGTGTGCTGCAGTCCACGGGGTTGCAAGGAGTTGGTCACAGCTGTGTGACTGAACTGAGCTGGTCTTAACTTCATTTTGTGGACCCATGTTAAATTAATTACTTAAATATGAAAATATAAAATATCATTATTAACATTCTATGGGTTTAAGACAGACACAGAAACAGACAGTAATTCACCTGCACAGGAGATGTAGGCTTCCTCCTTTGGAGAGCATGAACTGCAATTCCAAGGGTCAGAAGGACACTGCCAGAGAGAGGTATCAGTGTTCTGACACCGGATTCCATCTACCCACCGGGGTCTAGAACCTTCTCTAAGAGCAACAGAAGAGTTGAGACTTCCACTGTCCCCACAGCCAAGCTGACTGCAGATGATGGACACAGTGATGTCTTTTATGGAGCTTCGGCAGACACTGCCCCAGGTCCCATTGTAGAAAACTTCCAGCCACCCAGCACACTGCTTATCCTTGCTCACCATTCTGAGGGCCAGGAACTCTAAGATAAAAAGGGAGAAATCAGGACTGATGAGAACTGTCAGTGCTCTGGGTTTTCCTCTCTCCCAGAAATAGTGCCCATTCATCCCTGAACCAGCTGAAGAGATACCCATTAGGTAACAAGAGTGAAAGTTGTCTCCCTTTTACCTGACTTTATCCATTTGTGTCTATCATTTTAAACATTTCTACCACCATGATGGAGTGAATATGAGCAGAGAGGAAGAGCCACCTGGGAACCTTCAGGGAGGAGAGCTGAATTCTGCTTCTTGACTAAACTTCTAAGAGAATGTGAAAGGGATGTGATACGGATATTGAGGTGGTGGCAGGATAATGAACACACAGAAGTCTCATCCAAGTCCCTGGAAACATGAATATATTACCTAACCTGGCAAAAGGGATTTCACAGATGTGATTAAGGTAAGAATCATGGGATGGTGAAGTTAAGTTGGACTATTGTGGATTAACTATGTGAACCCAGTCTAATCACATTCTTATTGGGTTGGCCAGAAAGTTCCTTTGGTTTTTAAGTCAAAATAAAAGATGCTTTTCATGTTCACTCAGAACTTTATTGAACAGCATATTCATCATTTTGTTCTACTACCTTCTGCCATTTTCAGGCAACTTCATAATTCCCTCTTCCCAAAACTTTTATCTTTCTAAGCAAAGAACTAACCCAAGTACACTTTATATTCTTCCAGTGAATATAATTTTTTTCCATTAAGATAATTTTATAAAAATCAAAATAAATGGAAATCCAAAATTGCAATGTCTGGTCAACACAGCTGATAAATCAGAACTAGCCAAACTGTGGCAGTTTTTGCCTGGCCTACAAAGAAATATGTGGTCTTGCATTATCCTGATGGAAGATTATGCATTTTCTTTGGGTTAATTCTGAATGCTTTCATTAAGTGCTGTTTTCAGCTGGTCTAATAGGGAACAGTACTTGTTGGAATTAGCATTCAGTTTTCAGGAAGGTACTCCCTTAAGAGAGGACTCCCTTCCAATACCACCACATATACAACATCACCTTCTTTGGAAGAAGACTGGTCTTTGGTGTGGTTGGTGGTGGTTCATTTCACTTGCCCCACAGTCTCTTCCATTCCACATTATTGTGAAGTATCCACTTTTCATCACCCATCACAATTTGTTTCAAAAGCAAAATGTTTTCTTTATGTTTAAGTAGAGAATCTCATGTAGAAATACTGCCATGAAGGTTTTTTTCACTTATATGAAACCCAAACCTCAAAGCAATTAATATAACCAAGCTGGTACAAATGACTTTCAATGCTTGGATATTTTGAGTATGTTGGATATCTCCTACATCATATAACATTGTCTTCAAATAATATCTCAATTTGACTGTGATCAACTTCATCTGGTCTACCTTATTCTGCAGTACTGTCCAGTGAGAAATCTCCAACACAAAACTTCATAAACAACTTTTGATGAGTTTTTTCAGTCACCGTACTTCCATACACTCCACAAATTTGTTTTGCATTTCAGTTGCGTTTCTAACTTTTCTTGAAATAATAAAGCATGATATGAAGAAAATTTTGCTTTTTTCTTCCATTTTCAATGTTAAAATTGCTACACAGAAATTCACTCATTTTGATGGTTTAAAAAAAAAAATATGTGTGCTGATATGATAGCTGCCAAAAAACAATCTAACCAAATCGTTTCAAATGAAGTGAAAGAGAGCTAAGTATTACTAGACCATCTTACGAAAAAAAAAAAAAAAAACAACAAAGGAACCTTTTGGCCAAACCAATAGAAGCACTCTTTCTTGGCTCTGGCTAGAGGGAGGTGTGACTCTGGATAATGATTAAAGAGGTGCAGCATTGCTGGTCTGATGATGGATCAAGGGGGTCTATGAGCCAAGGAATTCAGGTGGTTTGAAAAGAAACTTGATATAAGAAATGGGATTCTTCACCAAAGCCTCAGACGTGATGTGGCCCTGTTGAAACCTTGATTCCAGCCCAGGGAGATCCTGCTGAACATCGAACCTAGGGAACTTTAAGGAAATAAATAGATGTTCTTTTAAAACAATATGTGGCAATTTGTTACAGAAGCAAACAGGAACTAGTACCATGGGCTTAAGATTTTGGTCACATACGTAAGGCAAGGTGAGCCTAACTTTCAGCTGGACTTGGAAGAATTGGCTCTGCCAAGAAACAGTGCTGAGAAGAAAGGACTAGAACGTCAGCTGCTGCAGGAGGAAGTGAAAGCACCTCATCTTCACATCTGCTGGAAAGACAGGCTTCATGGGAGGAAGCTTCCTTCTCTAGCCTTTCAGCACCTTTTCCTCAGGGTTCAGACCTCCCCTTCTCCAGGGCTATCACCCCTCTCCTAGCCTGTGGACAGTGTGCAGCACAGACCTGAGCAGATGACCCCCGCGTCTTGCTTGTGTCTGCAGTCATGCCGCCCCCAGCCCTGGGAAGGGCACCTCCACACGTGAGACTCATTTCCTGTACAGTTCAGGTCGTCCAGCCAGATGGGTCCTGATCCTGCCCCAAAGTGAGCAGACCTCATGGCATTGAGGGCTTCTCCACAGCCCAGCTGCCTGCACACCACGCGGGCATCGTCCAGGTCCCAGCTGTCATCACAGATGGTGCCCCAGGAGCCCTGGGCAAGGATCTCCACTCTCCCGGCGCAGGGACCGCCTCCTTCCACCAGGCGGAGCTGTCTGTTGTCTGAGGAGAGAGAAAAGGAACAATAGGGCGTTGACCTGGGGGATGAGAATGGTCTTCTGTCCTGTAGGACCCTCACCTGAGCAGTAGAGGGCACTCTCTTCTGAACCTGCAGAGCCTGCTGGTTCCGAGCGGGAGTTGTTGCACTGGGGCAGCACCTGGGTCTGGTTTCCTGCAGAAACAGCAATGATCAGAGGGTTCATGGGTTGAAAAACAAGAAATTGAATTAAGCTAAATAGTGACCTAGTGATGAAGTCTGAGATAAGCAATGTTAACATAACAGTAAGGTTATCATGATCTTAGGATTCACCTTCTCTAGGGAGAGCTCTGTGGAGAAGGCAATGGCAACCCACTCCAGTACTCTTGCCTGGAGAACCCCAGGGACGGGGGAGACAGGAGGGCTGCCGTCCATGGGGTCGCACAGAGTCAGACATGACTGAAGCAACTTAGCAGCAGCAGCAGCAGCAGGGAGAGTTCTTCTGACAGTGCCGCAATTATTTTCAGCCAACCATTGCACTAAGAGTGAGTTAAGTAAGCTGTTTTGTCTCTAAATATATGTGTAAACAGGAAAAGCAGAATAAAATCTTTTCCAAAGGGATTCTACCACTTTTTCATCTACAATGTCTGTTATTAAAAACAATACACATATAAAAGAGATCTCATGGAAAACCAGGAGGAAAAAGACATTAGAAAGAATTTCCCAAGTTATTCAGTTACTAGAGTTATCTGATAGAGAATTTAACTCGGCATTATTGAAGGCCTCGTGGAATTAACTGACAAAAGAAATTGACAAAATAACAACAGATAAAAATTATAAAGCTGAAAATCTAAACAGCTGATGTTAAGTAAAGGACGAGCGTTTCAGCACATTAGCTCAGCATAAGGTAGAAACACTAAATAGAAGATAAGAGGACAAATAGTCTTCTATTCAGAGATGCAAGTCACATAATAAGTGTCCTGGTTGCTATAGTTGTTGTTTAGTCAATCAATCATGTCTGATATTTTTGGCGATCATATGGACTGTAGCCCACTAGGCTCCTCGGTCCTTGGGATTTCTAGGGCAACAATATTGGAGTGGGTTTCCATTTTTTTCTCTGGGGGATCATCAAGTCCCAGGGGTGGAACTCATGTTTCCTGACTTGGCAGGTGAGTTCTTTACCACGGAGCCACCAGGGAAGCGTGTCCTGGTTATATTGCTGTGTAATAAGTTTGCCCGTAAAATTTAGCCACTTAAGCAAAATGTATATTATATATACCTCATTTTGCTTAAGACTTCCTGGATAAATAATTTGGGAAAGATCCCACTTGGCAGTTCTGTCTTAGAGTCTTTCATGTGGTTGCACTTAGATGTCATCTGGGGCTGAAGTGGTCTGATGACTTGACTGAAGTGTGGTTACATAAGGAAATCCCTTGAAGCATTTTAGGGGTAAAGAGACATCATGTCTGCAACATAATTCAGAAGGACTTCACATATTCATGGAGAAATGTGGTGGGAGGGGGACAAAGAAGGAAAGACAGAAACAGAGATAGAGTGAGATGTCAACTAGGGAAGAGATCAAAGCAGAATACTAACATTGGGAAATCCAGCTAAAGGTCTTCTGGATTTTTATATTATTCTTACAGCTTTTCTGCAAGTATCAAATTACATCAAAATTTAAAAAGGGAATGGTAAAAACAAGTCAGAGATAAATCATTCCTAGGACACTTCCACTAAAAGAAATGCTTATAACATCAAAAACTTAAATGCCGAAGCTTTTAATTTTAATTAGATCCCATTTGTTTATTTTTGCTTTTATTTCCAGCATTCTGGGAGGTGGATCATAGAGGATCCTGCTGTGATTTATGTCTGAGAGTGTTTTGCCTATGTTCTCCTCTAGGAGTTTTATAGTTTCTGATCTTACATTTAGATCTTTAATCCATTTTGAGTTTATTTTGTGTGCGGTGTTAGAAAGTGATCTAGTTTCATTCTTTTACAAGTGGTTAAGGAAAATATAACCAAGGTGAAAAGACAGCCTTCTGAATGGGAGAAAATAATAGCAAATGAAGCAACTGACAAACAACTAATCTCAAAAATATACAAGCAACTTCTGCAGCTCAACTCCAGAAAATAAACGACCCAATCAAAATGGGCCAAAGAACTAAATAGACATTTCTCCAAAGAAGACATACGGATGGCTAACAAACACATGAAAAGATGCTCAACATCACTCATTATTAGAGAAATGCAAATCAAAACCACAATGAGGTACCACTTCACACCAGTCAGAATGGCTGCGACCCAAAAATCTGCAAGCAATAAATGCTGGAGGGTGGAGAAAGGAACCCTCCTACACTGTTGGTGGGAATGCAAACTAGTACAGCCACTATAGAGAACAGTGTGGAGATTCCTTAAAAATTGCAAATAGAACTACCTTATGACCCAGCAATCCCACTTCTGGGCATACACCGAGGAAACCAGAATTGAAAGAGACACATGTACCCCAATGTTCATCGCAGCACTGTTTATAATAGCCAGGACATGGAAACAACCTAGATGTCCATCAGCAGATGAATGGATAAGAAAGCTGTGGTACATATACACAATGGAGTATTACTCAGCTGTTAAAAGAATTCATTTGAATCAGTTCTGATGAGATGGATGAATCTGGAGCCGATTATACAGAGTGAAGTAAGCCAGAAAGAAAACACCAATACAGTATACTAACACATATATGGAATTTAGGAAGATGGCAATGACGACCCTGTATGCATGACAGGGAAAGAGACACAGATGTGTATAACGGTCTTTTGGACTCAGAGGGAGAGGGAGAGGGTGGGATGATTTGGGAGAATGACATTCTAACATGTATACTATCATGTGAATTGAATTGCCAGTCTATGTCTGACACAGGATGCAGCATGCTTGGGGCTGGTGCATGGGGATGACCCAGAAGGATGTTATGGGGAGGGAGGTGGGAGGGGGGGGTCATGTTTGGGAATGCATGTAAGAATTAAAGTTTTTAAAATTTAAAAACTAAAAAACTAAAAAAAAAAAAAAAAACTTAAATGCCTAGGAGAAAAACATTGCAGAAGATGAGCAAAACCTCTGAGAGAAATTGGAGACCTAACTGAATGGAGGAATAAACATATATAATGTCAATGAATCGAAAAACTCAACATTGTCAGTCAATCACCTCCAATTTCTGTGTAGATTAACTCTTTTCAAACAAAATATGCTTATGCCTTTTTTGTGTGAAAAATGAAAAGCTGGGGGATTTCTCTCCTGGTCCAATGGTTGAGAATCAGCCATGCAATGCAGAGGACTCAGGTTCGATCCCTGATGTGAGAACTAAGATCCCACCTGCCACAGAGCATCTGAGCTAGAACCTCACAACTAGGCACTCTGTGTGTCATAACAGAAGATCCCACAAGACATAATGAAGATCCATGTGCTGCAACTAACACCCAACACCGTAGATATATAATTTTTTAAGAAAACGAAAAGCTGATTCCAAAATTAAGATAAAATAAAAAAGAACAAGAATGACCAACACAGTTGACCAAAAAAGCAACAAAGGTAGAAGAGTTAATAATATAAAGTAACTGTTTACATTCAAATTACCCAGACTTACGTTATAATAATTAAGAAAATGTAGTATTGGTGCAAGGATAGACAATGATACAATGGAATAGAATAGACAGTCTTTAAAAAGACTCAGACATGTGCTTTTATTCTTATGACAAAGGTGGCACTGCAGTGGGGAAAAGAGTCTTCTCAGAAAAAGATTCTGAGTCAATTGGATGTCATATGAAACTTGATCTTAACTTACATGGATATCAGTTGCAGAAGGGATGCACAATTCTATGCAAGAGAAAAATAGTTAAACTTCTATGAGACACTCTTGGAGAGTGTTTTTATGGTCTTGGAGTAGACAAAGTTCTTTTTAAGGATATAAGAAGTGTTAAAAGTAAAAGAAGAAGTTGGTAAGTTATAATTTCTTAAGATTAAGAGCTTGGCTCATCAAAGGACACCATACCATTAAGAAAATGAAAATGAAAGACCAAAGGATAAACACACAAGATAAATAACATGTTTGTACCCAAAGTTATTGTTGTGGTAAGTTGTAGCATCATATTTGCATTAGTCAAGAATAGGAAACAACTCAAATCCCTACTATCTATTGTGGAATGGATCAATTCATGGTCATGTGATCATTCAAAGATCTACTCTACAGAAATAAAAATGAATAAAATGCTTCTTTAAGCAACATCATGGATGAATCTCAAATATGGTGACTCGAAGTTATACACAAAAGGAAATATACTGCATAATTTTATATACAGTTCAAACAGTAAAACACTCTATGGTAGTAGAAGTTAGGTAAGCAGTCTTAACTGGAGAGGAAGGAGACACAATTATGGGAAAACAACAGTGACTGTAGTGCTGGGAATGTTCTCTTTGCTGATCTTGGTACATGACTGAAGTCTACACTTACTGCTTATACATTGTTTTCTATGATTATATTTAAATAATATAAATAATATTGTTGCTTAAGAATACATTATTTCCCCTTTCCCCTTTCTACTTCTTGACCTGACTTGGAAAATGAATGAACACTGAGAAGAACCACATTTGACCATGAAATATCTGATTTTTGATGTCAGTTTCCTATCACTCTCTGCTCTTCAGGACATTTCACTCCAGGAGCATCCCGAGCACCACTAGCCCTTCCCTCTCTTACCTGAGCAGATCACAGAGGCTGTGTTGCCATGGGAACAGTCAGGACCACCCAAGGCAGTCACAGGACAACTCCACAGGAAGGACTCAGCCCCAGAGCAGTGAAATCGGGCTGTTGAGATCTGATCGCTTCCTTCTACAAAGTGTGGTCCTCTGGGGGTGGAGATGGCGACTCCACAGCCGAGCTGACGACAGACAACATTGGCATTGGCCAGACTCCAGTGGGAGGCACAGAGTGCTCTCCATCGTCCAGAAATATTCATCTCCACCTGCCCCTCACACTGAGAGGAGCCATTTTTCATGAGTCGGACTTCTGTGTACATTGGTAGAAGAAGACAGGGTTTCAACAAAGTCTGATTTTTCTCACCTGAACAAGGTAAGCAGAGAAGTTATAAACCTGATCTACATCTCACCTGAACAGACAATGTGAGCAACTCCACTGTGGTGACAAGTACCCCTTGGACAGGGCACTCTGGGGCAGGACCAGAGCTCAGGCTCCTCCCCTTTACACCTGAACTCTTCAGCCCAGATCCGGCCATCTGACTCTCTGAAGGGCACGTGTCCCAGGACAGACACAACATTGCCACATCCCAGTTCTGCACAGATGACCTGTGCAGTGGGGAATGTAAAGTTCCTATCAGACACTGGGGTCCAGTCTTCTCCAGAATGAACTTCTACTCGCCCCGAGCAGGGTCTGTCTCCATCAGCTAGACGCATAAATCCTAAGAGGAACAAACAAGGAAACCCAGTGAGTGTTCTTGATCCTGACTTGACAAATGGAAACAACACACATAGGCAATGATGTGAATGCTTTTCTTTTCCAGGAGTGGGGTATGGAGAGAGAATTTGATAGTTGGTGTCAGAATTGCCTTTTCATGAACAAGAATCTGAAGAGAAATTCAAAAGAATTTGCAGGGTCAGTTTGGGATGACTGTATCCCAACAATGGATACTCTGAGCTTGTTTGGAAAAATGAATTCCTTTTCTACAGGCCTGGAAACTACAGAGCACAAGACCTATCATCAGAAATGGCTGAATACCAGGAACATGTAATTTATCATTGATTGGAGAAGTGAATTTCACATTTAGGAGCCCAGGTCTACAGAGCCCAAGGAAATTGCATAGTGTGTTGGCACTCAAACATGAATGCAGAAATATGAATAACAGAACCACCTCAGAGAGACATGGACTATGACAGAGTAGAGATCTGTCATCCAGACAAAGTTAAAAAATTTTCCTGAGACTTGTGAGGCTATTATTTTGAATAGTTTTCTCTCCCAGGAGCTAGTCTTCAAGTGACTTAGGTAAGGAAAATCATGAAGCAGGACCCATGAGTTCATGCCACCCTGTGGAGAGGTTGTCTGAGAGAAGAAATATAGACATTGTAAATAATCCACTTTTATGGTTTTTGTATTAGATTTTTCTGATAATTTTTAATGGCAAAAATTCCAGGAATTTCTCAGGTGACTTCAGTTGGAAAGAACATGATTTAAGAAAGCTCAGAGAGTCATAGAAGAGGTGGTGTGGTCCTAACCATCTCTCTTGAAACCCCAGGATTTGTCAATGAACTTGGTAGAGAGTGAGTTCTTATTGGAAGTTTCAGGACTGTGAGTTTGCCAAACAGTTCCTGTTACAGATTTTTCTTCTGAGACAGGAGTCATGGAAAATGCTAAAGGGGTGATATTTAACTGATTTTAATTGTTATTGTGCTTATTCTGTATTCATATTTGACATCAAGATGACAGAAAAGGAGATTCCCCTGCTCTCATTCTCTCACAGAAACAGGGTATCCCCAGCAACAAAACTGATCCTAAGAAAATAGAGATCTATGAACTGCTTGACACAAAATTCAAATTCATTGTTTTGAAGCTCAATGACCTACAAGAGAACGCAGAGAGACAAATAAACACAAGTATACATGAACAATTATAGGCAAAACTATAAAAATGAGAAAGTTAGGAGCTTCATAAAGAACTAGAAAACAGTAAAAAAAAAAAAAAAAGAAAGAAAGAAAGAAAGAAAGAAAAAGAACCGAACAGAAATTCTGGAGCTCAAGGATTAAATAATTGAATTAAAAATCCAAAGGAAAGCATCAAGCAAACTCTATCATGGAAATCAAAGAATCAGTAAGCTTGAAGACATTCCATTTGAAATTATCATTAGAAAAACAAAAAGAAAATACAGTGAACAGAATACGTAGCAGATATGGGATACCACAAGCAATATATATATATATTTGAGGATCCCAGTAGGAAGAAAGAAAGAAAGAAAGAAAGGAGCAGAAAGCTTATTCAAAGAAATAATAACTGAGAAATTCCCAAACCTAGGGAGGGAAATGGACATCTTGACTCATGAGGCCCATGAGTCCCCTAATAGGTGGAAACCCAAAGAGGTCCACACCAAGACACATTATGATTAAATTACCAAAATTTAAAGACAAAGAAAAAATTTTTGAAAACAGGAAAAAGAAGTGACTTGTCACCAAGACAAAAACCTCTAAAACTAGAAACCTTGAAGGCCAAGAGAGCAGGATGATGCATCAAAACTACCACGAGGAAAAAACCCTGCCAACCCAATCATCAAAACTTTACCCAGCTAAACTGTCCTTCAAAAATGGAGGTTAGATATATATATGTGTGTGTGTATACGTATACACACACACAAAAGGGCTTCCTAGGTAGCAGTAAAGAATCAGCAATGCAGGAGATGCAGATTCAATCCCAACTACCACCACCACCAAAACAACAACAATATATGCATATTATATATGTTATATAATACATGTGTGTATATGCTATATAATGTATACATACTACGTATACATTTGTGTGTGTGTGTTAGTTGTTCAGTCATGTCCAACTCTTTGAGACTCCATGGACTGTAGCCCACCAGGCTCCTCTGTCCATGGAATTCTGTAGGCAAGAATATTAGAGAGGGTAGAAAATCTCTTTTCCAGGGGATCTTCCAAAACCAGGGATCAAACCTGAGTCTCCTGCATGGAAGGCATATTTTTTACCATTTGAGCCACTGGGGAAGCATATACACACATACATCAGTTCAGTTCAGTCGTTCAGTTATGCCTGACTCTTTGCGACCCCATGAATCACAGCACACCAGGCCTTCCTGTCCATCACCAACTCCCAGAGTTCACCCAAACTCATGTGTATCAAGTCAGTGATGCCATCCAGCCATCTCATCCTCTGTTGTCCCCTTCTCCTCCTGCCCCCAGTCCCTCCCAGCATCAGGGTCTTTAACAATGAGTCAACTCTTCGCATGAGGTGGCCAAAGTATTGGAGTTTCATCCTCAGCATCAGTCCTTCCAATGAACACCCAGGACTGATCTTTAGGATGGACTGGTTGGATCTCCTTGCAGTCCAAGGGACTCTCAAGAGTCTTCTCCAATACTACAGTTCAAAAGCATCAATCCTTCAGCGCTCAGCTTTCTTCACAGTCCAACTCTCACATCCATACATGACTACTGGAAAAAACATAGCCTTGAATAGATGGACCTTTATTGGCAAAGTAATATCTCCGCTTTTTAATATGTTATCTAGGTTGGTCATAACTTTCCTTCCAAGGAATAAACGTCTTTTAATTTCATGGCTGCAATCACCATCTGCAGTGATTTTGGAGCCCCCAAAAGTAAAAAGTCTGACACTGTTTCCACTGTTTCCCCATCTATTTGCCATGAAGTGATGGGACCAGATGCCATGATCTTAGTTTTCTGAATGTTGAGCTTTAAGCCAACTTTTTCACTCTCCTCTTTCACTTTCATCAAGAGGCTTTTAGTTCTTCTTCACTTTCTTCCATAAGGGTGGTGTCATCTGAATATCTGAGGTTATTCGTATTTATTGCAGCAATCTTGACTCCAGCTTGTGCTTCTTTGAGCCCAGGGTTTCCCATGATGTACTCTGCATATAAGTTAAATAGGCAGGGTGACAATATACAGCCTTGACATACTCCTTTTCCTGTTTGGAACCAGTCTGTTGTTCCATGTCCAGTTCTAACTGTTGCTTCTTGACCTGCATATATGTTTCTCAAGAGGCAGGTCAGGTGGTCTGGTATTCCCATCTCCTTCAGAATTTTCCACACTTGTTGTGATCCACACAGTCGAAGGCTTTGGCATAGTCAATAAAGCAGAAATAGATGTTTTTCTGGAACTCTCTTGCTTTTTTGATGATCCAGCAGATGTTGGCAATTTGATCTCTGGTTCCTCTTCCTTTTCTAAAACCAGCTTGAACATATGAAAGTTCACAGTTCACACATTGCTGAAGCCAGGCTTGGAGAATTTTGAGCATTACTTTACTAGCGTGTGAGATGAGTGCAATTGTGTGGCAGTTTGAGCATTCTTTGGGATTGCCTTTCTTTGGGATTGGAATGAAAACTGACCTTTTCCAGTCCTGCGGCCACTGCTGAGTTTTCCAAATTTGCTGGCATATTGAGTGCAGCCCTTTCACAGCATCATCTTTCAGGATTTGAAATAGCTCAACTGGAATTCCATCACCTCCACTAGCTTTGTTCATAGTGATGCTTTAAGCATGTGTGTATATATATATATATATGACAACCATAATTTGAGGGAATTCATCATCACTACAATACCGAAGTGCTAGAAGGAGTTCTTCAAGTTTAAATGAATAAACAAAACAATGATACAAAAGTATCTTAACATACGAATTTGTAAATCTTACTGGTAAATCTAGAGAGAAATAGAGAATGTTGTAATACTGTAATAGTGATACATAACTTGCTTTTAATATTAGTATATAAATACCAATACAGTATACTAACACATATATATGGAATTTAGGAAGATGGCAATGACGACCCTGTATGCAAGACAGGAAAAAAGACACAGATGGGTATAACGGACTTTTGGACTCAGAGGGAGAGGAGAGGGTGGGATGATTTGGGAGAATAACGTAAAGATTCTAAAATTAAAAAAATAAATAAATTTAAAAAAAATATTAGTATATAAATATAAATCAAAAGCCATCATAAGAGTAACTATAATTACAGAAAGCTACTGTTGGAAATACATTATAGAAACAAGCAAAATCTGACATCAATCACTTAAAGTGTAGGGGAGGAGTAAAATGCAGTTTCTGCAAATTGTTGAAATTAAGTTGTTTTTATAACAGTACTTAACTTCTGCTATAAACTGTTATAAAATGTTTGATACAAGTTCCATGGTAACTACAATAAAAAGTATAGTGCATACACACAGAAAAAGAGAAATTAATCAGGGCACCAGTCCATTCTGAACGAGATCAGCCCTGGGATTTCTTTGGAAGGAATGATGCTAAAGCTGAAACTCCAGTACTTTGGCCACCTCATGCAAAGACCTGACTCATTGGGAAAGACTCTGATGCTGGGAGGGATTGGGGGCAGGAGGAGAAGGGGATGACAGAGGATGAGATGGCTGGATGGCATCACCGACTCAATGGCTGTGAGTCTGAATGAACTCCGGGTGTTGATGATGGACAGGGAGGCCTGGCGTGCTGCAATTCTTGGGGTCACAAAGAGCTGGACACGACTGAGTGACTGAACTGACTGAACTGACTACCACTATAAGAAATCATCAAGCCACAAATACATCACAGAAGAAAGCAGGAGCCAGAAACTATAAAACAATGAATAAAATGGCAATGTAAGTCCTTACCTTTCAATATGATTATAAATATAAATATACTACACTTTCCAATCAAATATATAGATTATCTGAATGGGTTAAAAGCGAGATCCAACTACATGCTGTATATAAGAGACTCACCTTAGATATCATGACTCACGTAGGTTGAAAGTGAACAGGTGGAAAAAGACATGCCATGAAGATAATAGCCAAAAGAGATCAAAGTCAGGCAAAAGAGACTTTACGTCAAAAGCTGTCACAAGAGACCATTCAAGTGAAAGATATAGCAACTACAGATATATGTGCATGGAACATTATAGCATTTCAACATACAAGACAGCATGGACAGCTCTTAAGGGAGAAGTAGAAGTGATACATTAACAGTAGAAAACTTCAATTTCCCACTCTCTATAATTAATTGATCATTCAAACAGAAAATCAATATGCATTCTTCTCAAGCCCACATGGAATATTTTCCAAGATAAATACAAGTCTTTAGTGGTATCATGGGTGTAGTAGCAATAGTAATATATAAGGTAGTGGTAGTAATATATAAGGTCGCAGTAGTAATATCTAAGGTACAAGAAAACAGACCAGAAATGCATGGAAAGAGACGTAAAGCAAATGTAAAAATAATAACCATGGTTATCTGTGAATAATGGTATAATGGGTGATTTTTTTCTTCCTTATACTTTTGTGTAGATTACACATTTTCTACAATGAGTGTGTTACTGTGATTTGAAAAAAAAACAAACACACTTGTATTTAGGCTACAAATAAGTCTTAACAAATTCAAGAAATTGGAATTATTCCAAGTATCTTTTCTGAACACAATGGAATGAAACTAAAGCAATCCCACTGCTGGGCATACACACTGAGGAAACCAGAATTGAAAGAGACACATGTACCCCAATGTTCATTGCAGCACTGTTTATAATAGCCAGGACATGGAAACAACCTAGATGTCCATCAGCAGATGAATAGATAAGAAAGCTGTGGTACATATACACAATGGAGTATTACTCAGCCATTAAAAAGAATACATTTGAATCAGTTCTAATGAGATGGATGAAACTGGAGCTGATTATATAGAGTGAAGTAAGCCAAAAAGAAAAACACCAATACAGTATACTGACACATATATATGGAATTTAGAAAGATGGTAAGGATCACCCTGTATGCGAGACAGCAAAAGAGACACAGATGTATAGAACGGACTTTTGGACTCTGAGGGAGACGGAGAGGGTGGCATGATTTGGGAGAATGGCATTGAAACATGTATACTATCATGTAAGAAATGAAGTGGCAGTCTATGTTCGATACAGGATACAGGATGCTTGCGGCTGGTGCATGGGGATGATCCAGAGAGATGATATGGGGTGGGAGGTGAGAGAGGGATTCAGGATTGGGAGCTTGTATACACCCGTGGTGGATTCATGTCAATGTATGGCAAAACCAATACAGTATTGTGAAGTAAAATAAAGTAAAAATAAAATTTTTTAAAAAGTCAATAATGGTAAGAAATCAAAAAAAAAATCATGAATAGATTGAAAGTAAACAATATACATATTTTAGATTGTATTTTAGGATTATACTTTCTATATCTATAATGAATGCCATTAGGTTTTTGAGAGGGATTGCATGAAACCTGTAAATCACTTTGAGTGGTATAGATATTTTAACAATATTGATTCTTCCAATCCATGAACACAAGACACTTTTCATTTATCTATATCTTCATTAATTTTTTTCATATATGTTTTACAATTTTGAAAGAAGGTGACATGCTGCCAAAAGAGAGTGAGAAGGGAGTAAGAAGAAGGAAGCAGAAATCAAGTAAGGCCTAATTTGTAGAGTTCTGAGTTTCAAAAGCCTCAATCTGTATAAAATGCACAAATATTTGGGGAAAATAATTGTCAAATTAGTAATTAGCATATTTCATTGCACTCTCCTCCTCTCATATGCCACCTAACTGTTCCATCCTTTCTTATTTCTCCCACTTCAGAGAAGCAAATGCAATTTTAAAAGATATGGATGGATGGCAAACAAAATGGAAAAGGGAAAGCAACTGCTGTAAAAGTGGAGTGTAATTTGGGTATGTGGCAAGCAAAACGGGATAACAAGAAGTTTTAAAGATAAGGAAGAGAAACTTAAATAAAAATTCATCACTTTGCCACCCAAGGAACATATTTTGAAAAGAATGCAATGAAAAATATTGTTTGATTCATCAAGTGCAATTCCCTGCTATCAGACTCTTTTCTGATTATTTATTGCTAGAATTCTTTCTGTTAAACGACTGCCTAGCAATGTCCAACTTCCAATCCAAACGTTACAAGACTTTCTGAAAAAGAAAAATATAAATCATAGCAAAATTTTAAAAGAGCAGCCACTAAAAACAGATTCAAGAATTACAGAAATTATTTAACTGGCTGCTAATATTTTAAGACACTAACATAAATATGTTTTTTATGCAGCAAAAAAATAAAGCAGAGACAAAAAAAAATAACCAAATGGAGTTTCTAAAACTGAAAAATCAATATATATAATGAAAAATTATCTGGATTAACATAAAAAGAAATTAGATATGGCAGAACAAAAAAAAAGGGGGGGGATGAGGAAATTAAGCACATATCAATAGAGACTATTCAAACTGAAGCAGAGAGGAAAAAAGAAAAAAAAAAAGCACGAATGGAAACTCTGGCACTTGGGACAAGAGTAAACCATGCAAAAATATGTGTATTTGGAGACTCAAAATAAGGGATGAGTAGAAAACTAGTTGCAAATAATGGATGAAATTTTTCCAAATTTAATGAAAGCTATAAACCAAAAAGCTAAACAAACTCTAAAAGATGAAAATAAGGAAAACTACCTCAGTTCAGTTCAGTTCAGTCACTCAGTCATGTCCAACTCTTTTTGACCCCATGAATTGCAACACACCAGGCCTCCCTGTCCATCACCAACTCCTGGAGTTCACTCAGACTCATGTCCATCGAGTCCGTGATGCCATCCAGCCATCTCATCCTCTGTCATCCCCTTCTCTTCCTGCCCCCAATCCCTCCCACCATCAGAGTCTTTTCCAATGAGTCAACTCTTCTCATGAGGTGGCCAAAGTACTGGAGTTTCAGCTTTAGCATCATTCCTTCCAAAAAACATCCAGGACATTTGATAATATAATTGTGGAAAACCAGTGATAATCCCCCCCCAAAAAAATCCTAGAAGCAACCACGAAATATTGACATGTTATGTAAAGGGGTACAAAAATAAGTACTACTGGCTATTTGTTAGAGGCAATGCTAGTCATAGGCCAATGTAAAAGCATCTTTAAGTAATGTGAAGAAATTTTCTAAAATAGAATTCAGTCACCAGTGAAAATATTTTTTGTAATTATTAATAGTTAAAATTTTTTCATATAAAAAAAGATGATAGAATTTGAGACCACCAGACCATCACTACATACAAAAGATGTTACAGTAAAGCATTCAAGCCAAAGAAAAATGTCCAAAGCTATGAAGACTGCTCTAAATGATAATTCTGTGGGTAAATACAAAAACTATTGCACATTTTTGAAATAATAGAATATTGAAGGCAAAAATAGCCACAACACTTTATAAGATTTATTAATTTGTTTCATTATTTGTTAAGTGACAAGCTATTATTTTAAGGGCTTCCCTGACAGTTCAGTTGGTAAAGAATACACCTGCAATGCAGAAGACCCTGATTTGATTCCTGAGTTGGGAAGATCTGCTGGAGAAGGGATAGGCTATCCACTCCAGTATTCTTAGTTTTCCCTTGTTAGAATTGTAAAGAATCCACCTGCGATGTGGGAGACCTGGGTTTGATCACTGGGTTGGGAAGATCCCCTGGAGAAGGAAAAGGCTAACCCACTCCAGTATTTGGCCTGGAGAATTCCATGGACTGTATAGTCCATGGGGTCACAAAGAGTTGGACACGACTGAGTGATTTTCAGTTTTCACTTATCATTTTAAGGTAAAATGTGCACGATGGATGAGTATAAGGACTTGAGCTCACCTCCTCTCACAAAGGCACCAAAATAACAACTAACTGCTGAATAGCAGTTTAAAAAGCATGTAACCTATCAAAAAAGATACTCTACATCCAAAGACAAAGAGGCCACAATAAGATGGTAGGAAGGGTGAATTTACAATATAATTAAATCTCATACCCACCAGGTGAGTGATCCACAAACTGGAAAATAATTATATGACAGATTCCCCACAGAATGTTTCTGAAACTGAGGTCAAGCTCCCCACCCTGGGGGTCTGGCATAGGAAGAGCAGCCCCAAGAGCACTTGATTTTGAAGGCCAGGGGGCTTGATCATAGGAACTCCATAGAAACAAGGGAAGTGAAGCGAAGTGAAGTGAAGTGAAAGTTGCTTAGTCATGTCCAACTCTTTTTGACCCCATGAACTGTAGCCTGCCAGGCTCCTCTGTCCATGGAGCTCTCCAGGTCAGAATACTGGATAGCCTTTCCCTCCTCCAGGGGATCTTCTCAACCCAGGGACTGAACCCAGGTCTCCTGCATTGCAGGCAGATTCTTTACTGTCTGAGCCACCAGGAAAGCCCAAGAATACTGGAGTTGGTAACCTATCCTTTCTCCAGTAGATCTTCCCAATTCGGGAATTGAACCAGGATCTCCTGCATTGTAGGCAGATTCTTTACTAGCTGAGCTCCCAGGGAAGCCCACTGGGGCCCAGGGAAAAAGTCATGACTTCACAGAGGCAAAGACTAGACCTACCTGCTTGTCTTACAGGGCCTTCTGGGGAGGTGGGGACAGCTGTGGCTCACTGCAAGGACAAGGACATTGGTGGCAGAGGTACCAAGGAGTACTCATTGGTGTGAGCTCCCTTGGATGCTGCCATTTTGAAACCAAGATCTGGCCCCACCCAACAGCCTGCAGGCTCCAGTGCTGGGATGCCTCAGGTCAAACAACCGACAGGGCAGGAACATAGCCCTGCCCTTTAGCAGATAGGCACTCTAAACTCTTCCTGTGGTGGTGGTTTAGTCACTAAGTCATGTCCAACTCTTGCAGCCCCATGGACTGTAGCCCACCAGGCTCCTCTGTCCATGGGATTTTCCAAGCAAGAATACTGGAGTAGATTGCCATTTCCTTCTCCAGAGGATCTTCCCAACCCAGGGATCGAACCCAGGTCTCCTGCATTGCAGGCAGATTCTTTACCAACTGAGCTATGAGGGAAGATCATAGCTCTTCCTGAGGTTATTGATATTTCTCCCAGCAATCTTGATTCCGCTTGTGCTGGAATCAGTAACCTCAGGTATGCACATGACACCACCCTTATGGCAGAAAGTGAAGAAGAACTAAAGAACCTCTTGATAAAAATGCAAGAGGAGAGTGAAAAATTTGGCTTAAAACTCAACATTCAGAAAACTAAGATCATGGCATCTGGCCCAATCACTTCATGGCAAATAGATGGGGATACAGTGGAAACAGTGACAGACTTTATTTTGGGGTGCTCCAAAATCTTTATTTGGGGGGGGGTTGCAGATGGTGACTGCAGCCATGAAATTAAAAGACACTTACTCCTTGGAAGAAAAGTTATGACCAACCTAGACAGCATATTAAAAAGCAGAGACATTACTTTGCCAACAAAGGTCTATCTAGTCAAGGCTATGGTTTTTCCAGTAGTCATGAATGAATGTGAGAATTAGACTATAAAGAAAGCTGAGCACCAAAGAATTGATGCTTTTGAGCTGTGGTGTTGGAGAAGAGTCCTGAGAGTCCCTTGGACTGCAAGGAGATAAAACCAGTCCATCCTAAAGGAAATCAGTCCTGAGTGTTCATTGGAAGGACTGATGTTGAAGCTGAAACTCCAGAACTTTGGCCATCTGATGCGAGGAGCTGACTCATTTGAAAAGATCCTGATGCTGGGAAAGACTGAAGGCAGGAGGAGAAGGGGACGACAGAGGATGAGATGGTTGGATGGCATCACTAACTCAATGGACATGAGTTTGAGTAAACTCCTGGAGTTGGTGATGGACAGGGAGGCCTGTTGTACTGCAGTCCATGAGGTCACAGAGTCTGACATGACAGTGACTGAACTGAACTGAAACTCTTCCTGAGCTCACAGCTGCCTCTATACACATCTTTTGACATGGTCATGCACACAGAAGATCAAGAACTAGCTCCACCCACTAGTCATCAGACACCAGTCACTCCCACCAAGAAGCCTGAATAAGCCTCTAGATGAGTCTCACCCACCAGGGGCAGACACCAAAAGGAAGAAGCAAGACAATCCTCCATCCTGTGAAAGAGTGACCATAAACACAGAAAATTAGACAAAATGAGATAGCAGAAGAATATATTCCAGACAAAGCAACAAGATAAAATCCCAGAAGAACAACTAAGTGAAGTTGAAATAGGCAATCTGCCTGAACAAGAATGCAGAGTAATGATAGTAAAGATGATCCAAGATTTCAGAAAAAGAATGGAGGCATGGAATGAGATGATACAAGAAATGTTTAACAGAGAGCTAGAAGATACACAGAACAAAGTTGAAGAATGCAGTAAAAGAAATGAAAAATATACTAGAAGGAATCAATAGCAGAACAAATGAGGCAGAAAAACAGATAAGTGAGCTAGAAGACAGAAGGGTGAATATCACTGTTGTAGGACAGAAAAAAGAATGTAAAAATGTGAAGACAATCTTTGGGACAACATTAAGAAACCTCTGGGACAACATTAAATGCACAAACATGCACATTTTAGGGGCCCCCGAAGGACAAGAGGCCAGAGAAAATATTTGAAGAGATAATAGCTGAAAGTTTCCCTAATATGGGAAGGGAAATAGCCACTGAAGTCCAGTATAAACCCCAGAAGGCACATGTCAAGATACACATTAATCAAACTGACAAAAGCTAAAGACAAAGAGAAACTATTAGAAGCAACAAATAACTTACAAGGAATCCTCATAAGTTTATCAGCTGATTTTTCAGCAGAAACTTTGCAGGCCAAAAGAGAGTGGCATGATATATTTAAACAGATAAAGGGGGGAAACTACCATCAAAACTCCTCTACCCAGCAAGGCTCTTGTTAAGTTTCTATGGAGAAATCAAAATCTATATAGACAAGCAAAAGCTAAAAGAATCCAACACCACTAAACCAACTTACAACAAATGCTAAAGGAACTTTTCTAGGAAGAAAATAAAGACATAGAAGAAAAAAGAAAATTATGAATGAGAAAGCATACCAGTAAAGGCAAACATACAGTAAAGGTAGGAAAAAATTCACACACAAATATGATACCAAAACTAGCAATCAGGAGGAGAGTTAAAATGCAGACTATTGGAAATGCTTTGGAAATTAAGAGACCAGCAACTTACAATAGGCTGCATATCAAATCCTCATGGAAACCACAAACCAAAAATCTACAATATATATTCACGCAAAAAAAGGAAAGGAATCCGAACACAGTATTAAAGATAGCCATCAAATCATAAGAGAAGAGAATCAAAGAGGAAGGGGAGAAAAAAAGACCTACCAAAAAAATACAAAGCAATTAACAGAATGTCAGTAAGAACACACATATCTATAATTAACTTAAATGTAAACTGATTCAGTACTCCAAACAAAAAACATAGAGTGGCTGGATGAAAACAAAAACAAGACCCATATATATGGATTGTCACTTGTCCATGGGTCTTCACACCCCATTTGGGGGTCACCACTGCTTGGGTCAGAGGGTTCTATTCGCACTTCCCCCAAGTACCCACCTGATGATGCTTTGTCTCTCTAGGAGCTGTGAGTATAATAAACTCACACCCCTCCTTGCCTGCACCTTTCCTATATCCCCTCTTATAGCGGTACTTGTCTGACCATCCCATGAAAGAATACAACACACTACCATGATGAACCTAATTAATGTAGGTTCAACCAGGCAGTTGTACCTGTATGAAATATTTGGCCTCACCTCCCTGCCTCCTATGACATATCACACAGACCTGAAGGGCCCAGTGACCAATGGATCTGGAGTCTTTACTTCCAGGGCCAAGCAAACTCTTCTGCTCCCTTCAACACCTAACGCTCTAGGAATAACTGTGTGACTGGAATCTTCACCCAAGAATATACTAAAGGCTGTGATCTGTATTCTCATGGTTACTCTGGGAATGAGACTGAGGCTTTCCTTGCTGGTGATCCCATCCTGTATCAGACAGGACTTACCTGAGCAAACTGCTCCAGCATCATGGTCATGGGAATAACCCTGAGGACGATAGTCTTTCACTGTAGGATGCCTACACTGCTTGAGAGCTGACTCTGTCCCTGTGCAGGAAATAAAAGGAAACCAAATGGGGCCAACTGCTGGTCCAAAATAAGATCCTTGGGGAGCATCAATAGCAGCTCCACACCCCAGCCGTCTGCACACCACAGCTGCCTCTTCTAAGCTCCACTTGTAATCATTCACTGTGCCCCATTTTCCTCGGTGTTTCACTTCCACTCTCCCCTCACAGCGGTGACCTCCATTCTTCAGCCTCAGACTCGCAGCTGTAAGAGACACAGACACAGGACACAGGAGAGATTTTAGGATACCATGCAGTAGTATACTGGCAAGTGATTAAAAAATGAATACTCTGATCTCTGAAAAAGAAAATCCTTGTGAATAGCATTTCTTGACATCTGCGGTATAAATATTCCTATAATGGCCAACTCAAATCTCCAAATGTGCCATCACTGAACCTGGAGCAGGAAGGGAGGCACCAGGTATTTCCCATGAGCCTGCAGAACCAGCTCCAGGGACACCACCGAGGCCTTCAGAGACTCTGGATGCTGCCCTCCCTATAGATGTGCTCAAGACTACAAGGGCCCAGCTTCCCCATCTCAGTTACAGCTCATGGCCCAGGATCTAGGGAGGAATCCTGCCTCTTTTTCCCTGTCCATAGGGAGCATCTCATCCAGCCTAGGGACAGAGGGCTGGGTAACAGGCTCTAAAATGTCCCTATTATTACTGTTGCCTGGTGTTCACATCCTTGTGTAATCCCTGCACTGGAATGTACATAGTAACATGCACGTAACAAATAGAATATGGCAAAAATGACGAGATGCTGCTGAAGAGATTATGCTTCAAGATGATTCTGGTTTTCCCTTTGGTGACCTATCTTGCTCTCTCTCTTGCTCTGAATAAGCCAACTGCCACATGTGAACTACTTATTGAGAGACCCTCATGACAAGGAAAGGAGGGAGGGCCCTAGCCAACAGCCAGCAAGGGACTGAGTCTCTCAGTTCAACAGTCCACCAAGGTCTGGATGCTGCCAACATCCAGGTGAGTACATTTGGGTGATAACGAGACCTTGTTGAACCTTCAGATGATTGCATCCTTGCAAGATATGAAATGAGTCAGAGAACCCAGATAGGATATGTCAATTCCTGGCCCACAGAAAGTGTGAGATACTAGGCATTTGCTGACTTAAGCTGCCAAGTTCAGAACTAATTTTTTGCTCAATGACATATAACTAATGCATGGCTTCTGTCCAGAGTCAGAAGAAAGGGGTCAGCAAGCTGGGGGGTTATACATGAGCCCTCACTGCTTCACCCAGATGAGACTTCTTTCTGTGTGACCAGGTCTGCTGCCTGGTCCCACCTGTAACTAGGACCCAAACCATTACTCTCTGTCACATCAGGTCTCACCCTATGTCCCAGGCTCCTGCCTTCCTGTTGGGAACTGAGAAATGAGTTTCCATGAATCAGCTCCATTAGCTTTTAACTCAGGTCAGAAAATGAGAATCTTTCTTATAGTCTAAGGAGAAGTGGTCCCTGGCATACGATTCACACTGCTCAGGTCTATGACCTGCCCCATGTGCTCTGACTCTGGAAAGAGAAGTGGTGCATCACAAAGGGAACATCTGGGGAAATGCTGAACTGGAGAAGATCCTGGTGTGTAGTCAGCTCAGGCAGGTGGCCACAACAAGATATCACAGCCTGACTGGTTAAACAACAGAAACGTATTTATCTTATCACAGTTCTGGAGGCTGGTAAGTCAAGATCAAGGTGCTGGCAGGGCTGTGTTCATTACGAGACTTCTGCTCTTGGCTTGCAGGCCATGGCTCCCTCACTGTGTGCTCACCTTGCCTTTCCTCAGGACAGGTACACAGGGAGAGAGGGAGAGAGATCTACCAAAGAGGGAGGGAGATCTGCCTCTTCTTCTTCTTATAAAGTCACCTATTAGATTAGGGCCACATCCTTATGAACTTATTTAACATTGTTGGTGGTGGTTTAGTCACTAAGTCATGTCCAACTCTTGCAACCTCATGGACTCTAGCCTGCCAGGCTCCTCTGACCATGGAATTTCCCAGGCAAGAATACTGCAGTGGATACCCATTTCCTTCTCCAGGGGATCTTTCCGACCCCGGGGTCAAACTCACCTCTCCTGCATTGCCAAAAGGATTCTTTATCACTGAGCCACCAGGGAAGCCTATTTAACCTCAGTTATTTCATAAAGACCCTATTTCCAGTGGAGTCAAACTAGGGGCTAGGGTTCAATATATTAATTATGGAGTGACACAATTCAGTCCATAGACCTGGAGAGGTCTGGGCCTTTTTAAGTACTGTTAACACAGAATATAGTAAGACAATGTCCTTGCCTACATGTAGGTTTTATCTAGTTCATGACACAAACAAGGAGATGATTTCATTACTGTGAAAAATTCTAGATTTTCTCAGTAACGGTGGGCTTGCTTATTGAGGCTACTTTTTCTGTTGAAAAAGTATAATTAATTTACTAAAAATTATCTTAAAAGCATGAAAGACCTGATAAAGTAGGAAGGGAAAATTGAGCCAACTCTGAAGGGAACATGTAAATTCACTGAGATTCAAAGAGATAGAAAACATAAAACAAGAAGAAAGAGAGAAAAACTAACCAGAAATTCTGGAGCTGAATAATACAATTAGTGAACTGAAGAATTCAATACAGAGCATCAGAAACAGTCTTGACCATCAGAGAAGTAAAAATATCATATGACATCCCTTATATATGAATCTAAAAAAGAAATGAAAAAAGTGGACTTATTTACAAAACAGAAACAGAGTCACAGAGCTACAGAACTGAACTTGTGTTTGTTACGGGGAAATAATAGGGTGAAGGGTTAGGGAGTTTGGGATCAACTCCTACACCCTGCTATATTTAAAGTGGATAATCAATAAGGACCTACTATACAGCACAGGAAACTCTACTGAGTGTTATGTGGCAGCCTGGATGGGAGGGTAGTTTAGGAGAGAATTGATACACAGATCTGTATGGCTGAGTGTCTTTGCTATTCACCTGAAACTATCATAACATTGTTAATTGGATATGTTCATTGTTCAGTGTAGTGGGAATTCCTAATAATGTACTTTCACAGCCTTGAAAAAATTTCACAGAAAGTGCACCTGGAAAAACAGCATATATTAAGAAACTGTGTTTTTCTTAAGAATAATCTGAAAAAAAAAATAATAATCTCCTTGCTACAAACCCCAAGGCCAGACCCAGAAGGGAGTATGACTGGGATCATGAAAGCATGGAACTTGGAACATCAGGTTGGCATCAGGCATGAACACTGCCTATGCACTTACTGATTGTTGCTGAGACTAGCAAGGTAAAAACAAGGAGATCTGGACTATGTCAGTGCAGTGTCGTGGAAAAGATAAGATCAAAAAAAGCAAAGATAGGCACAATAAAGGACAGAAATAGTATGGACCTAACAGAAGCAGGAGATATTAAGAAGAGGTGGGAAGAATACACAGAAGAACTATACAACAAAGATCTACATGAGCCATATAATCATAGTGGTGTGATCACCAACCTAAAGCCACACATCCTGGAATGTGAAGTCAAGGAGGCCTTAGGAAGAAGCACTACAAACAAAGCTAGGGGAAGTGATGGAATTTCAGTTGAACTATTTCAAATCCTGGAAGATGATGCTGTGAAAGTGCTGTACTCAATATTCCAGCAAATTTGGAAAACTCAGCAGTGGCCACAGGACTGGAAAATATCAGTTTTCATTCCAATCCCAAAGAAAGGCAATGCCAAAGAATGCTCAAACTACTGCACAATTGCACTCATCTCACATACTAGTAAAGTAATGCTCAAAATTCTCTGAGTCAGGCTTCAACAGTACATGAACCATGAACTTCCAGATATTCAAGCTGGATTTAGAAAAGGCAGAGGAAACAGAGATTAAATTGCCAACATCCACTGGATGATCAAAAAAGTTAGAGAGTTCCAGAAAAACATCTACTTCTGCTTTATTGACTATTCCAAAGCCTCTGACTGTATGGACCACAACAAACTATGGAAAATTCTGAAAGAGATGGGAATACCAGACCACCTGATCTGCCTCTTGAGAAATCTGCATGCAGGTCAAGAAGCAACAGTTAGAACTGGACATGGAACAACAGACTGGTTCCAAATAAGGAAAGGAGTATGTCAAGGCTGTATATTGTCACCCTGCTTATTTAACTTATTTGCAGAATACATCATGAGAAATGCTGGACTAGATAAAGCACAAGCCAGAATCAAGATTGCTGGGAGAAATATCAATAACCTCAGATATGCAGGTGACACCACCCTTATGGCAGAAAACAAAGAAGAACTAAAGAGCCTCTTGATAAAAGTGAAAGAGGAGAGTGAAAAAGTTGGCTTAAAACTCAACATTCAGAAAACTAAGATCATGGCATCTGGTCCCATCACTTCATGGCAAATTGATGGGGAAACAGTGACAGACTTTATTTGGGGGGTGCTCCAAAATCACTGCAGATGGTGACTCCAGCCATGAAATTAAAGCTTGCTCCTTGGAAGAAAAGTTACAACCAACCTAGACAGCATATTAAAAAGCAGAGACATTACTTTACCAACAAAGATCTATCTAGTCAAAGCTATGGTTTTTCCAGTAGTCATATATGGATTTGAGAGTTGGACTATAAAGAAAGCTGAGCACCAAAGAATTGATGCTTTTGAACTGTGGTATTAGAGAAGACTCTTGAGAGTCCCTTGGACTGCAAGGAGATAAAACCAGTCTATCCTAAAGGAAATCAATTCTGAATATTCATTGGAAGGACTGATGCTGAAGCTGAAACTCCAATACTTTGACCATCTGATGGAAAAAAAACTGACTCATTTGACAAGACCCTGATGCTTGGAAAGATTGAAGGTGGGACGAGAAGGGGATGACAGAGGAAGAGGTGGTTAGATGGCATCACCGACTCAATGGACATGAGTTTGAGTAAACTCTGGGAGTTGGTGATGGACAGGGAGGTCTGTCGTGCTGCAGTCCATAGAGTCACAAAGAGTCAGACATGACTGAGCAACTGAACTGAACTGAACTGAGTTTGCAATTAGGAATAAAAGCTGGATTCAGAGTGGACTCTGCACCTCAGTCCAACAGAGGCTGCAGGCCCCTGGACCCATTGCACCAGATTTCATGTTCTGTCTTCATTTTCGTCACTCACTCCCGGACCATTAGGGCAACAGTTCAGTCATCCCGTCATGTCTGATTCTTTGTGAACCCATGGACTACAGCATTCCAGGCCTCCCCATCCCTCATGGTCTCCCAGAGTTTGACCTAGTTCATGTTCATTGCATCAGTGATGCGGTCCAGTCATCTCATCCTCTGACACCCTCTTCTCCTTCTGCCCTCAATCTTTCCCAGCATCAGGGACTTTCCCAAAGAGTTGTTTGTTCACATCAGATGACCAAAATACCAGAGGTTCAGCTTTAGCATCTGTCCTTCCAGTGAATATTCAGGGTCAATCTCCCTTAAGATTAACTGGTTTGATCTCCTTGTTGTCCAAAGGACTTTCAAGAATCTTCTTCAGAACCACAGTTTGAAAGCATCAATTCTTTGGCATTCTGACTTCTTTATGGTTCAGCTCTCACAACCGTTCATGACACTGGGAAGACCCCACAGGATTCTCCAGACAAGAATACTGGAGTGGGTTGTCATTTCCTTCTCCAGCAGATCTTCCTGACCCAGGGATTGAACCCGTGTCTCTTACAGCTCCTGAATTGGCAGGTGGCTTCATCACCAATAGTGCCACCTGGAAGCTTGAGTTCTAATCTTACCTGTACTATTTACTCACATCTTACCTGTATTATTTAGGCAAGTGATTTAACTTTGCTTTGCCTCAGTTTCCTGAAATATTTTTTTGCGATAAAAATACCCTGCCTAGTAGGACTGTTGTGCACTCAAGTTCATATAGGTACCTGGTAGTGTAGCGGTCACAGTCATAGTGTAAAGAGCTCCCATACAAATCATAACAAAATGACAAACATCACAACTTACAAAGCACAAATGTGAGCAAGCAATGAAGGGATACATGAAGCATTAAATTGCTGAATACACACTAGTTTTTGCCTATGAAGCTGGGCAAGATTTTAAAACTTGGTAAAAAGCAAATGTTACTTATATGATATTATACATGTTTCAATGCCATTCTCCCAAATCATCCCACCCTCTCCCTCTCCCACAGAGTCCAAAAGACTGTTCTATACATCTGTGTCTCTTTGCTGTCTCGCATACAGGGTTATCATTACCATCTTTCTAAATTCCATATATATGCGTTAGTATACTGTATTGGTGTTTTTCTTTCTGGCTACTTCACTCTGTATAATCGGCTCCAGATTCATCCACCTCATTAGAACTGATTCAATATCATATAAGAAATGGATCGCCAGTCTAGGTTCGATGCAGGATACAGGATGCTTGGGGCTGGTGCACTGGGATGACCCAGAGAGATGGTATGGGGAGGGAGGGGGGAGAGGGGTTCAGGATTAGGAACATGTGTACACCTGTGGCGGATTCATGTTGATGTATGGCAAAACCAATACAATATTGTAAAGTAAAAATAAAAATAATAATAATAAAATTAAATTTAAAAAAGGTTAACAAACAAACCAAACCCCCCCAAAGAAAAAGCAAATGTTAGTGAGGATAAGTGGAATCTAATAGTCTCACACAATACTAGTAGAAATAAAATTCAGTGCAAATATTTCAAAAGGCATTTAATCTCTATGTACCAAAAGCCTTAAAGATATTCATAGCCTATAAAATAGCAATTCCAGCTAGAAAATATTGTTAAGAGAAATAATTATGAATGGTCCTTATATTTAAATACAGAAAAGTTCGGAGCAACTCTTTTCATGATAGCAGAAATGTCGGAAACTACTAAATGCCTGACGAAATAAAATTTATCTTTTAAGGCAGGACAAAAAACGTTAAATAAAATGTTTCTGTATGTTTGTTTGGTCCTCCTCCTAATGTGCAGTGTGCATCTGTATTGCAGAGTAACCAGGACTTCTCAAGTATGGGAGTGCCTGCTCGGCCTGGAAGATGAATTATTTTTTTCTTCTGATAATAGCATTGTAACTTGTTAAAAGAATAGCATTCTTTCCCAGCTCTGTTGGGGGTCATGGTGACTTGATGCTTAACTGACATATATATACTTGGTGAACTTCATGTAAAATATCAGTATATCATTCTGATTTATGATCCTTTGTCTCAAAACTGTATATGACTATGCTTTCATCTTCTAACATGAAGATTACCCAGAGTTTTTCCAAATAGCTGCTTCCAAGGTTATTAGCCTCAATGTGGGTGGAATAAAATTCCTTTTTTTCCTCCTTAACTTGATTGTTAATTGAATTTGTTTTGATATGTGTAACACAGGTGATTAGGTGAGTATATTGTGTTTTAATTATGTAGCAAAATAACTGGAGGAAATTAAAAAATTCCATATTTTCCCTGGAATATCTTACATTTTTGTAATACTATGACTAAACATTTTTACTGGGTGAAAGAATACTTAATGATGTAAAACTGTTAGTCGTTCAGTCATGTCCAACTCTTTGCCACCCCATGAACTGTGTAACCTGACAGGCCCCTCTGTACATGGGATTCTCCAGGCAAGCACACTGGAGTGGGTAGTCATTCCCTTCTCCAGGGAATATTCCTGACCCAGGGATTAAACCCTGGTCTCTGGCTGCAGGCAGATTCTTTTAACATCTGAGCCACAAGGAAAGCCCATAATGATATAGAAATATGTGCAAAATATATTGTTAACTTTTAAAACCAGGTTACAAAATAATTACCTAATCTTGAGGGTCTATGTTATTTTGTATAAGGATATCAGTTATGCTGGAAGGGACCATTTTTTCACCAATGCCCATCATGGATCTCATGGTGGAGACTCCTATAATGTGTGCCGATCCTAGAAATCATCAAATGCTCACAGAAGCCAGGAATATTGTTATACAAGGAGACCACTGTTATACAAGACCAATGTTGTATGAAGTAAAATAAGAATAAACTTTTGGTAGAATAATAATGAACAGTGTTGTTTCATTGGAACAACAAAATGAGAAGAACACTTCCTTTGGCAAAATGGTCTTGCTTCATAAGTAACTTCTAAAGAAGTTTCCTAGTTTTCTAGTAAGGGTGGATGCCTTGCAAAGAACACAAGTTGTCTCCCCCTTTGGAGGTACAAAATCCACCTCTGTCCTCCAGAGCCCTCAAGAAGAGACACTTCACAAGCATCTGCCCAGCACCCAGCACTCAAGGAGCAGAGACAAAGAGGGAGGGGGTTTCCCAAGGAGAGCTGCAGACTGGAGGCTGCGATCTAGGGGACAAGAGTGAGCTCTGAGATAAGACAGGGCTGCACTGAGTCTCAGCGGACCAGCACCCACATCTGAGAGAGCCACCTCCTCCAGGCTGGAGACCAAATTCTCCACAGCCCCAGCCCTGACCCCCACCATCCTTTCACTCAGGGGAAACCAGCTCTAGGGAGGGACCGGAGAGGGCACGAGAGAGAAAGTATTCCCCATAGAGTCACAGCAGATCCTGGGAGGGGAAAGGACCATCCCAGGCCCCCAGCACATCAGGAAACAAGTCACGGGAACCAGGGCAGAGACTCGGGAACTTATAAACTTGGGGCTGTGCATCAAAAGATCTCTACAGACAAGAGGTCCCCTCTCCTGGCTGCTGGCTCCTCTGCTCCACAGTGGACACCTGGTAGGAACAGGCGAGGCTAGCAGGCAGAGTCTGTTACAGAGCCCAATGCTGGGCAGACAGGGCAACAAGCAGAGGAGAGCCCAGGGAGTCGGGGAGAGGAGCCAGAGAGAGGCAGGCAGGGGCACGATTGTCTCTGATCTGGTTACATGCAGTGACCCAGCCCTGTGGGACCCTGTGTGCTTCACAGACCAACAGACTCAGTCCCTGCTCAGCAGCCCCATTCCTCTCACACAGACAGGCTTCACACATCCTGAGACACACACACACACCCTGACACACACTCTCTCACACACCCCACACACACACTCTCACCTGCCCTCACACAAACGCACCCTTACACACTCCTCTCTCACCCTCACATACACTCATACAAGCACAAAGCCCATAGGAGCATAGGCAGGAAACAGGGACCCAGGGGCAGTGCTCACACACCAGGCACGTGGAGCGTGTGGGAACAGCCCAGAGTCCCCGCTGGGGTCAGCCGCTGGACCTTCCACACACTGGGAGCCACTGGGACCCTAGAAGCTCCTTGAGAACAAGGGAAACAGTGGAGGGGACTCAGGCTGACCCAGCTTGGTCCAGACCAAACCTCACTGCTCTGTAAAATCTGCCGCTATGACCAGTGGACCCCGCACAGGAGACGGACCAGTGTTCACAGTCAGTGTGGCTTCTTTTTAGTCAAAAACACTGAGGCTCGGCTCCAGAACTCCAAACACCTTTCCCTTCACAAAGACATGCACTGCCTGATGTGGACCCAGAACAGAGGGGCAGCTCTTACCTTGACCACCCACCATGGTGCCGAGGAGGACACAGAGTCCCTGCAGGGAGAGGTGTCTGCCTAGAGCCATCCTGACCCCACGTTCTCAAGGTCACAGTCCCAGCTGCAGGATCAGCCTGTGAGGAGGCGTCAGGGTGCTGACTGGGGTCTATATAGACCACCCCTTACACCCTCCCTCCTGAGAGCCAATAGCAACACCTCTCACCATTTCAGGCACTATCGGAGGCTGCATCAGCCACTTTCTGAAGCTCAGACACCAATAAGCTTCTGAATCTTCAACATCTCCTTATATGAGCAACACGGTCTTTTGACCTCCTGCTTCCGTGGTCCTGAGAGTCAGGCCCCATAGTCAGGGCTGGAGTAGAAAACTATGAGTACCTTTCTTTCCTCTGATCACCCTGGCCAATCCCCAAGGACTGTGAGATTTTGCAGGGTCAGGTTTTGGACTCAATCAGCCCATGGGGAATAACTCTAGTGGAATCAAGCACTGATCTTCCAAGTACTAAGCTCAGGGTGGAAGCTGAGTACTGGAAGAAGGCTTGAAATACAAGAATATTTGTCAGGCCAGCAGAAAATGAGGACAAGGATTGCAGGAAATCACAGACCATGGAGAGGGTGAGACGGAAACCATTAAGTTGAAGGGATGAGATTGTAGGTGTCTTCTCAGAATGATCTGGAGACTGGGTCCTGCAGAAGGTGCATGTGTGCTTAATTGTGTCCCACTCTTTGTGACCCCTGGACTGTAACCCATCAGGCTCTCCTCCATAGGCTTTCACAGGCAAGAATACTGGAGTGTGTTGCCATTTCCTTCTCGAGGGTATCTTCCCAAGCCAGGGATCGAACCCGTGTCTCCTGTGTCTTCTGCATTGGCAGGCGGGTTCTTAATTGTTGAACCACCTGGGAAGCTCTATAAGGGATTTTCACACATGCTAAATCCCTTTCCCTTTATTGCATTTCATTTTATGGGAAATACCCCTTTCAGCTATTCAACAAATGATGCTTCAGGAGAGAAAGAGATTGCTGTTACAGGAAACAAAGAAAAAGTAGTAGTCATTATTCAACTCTAGCCCTACAAAATAGGAGTGAAAATCTCTAGAAGAAAATATGTAGCTTAGAAAGATTAACATTTTCTAAACTTCACAATTTCCCCCTTTGGATATTGAGAGTTTGGTTTGATAGGATTCAGAACCGACCTGTATTATAAGCCATAACTAAAGAAGATGCAAAATATTGTTTAACGGAACTGCCCCCAGACAGAAGGATAAATAGGAAGTATTCTGCTGCACAGTGGCTGCAGGCAAGGGGCAAAGAAGAGGCGAATGAAGCAGAAAAGAGAAGAGGGATAATTCATTCTGAGCTCAAGAGGAAAGTTGGCAGCAAGAATGGAAGCCCAGGTGGGTTGAGGGCACAGAGCCAAGCAGAAGGGGCTGACGTCCAGAGTGGCCACTGCTGCCTTGCTGGGTCCCACTGATCAGAGAAGCTCCCAGATGCTCTCCAGAAAGCAGCCCAGGGATGAGTATAGACAATGAGAAGGGCACTAACAATGCAAGACGGAGCTCCCCCATCGAAATTCAAGGTCACTAACACACTGCCTCAGTCCTCATACTCCCTCGGGCTAAAGACTCTCATGATGCACCTTGTGGTCCACACGAACCCACCCTGAGGCCCCCTCACCCTGACTCTCATCATTTCAGCACAAACTTGGGGAGGACCCGCTGTGACACACACGCCCCGAGTGCCCACCAGAGCCCCGAGACGGCGTCACACCCTCCCCACCCACACCCGAAGGTCTCATGAAGCCAACATGGAGGGAAGCTGTGGACCAGTCCACAGGCCTGCCGCATCCCCCACTGGAAGGACCCCTCATCCTGGTCAGCAGACACAGCTTCTCTGTCCTGCCATACCCATCCTTCCTACTTGAGACTCAGGTAAATGAAAAAGGGAGAAAAGTCCATTGAACACATGCTTTTCTCCCTCTATATATGGTGATATTAACCTGTTATTTCATAACACTTCCTTGTCCTGTGTTCCTCTGACTTCCGAGCCCCCATCTGTGCATGAACCCCATCTCCTTCTGGATGCTTAACACAGGAGTGATAATCACTGATTATAAATGTCAGAACCAGAACATAAACTCAGGCGCTGGAGTAGGAACAGGACATGCTCAGTCACTAGAGTCGATGCTCTACTCCCCCTGGGGCCCAGAGTCACCACTCTTTACCCGGTTATAGACTCCACTCCACAGCATCACCAGAAACCACCAGACAGACACCTAGATACAGGATGCACTTCCTGGAGTCCAGTCATTCCTCCCACAGGATGACACAGGGATGCATTTAGTGAACCAGGTACACGTGGTCTCACCTCAGGATGGAGACCTTGCAGGTAACATACTGTTAGGGACTCCACACCCTGCTGTAAGGATGGAGTGGGCTGGAAGGAGGGGCTAAGCCAGCGCTGGCAGGCTGTGCTCAGGCAGCACCCTCTACCCCAGAGCTGGGGATGCAGGGTCAGCAGGGACCAACTCACCCTCTG
This sequence comes from Ovis aries, assembly GCF_016772045.2. Classification (NCBI taxonomy): domain Eukaryota; kingdom Metazoa; phylum Chordata; class Mammalia; order Artiodactyla; family Bovidae; genus Ovis; species Ovis aries. Next base: position 208,157,980 of record NC_056056.1, read on the forward strand.
ATGAAGGTTCGTCTTCTCTGACACATAAGGAAATCTCAGTGTCTAATCTCATCCAAGATTTGAAGGAGGAAAGCTTTAGGGAGGACACTAACCTAGCTGTGTCCATGTGAACTCCAGGGGTCAGGAGAACAGGCTCAGGAACCAGTCTGCCCCGGCCTGACTCAGCTCAGCCACATACCATGTGTGTGACCTTGAACAGGGTCCTTACACTCTCTGTATAGTGGCTTTGTCTGTAAAAGAAGAGTTATACTTGTGTATAGATGACAGACTTTTGGTTAGAATTAAATGAGTTGGCATTAGAAAGAGATACAACCACTAGTGAACAGTAGTACCCCATCTTGGCAGAGAAGCAGTATTAGGGCCCCTCTCTCCATCCCATCCCAGGAATCCCAGGACTCTAGAACAGGAATTCAATTCTGTTACCTGGAGCCTTGACTGGAGCTGTCAGAACTCTCCCAGGAACCACACGCTGTGACGGTGATTGGGGCCAGAGTTGTGAGTCTTCGACACATCGCCCCTTCTCCCTGTGCCCCAAGAGAGGCTCATGAACCTCGACCTTACCAACTGTGAACCTCATGAATTAAGTTGTTTACCTGCTAATTTTACTTTATAAATGAACTTGGTAAAGGTTCTGTGTCTAATTCACCTCCTTATCCCCAATGCCTGTTAATTAAAAATCCTGGTGCTAAGTTGCTTCAGTCATGTCCGACTCTGTGCGACCCCAGAGACAGCAGCCCACCAGGCTCCCCCGTCCCTGGGATTCTCCAGGCAAGAACACTGGAGTGGGTTGCCATTTCCTTCTCCAATGCGTGAAAGTGAAAAGTGAAAGTGAAGTCGCTCAGTCGTGTCCACACTCTTAGCGACCCCATGGACTGCAGCCCACCAGGCTCCTCCGTCCATGGGATTTTCCAGGCAAGAATACTGAAGTGGGGTGCCACTGCCTTCTCCAAATTAAAAATCCTAAACGATGTCTATTGTATACCTGAATGAATGAATGTCAGCCAGGTATTTTGCACAAATCATTTCAATCAAAATAAATCTTTTGAGATATAATCTAACTTGGTGTGAGGACTTAACAGCACAATGCAAGTTGTGTCACTTGTTGTAATGCTATTTCAATATGACTAAATGGCATAAGCTATGTATGGTTCACTTCTACACTTTTCTGCAATGAATGCAGTCAGTTGCAATACCAGAAACAAGGCTAGCCCCATTCCAAGAGCAGTGCTGAGAGAGCCAGTTCTAAACATGTATAAATGCTGCATCTTTGTATATCCAAAGATAAAGAAGACAGACCTCAGCACACTGACAGGTGAACACCATGAAGCCTCCTGTTCTGGTCTTAATCAGATAGGGCCATGTGGTCCAGATGTTTATATACTTATCTTTTGGCATATTTTCAGTTCAAACCACACATAACTGTAACAGGAAGAAATTCTGTTATAAAAAAATTTAGTTTAACAGCTTCTGTATTGAATTAGAAGTGCAGAAGTAGAGAGCAGGAAGAATCCTGTTCTTTAACTTAGACTGTTTATTTCATCTTATGGATTATAAAGCAATACAATATGTAGCATTATTATGCCCAAATCACCATGAAAATATGGAGGTTTCAGAGGTTCAGTAATCTCTTTGCTGGGAAAATTAATAATTAAATATCCTTGGTAGGGGGATATTTTCAGGACCAATCAGAGTGACTAATATACAAAATATTTTTGGATTAAAAAATAACTAAACAACTTTATGGCATCTGGTCCCATCACTTCATGGGAAATAGATGGGGAAACAGTAGAAACAGTGTCAGACTTTATTTTTTTGGGCTCCAAAATCACCGCAGATGGTGATTGCAGCCATGAAATTAAAAGACTCTTACTCCTTGGAAGAAAATTTATGACCAACCTAGATAGTATATTCAAAAGCAGAGACATTACTTTGCCGACTAAGGTCCATCTAGTCAAGGCTATGGTTTTTCCTGGGGTCATGTATGGATGTGAGAGTTGGACTGCAAAGAAGGCTGAGCGTCGAGGAATTGATGCTTTTGAACTGTGGTGTTGGAGAAGACTCTTGAGAGTCCCTTGGACTGCAAGGAGATCCAACCAGTCCATTCTGAAGGAGATCAACCCTGGGATTTCTTTGGAAGGAATGATGCTAAAGCTGAAGCTCCAGTACTTTGGCCACCTCATGAGAAGAGTTGACTCATTGGAAAAGACTCTGATGCTGGGAGGGATTGGGGGCAAGAGAAGAAGGGGACGACCGAGGATGAAATGGCTGGATGGCATCACAGACTCGATGGACGTGAGTCTGAGTGAACTCCGGGAGATGGTGATGGACAGGGAGGCCTGGCATGCTGTGATTCATGGGGTCGCAAAGAGTCGGACAAGACTGAATGACTGAACTGAACTGAACTGAACTGTGTTGACAGTCAGGCTCAGTTTCCCAAATTTGTCTCTTAGCACCTTGACCTTCATCCTTAAACAGCTCTTCCTTCCTCTGAGTTAGTCAGTTCATCATCTTTGATCCTGTTTTTACCTTCCACCAATCCTGTACTAATGAAAAGGCAGCATGTACTGTCTAAGCCCCCTAAGTCTTTTCTTGATTTCCTGAACAAACTTGATTCCTGGATTTAGTGCTCCACGCAGTTAACCTACTTCACATTTGGTTAAGAAATGATTTTGCTGACTTTTTCTTTCCCTCATCTCAAGAAAATAGCTGTTTCAAAACCTATATCCTTGTGAGCACAGCCCTAGGGCTTCCCTCGTGAGACTTGGAAGGGGCTGGTGTAAGGAGAGGCTGTGAAACTGAAGCTTCATTAGCTTCATGATTAACCCACCTCTGCTCAGAGTTGATGTAATGACCAACTCCAGAGCTATTGAGCTCCTGTGGATGGTCATTCCTAAGCCTCTTAAACTAAGATTAGTGCCACTGGGGTGGCACTCATAGTTCAAAGGCTGAGTGGTTGCTCAGACTTGAACTCTATGAACTGATGCTCTAATGCACATGGAGCTTTCATGCAGCTGAGTCCAGGCTGCAGACCAGCTTAAGAACACTGGAAACACAGCAAAATGTGTTCCTCCTTTAACATCTAAAAGTTTGTGAACAGATTCTCTTTTCCTTATCATCGAATCCTTCCGCATCTGGGCGTGCTCTCTAAGACTTCTACAGGCTACAGGCATCTGTTGAGGCCCTGCCAAGGCCCAGGGGAGAGAGGCCTGTTCCTGTGTATAAGATCTGTATTTCCACTCTCTGTAAGTTAATAGATGCTCAGTTCAGTTCAGTTCAGTCTCTCAGGCATGTCCAACTCGTTGCGACCCCATGAATGGCAGCATGCCAGGCCTCCCTGTCCATCACCAACTCCTGGAGTTCACTCAAACTCATGTGCATCAAGTCGGTGATGCCATCCAGCCATCTCATCCTCTGTCGTCCCCTTCTCCTCCTGCCCCCAATCCCTCCCAGCATCAGGGTCTTTTCCAATGAGTCAGCTCTTCACATGAGGTGGCCAAAGTATTGGAGTTTCAACTTCAACATCAGTCCTTCCAATGAACATCCAGGACTGATCTCCTCTAGAATGGATTGGTTGGATCTTCTTGCAGTCCAAGAGACTCTCAAGAGTCTTCTCCAACACCACACTTCAAAAGGATCAATTCTTCAGCGCTCAGCTTTCTTCACAGTCCAACTCTCACATCCATACAGGACCACTGGAAAAACCATAGTCTTGACTAATAGATGCTCAGCTAATGTTTATTGAATGACTGAATGGTACTATGCTAGACTTTTTTTATTATTATTATTTTTCATTTTTTTAAATTAAATTTTTATTTTTACTTAATTTTTCTTTACAATACTGTATTGGTTTTGCCATACATTGACATGAATCCACCATGGGTGTACATGCGATCCCAAACATGAACCCCCCTCCCACCTCCCTCCCCACAACATCTCTCTGGGTCATCCCGTGCACCAGCCCCAAGCATGCTGTATCCTGCATGGGACATAGACTGGTGATTCGATTTTTACATGATAGTATACATGTTTCAATGCCATTCTCCTAAATCATCCCACCCTCTCCCTCTCCCTCTGAGTCCAAAAGTCCGCTATACACATATGTGTCTTTTTTGCTATCTTGCATACAGGGTCATCATTGCCATCTTTCTAAATTCCATATATATGTGTTAGTATACTGTATTGGTGTTTTTCTTTCTGGCTTACTTCACTCTGTATAATCGGCTCCAGTTTCATCCATCTCATCAGAACTGATTCAAATGTACTCTTTTTAATGGCTGAGTAATACTCCATTGTGTATATGTACCACAGCTTTCTTATCCATTCATCTGCTGATGGACATCTAGGTTGTTTCCATGTCCTGGCTATTATAAGCAGTGCTGCGATGAACATTGGGGTACATGTGTCTCTTTCAGTTCTGGTTTCCTCGGTATATATGCCCAGAATTGGGATTGCTGGGTCATAAGGCAAATCACTTTCTAACACCACACACAAAAATAAACTCAAAATGGATTAAAGATATAAATGTAAGACCAGAAACTAAAACTCCTAGAGGAGAACATAGGCAAAACGCTCTCTGACATAAATCACAGCAGGATCCTCTATGATCCATCTCCCAGAATTCTGGAAATAAAAGCAAAAATAAACAAATGGGATCTAATTAAAATTAAAAGCTTCTGCACAACAAAGGAAAATATAAGCAAGGTGAAAAGACAGCCTTCTGAATAGGAGAAAATAATAACAAATGAAGCAACTGACAAACAACTCATCTCAAAAATATACAAGCAGCTTATGCAGCTCAATTCCAGAAAAATAAATGACCCAATCAAAAAATGGGCCAAAGAACTGAATAGACATTTCTCCAAAGAAGACATATGGATGGCTAACAAACACATGAAAAGATGCTCAACATTACTCATTATTAGAGAAATGCAAATCAAAACGACAATGAGGTACCACTTCACACCAGTCAGAATGGCTGCGATCCAAAAATCTGCAAGCAATAAATGCTGGAGAGGGTGTGGAGAAAAGAGAAACCTCCTACACTGTTGGTGGGAATGCAAACTAGTACAACCACTATGGAGAACAGTGTGGAGATTCCTTTAAAAATTGCAAATAGAACTGTCTTATGCTAGACTTTTAAAAGAAAGTATCTTAAATATAAAGAACTAGTTTTGAGGACATCATTTAGCTCATTGATACCTTTGTTTTAAAGGCAAATGCTTTCAACAATTAACAGGGCAAAATTTGATTTTCAAAAAGTAGGTGCATATCACCATCAGATACATCACACCAAACTCTGCAAATCTCTATCTCTAAGGATACACAAAACAAACCACAACACACTCACATGTGGCTTCTGATTAAGTCTTAACCAGAACCAACAGAGGAGACAGGGTACTGGGATGATTTATCATTTGACAGTTTTTCAATAAAAACCACACAGGACTGTCACAGGATGAAAATTTGCAATTAAAAAAAGTACAGCTGCACCATCTATATGACATAAGGAAGGAGATGAGGTTCAGCAAGAGTTCTTTGGATTAAAATAACAGACAGACTAATTGGTTTTTCACTTTGTGAAAGGAGAGTCCTCTGGGGCTGATCTTGAAGGATGCTGTAGAGACCGACTGTTCTGTACAACAGTTAGAACTGTGAACTGACAATATTGGATAATGATGTGCTTTAATTTTTTTCTCTTTACTTTTTGCGGATATACTGTAGGTTTTCACATTTTTGTTGCCACATGGTTCGCATAAAATATCTTATAGACACAATAGTCTCTATTACACTGATAACAAATTAATTTCAATGACATATAAAAGCTTTACCTTTTGATCCCCTCCCTACACTTTCTGTTTTTGATGTCAGAATTTACCTCTCTTTATATTGTATATCACTAACAAAATATCTTTCTGTATAGTTATTTTAATACTTCCCTGGTGGCTCAGATGGTAAAGCTACGGCTGCTGCTATGTAGCTTCAGTCACATCCGACTCTGTGAGACCCCATAGACGGCAGCCCACCAGGCTCCCCCGTCCCTGGGATTCTCCAGGCAAGAACACTGGAGTGGGTTGCCATTTCCTTCTCCAATGCATGAGAGTGAAAGTGAAGTCTCTCAGTCATGTCCGACTTCGCAACCCCATGGACTGCAGCCTACCAGGCTCCTGCATCCATGTGATTTTCCAGGCAAGAGTACTGCAGTGGGTTTGCCGTTGCCTTCTCTGAGACGGTAAAGCGTCTGCCTACAATTAGGGAGACCCGGGTTCAATTCCTGGGTCGGGAAGATCCCCTGGAGAAGGAAAAGGCAATCCACTCCAGCACTCTTGCCTGAAAAATCCCATGGACGGAGGAGCCTGATAGGCTACAGTCCATGGGGTCACAAAGAGTAGGACATGACTAAGCGACTTCACTTTCACTTTCTAGACTAGAGCTAACTGGTTAACACACTACCATGTTCAGTGTATTCCGTATTGGATTACACATTTACATTTACAAGTCTGGTATATAATTTCACTTCTTTCATGTAATAATTAACATCCTTCATTTAGCCTGAAGAACTCGCTTCAGCAACCTTGTAAGACAAACCTGTGTTGGTGAACTCCCTCAACTGTTGTTTGTTTGGGAAAGTCTTTTTCTTGTCTTCATTTCTGAAAGACAACCTTCCTGAATAAAGTATTCTTGGCTGGCAGGTTCATCAGTTTGAGTATATCATCCCTTCCTCTCCTGGCTTGACAGGTTTCTTCTCAGAAGTCCACTGATATTCTCAAGGGAATTTCTTTTTTGTGAGCGTTTGCTCTTACCTTGATGCTTCTAAAATTCTCTCTTTGGCTTGATTATAAACAATGCATCTTGGAGACGATCATTTTGAGTGAACTCTGAGGGGTGACCTATTAGCTCCATGAACTTGGTTGCCTAAGTCTCATCAGATGTGTGACTTATCTGGTATTATTTCTTTAAATACAATCTCTGTCCCTTTCTCCCTCTCTTCTCCTTCTGGGACTCCAATAATGTGCAGGTTGTTACTGTGAACGTTATCCCAGAGTTCGCACAGGTTCTTTCACACCTTTTTAGTCTTTTTTCTTCTTTGTCCTCTGGCTGGCTAATTTCAATTTTCTTGTCTTGTGCCTCAAAAATTCTTCTGCTGTTGCTGCTGCTCTCTGTAGCATTTTTTATTTTGTTGCATTTCATTCATTGCAATCTTAAGCAACATAATTTCTGTTTGGTTCCTTCTCTTTTTTTGCCTCATTGCACAGCTTGAGGGATCTCTGTTTTTGCCTCATTGCACAGTTGCCTGACCAGGATAGAATACAGGCACAGCAGTGAAAGCATCGAATCCTAACCACTAAACCATCAGCAAACTTCCTGTTTGCTTCCGTTTTTATGATTTTAGTCTCTGTACTGAAAAAAAAAAAAAAACAAAAACTGAATTTATTCTGCAGAGCACCTCAGAGCCTGGGCACAACTACTCTGTGCTCTGGGACCCGCAAACTGCCAATAGGAGCCAGCATGCTACAACTTACTGATGCCTGTGCACCTAGAGCCTGTGCTCCACAGCAAGAGAAGCCCCCACAGTGAGGCCTGCTGTCCACAAAGAAGAGCAGTGCCCGCTTGCTGCAACTAGAGAAAGCCCATGGGTGTCAACAAAGACCCAGGGAAACCAAAAATTGAAAACAATAATAATAATAATAATAATAAATAATCATTTTTCAATCTTATTTTGTTCACATATTCTTTCCCCGAATTTGATTGTTTATCTGCGTCTTTTGGAGTTCCCTGAGCTTCTTGGTGGGTATACTTTATTTCTTTCATCATATGTCATTTATTTCATCACTTCCCAGTGATGAGTAGCCATGTGAACTGCCCTGGGAGAACTCCTGGGCATCTTCTAATCCCCAAGCACAGCCTAGAACTATGAAGACTGCAAGCGTGACTGTAGGTTGGAGCCCTGGACACCATGCAGAGCCATCAGCCAGGGGCTGGGTGGGTTCAACTCACAGCAGGCCATCACTCTCAGGTCTTATATTAGTTCAGCAGCCTCTCCACGTGTCCAAAATGGAATTGGGGGGAGGGGATGTTGTGAAATGTAATCTTTACTTGGCCATTCCTACATGACAACCCTTTCTACCCTGAAGAATCACAGCAGGATCACATTTACTTTTTCAGTAGTAACCAGATTAAAGCAATCTTGAAACAGTTTGTTTTTCAGAGGAGCCAATTAGTCTGAAATTCTTCCTTTAAGAATTCAATCATATCAGGCCCCTCTATCCACATCTTTAAAACGTAAATAGACAAACGTACCTGATTTTCCCATCTATCCCTTCTTCTGGAACCCCTCTGTCTAGGTCTCCACCTTCTTCCCCTCTTCTCCCACGTGCATTCAGGCTGTGGGTGGGCACTAATTTGCCATCCATCAACTTAGAGAGAGATATGAGCTGATATAATTTGCTCAGAAGGATAGATAATTGGGCAGACAAGAAATGGCAACGTTCTGAAGAAACAGTAGGCAAGGATGGAAAGAATCTATTTATAAGGATTTAATAACCAACTAGACATGGGAGAAGAGCAAGGAGGAATCTATATCGGCTTGAGGAATAAAAAGATCAAGTAACCTAGGGAATGAGAGATGAAAAGGCAGAGGTAGTTGCCTAGAGTTAGAGTTTTAACTGATCCATGAACACTTAAGCAGGATAAGGAAAGCTGTATCCATTCTCTCCCACCAGCAAATTCCCGCTTTGAAATCCACACCCAAGTTGGTGCCCAAGAACAGGTTAAAAAGAGATGATGTGACATCTCAGGGAAGAACATACAGGAATGTTCAGGACTGGGTTTTTCCCATGAGTTTGTGAAATGAAAATATCTCCTGCCACATCAATAAACAAGAAATGTCACCGCCATCAATGATTTCTGGTCTCCAGCTGTGAATGAGGGCTCCCAAAACTGATCTAGGGGATGCTGCCACCCCGCATGGTGATTGCTGAGGAGCTGGGGAATGCAAGCAGCAGCTGTCTGCCGCTCCTTAAGGTGAACAGGGAACCAGGGTTGCCCCAGATAGCTGAGCTGCATGTGGAAGCATTGAATCCAGTGAGTCCAGAGGCTTGCATCTTCCCACACATAGAACGCTACATTCCTTAACTTGACACCTGATCTTTGATGTTCAGACTGCCTGCTCCCTTTGTTGCAGACTTGTATACAGCCTGACTTCCCCTGCTGCCTCTTTGGAGCAGTTTTCTCAGAGCTACTGAGATGCTGCCTCCAGGGCTTAGAGTCCTAAGTATTCCCACCAAATAAAATAACTCTACCAGGTTCTGACTATACTTTTCAGTCAACAAGGTCATCTTGCTAGGAAGGAGGGTGTGAATGTGGACCAAGTTTAGATATGTTTTCTAAGCAAGAGTGAGCTGGAGCATCTGTGATTCTGGGCAAATTCATGCCCTCATTAGCCTTTGAAGAAGGTGAGAAAACAGGGCAGTGCACTCATCGTGTATTTCCTTTGAGGTAAATGGTGTTTGAGGACCAGTCCTCTAAAAGCATGTGACATGGGACTTGGTAATAATTAACAAAGCAAAATAAAAATTTACTTTATTCAGAATATTTCATTTTGAGAAATTTCCATATAACACAATCACAGGTCAGCACTATTCTATTGAAATACAGGCAATTAGAATATCTGCGGCATGATCTTGTATTTAATACAACATCATGGAAAAGTCACTGTGGATGTTCCCAGGGCGCTCAGTTCAACATCATCGTACCCAGGGTCCCCTTTCTCCCCCTGGAGTAGCCAGGGGCTCTCTTCTCCTTCCCCAGGATCAGCTTCCTCTCTAAAGATGTTTAGAGAAGAGCCTGAAAGAAGAAAGAGAGGTATGATTTAGAACAGAGACAAGGGGGCCAGACAGTGAGGAGGAAGCAAGTTAAGCAAGTGGTGATGACAAAGCATCCCTGGGACCCAGGGGTGGGCAGGAGGCTCAGACTATTTCATATCAGTTACAGTGAGGACGGATCCCAGCTGTCCTCTCAGATCCAGTCCATTTACTCTCTGGGGCCTCAGCTCATGTGGAAACCCTGCATCACAGAGACCTGTGCTCACACAGGAGCTCTGAGAAGACCTGCCTCCAGGCAGTGAAGTGCTAGTTATTCAGTTGTGTCTGAATCTTTGCAACGCTATGAACTGTAGCCCGCCAGGCTCCTCTACCCATGGGATTCTCCAGGCAAGAATACTAGAGTGGGTAGCCATTCCCTTCTCCAGGGGATCTTCCTGATCCAATCCAATCAACCTGATCAAACTCGGGTCTCCTGCATTGCAGGCAGATTCTTTACCATCTGAGCCACCAGGGAATCCATCAAATGCATGAGATTCTCAAATGCATGAGAAACTGTAGCAAGGCTGGACACTGAGGAGCTCAAATTCACCCTTTCCAGGACAGAGACCAAAGATTACACGGGATCAGCTAACCCCACTCACCTGTCTCAGACTTCATCCCATCTTCCTTCTCTGCGAGCACTTCCTCCGCACTCCCCTCAGAGGTAGGAGGAGCCCCAGGCACTGGTACCTCTTCGGCATCATCATAACCCTCACCAAGGGCATAGGTCTTCTGATCTGGGGCTTCTGAGAGCATAGCAGGGGTCAGATGAACCCACAGTAAGTGGGTTGGTCTGGGAAATACCTAAGATCTCTTCTGACCCAGAGTGTCTGAGCTGCTAAATAGAGGCACAAGTCACTCCTTGTTTCAAAATATTTTTTTCTCTGAGACCATGTTTCATTTTGATGTATCCATAAACCAAAACATGATTTAACATATCTTAATATTTCCTAATTGAAAATATAGATCTCAAAGCAACTCTCCCACCATTGAGCATTACTAAAGTATTTTGACAAACTGTGCTTTACAGATGTTATTTTTAAAACCAGTGTGTGTCTCTTGTGATTCTGAACACAGGGAGCCCAGCCCCAAATGTGAGACATCACAGAACAGCCAGAGAAGAAGGACAGACCCGATCTGGACACAAAGGATCCCTCCGGTCCATCAGAGGAAGACTGTTCCCCTTACATCTCCTCTCTATGAGGAGGGAAACTCTCCTCCGCAACACTCAGCTGAAGCAGGTCCACCTCTATTACCTGGAGCAGATCTGGAGTCATTGTTGTCCTCACCATCTGACAGGAAGCCTAGAGTGGAGAAAAAAAACACACAGAAGGACCCTCCCCACACCCAAAGGACCTGAGTTAAGGCTGAGAAGGGGCAGGTCTGGCTCTTGCAGTGTAGACAGAGGCTGGGGGCTCACAGGGCTGTGAGAGGCCATCCTGCCACTTTCAAGAGCCACCTCTGTGAGCTTGGGGAATGTATGGGGTCTGCAGATGCTGAGAGAATGCACACACCCAGTGGGTGTGGCAACCAGGGGTCCCAGGAGGGCAGACAGAGACACCCACCTGGGCTGCCCAGAAGACCCTCCTTCTGAGTCACAAGGTGATCGAGCTCCTCATACACAGCTTCAGCAAGAGCATCTTCATAGCAGGATGAGGCTGAGAGATCCCCCAGCAGATCAGAGATGCCACCCCAGACACCCTGGTCCAGCAGGCCCACTCTTAATCTCCCTGATGTTCACATGGAGGCTGCCTGGACCTCCGCATCATCTTCCAGCCCATGCACCATGTCAGCACCTTCTCCCCTCGTCTGACCTCAATTAACAGCTCAGCCCTGACTCTGTCTGCTTTCATAGGAGAGGCCATGACTTATGAGAGTTCACGCCCCAGACCTAAGAACCTCTGTCTACTCACCCCTTAGCGCTCAGCACACAGTGCATAGAGTTCTTCGGACTCACAACAGTGACCTGGCCTAGGTTCCCCTCCTAACACCTGTCCCATCTCCTGCCCCCACACACTCTCCCTGGTCCCCAGTTCCCCCTGCAGCCCACCTCTGCGCTCTGCTCTCCATCTGAACACCTGAGTCACCAGGATGACGAGGACCGGGAAGAGAAGGGACCCCAGGATGAAGCAGAGGACCCCAGGCAAGGAGAAGATGCCAGGGAGAGGACTTGAAACTGGTCTGGATCCTAAAGAGAACAAGGCAACAGGGTGTGGAGAAGGTCCTGGGCATAGAGAAACCCCCTGTGCCAGCATTTCCAGGGACTCCAGACAATGGCATCCCAGCCTCAGACACAAGTTAACTGACAGTGACCTGGTTCCCCCAGGTCTCATCCTGAGATGGGTCAACTCCACTCCGGCCAGAGTGGCCCCAAAGCAGAGCTGGGGATTGTCAGGGAGCTGCCCTGCTGAGACAGCCTCTGAGGACCCGGCTCATCTCTTCTCCTTGGGCTTCAGGAGACAGAGCATCAAACAGTCCTGGGACCCACACCTCACTGATGAGGAGCAACACACAGAGGCCAGTGGGAGAACCTTAGATTCTGCAACACAGAAACCAGTCTCCCTTGGACCCCAGTCATGAGAAAAATGTGGCCCCAGGAACCAAGGCAGAGGAGTTCCCCAACATAATGCCCTGGGCTCCTCCCCACCAGCCAGGGCTCCTCAGGCTCTTTCCTCTCCTGAGCTGTCAGAGAGCCACAGAACAGGTCCCCAGACCTGAGTATCCTCTCCAGCCCATGGATGTTCACAGTACCTGCTGGAGTCAGGGGCAATGTTTTCCTTACACCTAAAGAGAAAATCAGCAGTGTGAGGAAAGGGAATTGGCCAGAATGCAGGGCAAACTGATTTTTCCCTCCAGAGCCTGAAATCACCCCTCAGTCTCCACAACACCAGTGTCCCACCCTCCCAGCTCCCCCATCCTAGATCAGAGCCCCAGGACCTGGACACTGTCTGAACACAAACTCCCCACCATGCCCGGCCCAGCCCACTGCCCCGCACTGCCCCAGCTCACCCAGGGTGGACCCCGAGCCCCTCGCTCACCAGAGCACCTCACACCAGCATCCTCCTCGTGCTTGCAATCGCTCTGCCCCCAGGGCTCCGCAGCACAGTCCCACAGGGAGGACTCCCAGCCCTCGCACTGCACCTCGTCCAGCCAGATGCTCCCATTTCCAGGGCCAAACATGGTGGCCTGCACAGCTTCCAGGGCCTGGCCACAGCCCAGCTGCTGACACACCACCTCAGCCTCTGCCAGGCTCCAGGAGTCATCACACACGGTGCCCCAGGAGCCGTTGCGCCAGACCTCCACCCGCCCTGAGCAGTCGGTCTCTCCTCCCCTGAGCAGGAGTTTCTCTCTGTCTGAAAAGGTAGCAGCCCCTCCTGTGACTGCCCTGGTGGGAGGAAGGAGCCCCTGGGAGCCACAGGGGAGGGGACGGGGCTGATGTACCTGTGGAGGGGGCAGCAGTTGGACAGCTCTTGGGTCTTCTTCCTGCACAAAATAGGGAAACAGTGGATCAGGAATAGCTGGGGGTGGTCCTGTCCCCAAATAAGATTATCTAAGGCCCTTGGGTCAGTGCAAATGACACGTGAAGACACAGGCTCTTTCATTAAGCCCTGGGCTGAAACTTTCACTGCATCTGATCACCAGCTGAAATTACTTTAAATATTTACTTGTTTATCAGTCTTCACATCCCACAGCAAATATAAACACAGCCATCTACAAATGTACACATACGCCCCCTCTGAATAAAAGGTCCATTAGAAGAAGGACCTTGTATATCTTATATGTGCCATGTTTCTGCTATTAGGACAGTGCCTGCACATTGTATGCACTCATCCAACAAGTATCTATGGAAAACCTTTTCTAAATACCTAGATAAGGGCTTGATAAATAGTTACTGAATGAATGAATAGATGAATAAAATTCAGTAAAATAAAACTTCTTTAAATCCACACTAATCAGTGAAATAGTAAACCAAATATCAGTGACTGGTAATAGCCTATGATAATAGCTCATAGTAAAAATGATTAGTCCAGAAGAACAGAGATAATTTATACTCAAAATCTCACATATGTAATTTTAATGGAAAATTATTAAATAGATTATAAGCTGCTCTTACCTACTACTCAGTGTGACAAGTGGGCAAGTGAAGACTACTGTTGTAAAAGGAAACTCTTTTTTAAATTTATGTTTAATTGGAAGATAATTGATCTACAATGCAGTGTTCATTATGTGTGTGTGTGTTAGTTGCTCAGTCGTGTCTGACTCTTTGTGACCTACGGAATGCAGCCCACCAGGCTACACTGTCCATAGGATTTTCCAGGCAAGAATACTGGAGTAGATTGCTATTCCTTTCTCCACTGGATCTTCCCTATCCAGGAATCGAACCCAGGTCTCCTGCACTGCAGGCAGTTTCTTTGCTGTCTGAGCCACCAGAAAAGCCCATAGTGATGGTTAGGAATCTCTTAGAAAGGAAATATGCAGGAAAGACTTAGCAGAATTCTGAGAAGATATATGGACACATATATGTACACATTGAGTAAGGAAGAAATTTTTGCAATAGAGTAAAAAAAAAACCTACTGAGAAAAATTTGTATTGAGAAGATGCAGAAATAACAAACAAAATACTGAAAAGTATATATAAAAGAATTGAAGCCAAGAGAAATAAATACAAATTCAAAGCAACACACACACACACACACACACACACACACACACACACACACAAACAGAAGGGTAAATAGTACCTGTCATAAAGTATCAAAATTTGTATATTCTTTCCAGATCATCCTATCAAACCTCCTACCCACTCTATGCAGAGAATCTCTGAGAAAATGATGGCAGGACCTTTGTGAGTGGGTTGCTCATTTTCATGGTCAAAGACTTTACCACCTCTCAATTCTCAGTGTTTAATTGTAGGAAAAATATCATCAATAAAAGGTCTAATAGTTTACTGCCTCTGGCCTCAAATGGAAAAGACGAAGAGATGAAAAAAGAGAGGCAAGGAAGGGAGTGAGCCTCTGCTTTTGAAATATCTCTCACCACATTCTTAGCGGTGGGTTTCAGGCAACATCCAGCATACCATTCAATGTGTACCTGAATGGGGTGTGTGTGTTTGTGTATGTGGAGGGGGAGGGAAGGAGAGAGAGAAACAGAGAGAGAGAGAAATGTTGAAGGAAGTAAGGTGCTATGGTTTAACTATGTCGCCCTCCCCAACATTTATTTATTTCATTCCACATTCATTTTCAAAATCCCAGTTCCCAATGTAACGATATTTAGTGGTGGAGCCTTCTCAAACTCTTCCAAAAACAGAAGAAAGAAACACTTCCAAACTCATTTTATGAGGCCAACATTATTCTGATACTAAAACCAGATAAGGACACCACAAGAAAAGAAAATTACAGGCTAATACTCTGATAAACATGGGTGCAAGAATCGTCAACAAAATATTAGAAAACTGACTTTGACAATACACTAAAAGAATCATACACCATGATCAAGTGATGTTTGTTCCAAGGATGCAAGGATAATTCAACATTCACAAACTAATCAATGTGATACACCAAATACAGAAAATGAAAGTAAAACTCCTATCTCAAAGGATGCAGAAAAATGTTTGACAAATTCAAAATCCATTTATGATAAAAACTCTTTTACAAAGTAGTTATAGAAGGACTGAATCTCAATATAATTCAGGCCATATGAGCAGTTCACAGCTAATATCATACTTGACTGTAAAAAACCAAAAGCTTTTCCTCTGAAATCAGACACAAGACAAAATTATCTACTCTCACCACTTTTATTCAACTTAGTTTTGGCAGTCCCGTCCAGATCCATCAGGCAATGAAAAGAAAATCAGAATCCAAATCTGAAAGGAAGAGGCAAAACTGACACTATGTGCAGATTGAAAAGTGAAGTGTTAGTCGCTCAGTCGTGTCTGACTCTGCGACCTCAAGGACTGCAGCCTGCCAGGCTCCTCTGCCCATTGGGATTCTCCAGGCAAGAATACTGGAGTGGGTTGCCGTTCCCTCCTCCAGGGGATCTTCCCAACCCAGGGACTGAACCCAGGTCTCTTGCATTCCAGATGGATTCTTTGCCATCAGAGTCATGAGGAAGGAGACTCCCTTTCATGATATTATATGTAGAAAACCCCAAAGACTTCACCAAAAATACAAGGAATAATACACTCAGTAAAGTTGTAGAATGAAAAATCTATGTAAAAAAATCAGTTGCATTTCTGTGCACTAACAACAAACTGCCATGAGGAGAAACTGAGAAAACAATTCTATTTACACTTGCATGAAAATGAATAAAATATCTAGGAATAAATTTAACCAAGGAAGTGAAAGACCTGTACACTGAAAACTATAAGATACTGATGAAACTTACTGAAGATGACTCAAATAAATGGAAAATATTCTGTGCTCATGGATTGGAAATCTAATATTATTAACATGCCCATACTACCCAAAGCATTCTACAGATTCACTGCAATCCTTACCAAAATTTCAATGGAAATTTTCACAGATACAGACAAACAATCCTAAAATTTGCATGGAACCACAAAAGAAGCTGAATACCAAAGCAATCTTGAGAAACAGTAATAAAGCTGGAAGTGTCATACTTCCTGTTTTCAAACTATATTACAAAGCTATATTAATCAAAACAGTATGTTATTGGTATAAAAATGGACACAGAGATCAATGGAACAGAATAGAGAGTCCAGAAACAAAACCCACATTTGTATGGTCAATTAATTTTGGACAAAGAAGCCAAGAACATACAATGAGGAAAGGACAGTTTTTTCAGTAAATGGCATTGGGAAACGGGACTGCCACGTGCAAAAGAATGAAACTGAACCACAATCTTACCCCACACACAAAAATTAACTCAAAATAGATTAAAGACTTGATCACAAGTCCAGAAGCCACAAAATTTCTACAGGAAAAAAAAAACAGAAAATAAAATCGTTGACATCAGTCTTTGTGAGGATTTTTTGGATTTGACACCAAAATCAAAAGGAACAAGAGTAAAAACAAGCAGTTGGAACCACATAAGGCTACAAAGCTTCTGCCCAATTAAGGAAATCATCAACAAAATGAAAAAGCAACCTATGGAACTGGAGAAAATATTTACATATTATATTTCTGATAAAGATTATTATCCAAAATACACAAGGAACTCACATAACTTAGTAGCAAAAATCAAATAATATGACTTTCAAAAAATGGGCAGAGAAACTGATAATTTTTTTTAAAGAATATATACAACTTGCCAATAGGTACATGAAAACCTGCTCAACAGTACTAATTATCAGAAAATACAAATCAAAACCACAATGAGATATGACCTCATACCCTCTAGAAAGGCTTTTATCAAAAAGAAGAAATAACAGGAGTTGAGGAGAATGTGAAGAGGCAGGAAAGCTTTTGCACACTTAGAGGGAATGTAAGTTGATGCAGCCCCTATGGAAACAGTATTGAGGTGCATCAAAAATTAAAAATAGAATTGCCATACGATTTAGCAATTTCACTTTGGTGTATTTATCTGAAGGAAACACTAACTTGAAAACCCAATGTTCAGTTCAGCAATATTTGTTCAGTTGCTAGGTTGTGTCTGACTCTTTGCAACCCCATAGACTGCAGCACGCCAGGTTCCTCTGTCCTTCACTATCTCCCAGAGTTTGCTCAAATTCATGTCCACTGAACTGGAGATGCTATCTAACTATCCCATCCTCTGTGGCCCACTTCTCCTTTTGCCTTAAGTCTTTCTCAGCATTGGTATCTTCCAATGAGTCAGCTCTTCTCATCAGGTGGCAGAAGTACTGGAGCTTCAGCTTCAGCATCAGTCCTTCCAATGAATATTCAGAGTTGATTTCCTTCAGGATGGACTGGTTGGATCTCCTCACTGTCCAAGGGACTCACAATTCACTTGTGGCATCCAAGCACCACAATTCAAAAGCATCAGTTCTTTGGCGATCAGCTTCTTTATAATCCAACTCTCACATCCATACATGACTACTGAAATAAACACAGCTTTGACTATATGGACTTTTGTCAGCAAAGTGATGGCTCTGCTTTTTAATACTCTGTCTAGGTGTGTCATAGCTTTTCTTCCAAGGAGCAAGCCTCTTTTAATCTCATGGCTACAGTCACCATCAGCAGTAATTTTGGGGCCCAAGAAAAGAAAATATGTCTATATCCACCTTCTCTCTTTTTATTTGCCATGAAGTGATTGGGTCAGATGCCATGATCTTTGTTTTCTGAATGTTGAGCTTTAAGCCAACTTTTTCACTCTCCTCTTTCACCCTCAACAAGAAGCTCTTTATTTCATCTTCTCTTTCATCCAATAGAGTGATGTCATCTGCATATCTGAGGTTGTTGATATCTCTCACAGCAATCTTGATTCCAGCTTGTGATTCATTCAGCCTGGCATTTCCTATGATGTACTCTACATATAACTTAAATAAACAGGGTGACAATATACAGCCGTGACAAATTCCTTTCCCAATTTTGAACCAGTCAGTGGTTTATGTCCAGTTCCAGCTGTTGCTTCTTGACCTGCATACAGGTTTCTCAGGAGGCAGGTAAGGTGCTCTGGTATTCTCATCTCTTTAAGAATTTTCCACAGTTCGTTGTGATCCACATAGTCAAAGGATTTAGTCTAGTCAATGAAGCAGATGTTTTTCTGGAGTTCTCTTGCTTACTCTATGATCCAACCAATCAATTTGATCTCTGGTTCCTCTGCCTTTTCTAAACCCAGCTTGTACATCTTGCAAGTTCTCAGTTCACTTATTGCTGAAGCCTAGCTTGAAAGACTTTGAGCATAACCTTGCTAGCATGTGAAATGAGCACAATTGTGCAGTAGTTTGAACATTCTTTGGCATTGCCCTTCTTCAGGATTGGAATGAAAATTGACCTTCTCCAGTCCTGTGGCCACTGATGAATTTTCCAAATTTGCTGATATATTGACTTCAGCACTTTAACAGCATTACTTTTTAGTATTTTATAGCAATATATACAAGAGCCAAACAAGATAAGTCTTCACTGATGGATGAATGGATAAAGAAAATGTAATACAGACATATATCCACCCATAAAAAAGAAGAAAATGTTGCCAGTTTCAACAAGGATGGACCTTGAGGGCATTACGTTAGGTGAAGCAAATAAGACAGAGATAGAAAAATACCATAAAATCTCATTGATATGTGTAATCTTAAAACAAAAAGCAAGTTCAGAGATGCTAAGTAGTTGGTGGCTGCCAGAGGTGGGGAATTTGGTGTGAGCAAATGTAGTCAAAAGGTATAAACTTGAGTTATAAAATTAATAGGTGAAGAGATATAACATACAGCATGGTGGCTACAGTGAATACCATACTGTCTATTTGAAAGATGATGATAAAATGCATCTTAAACATCCTATAATACAAGAAAAATATTTAACTATATATATGGTTATGGGTATAACTAGACTTACTGTAGTGATCATTTATCAATATACCAAATATATAAGCATTATGTTCTACACAGCAAACAATATAATGTTATGTCAATTATATCAATTAAAAACTTTTAATAAAGCAAGTTTGGAACATGTGGATTAAATTAGCTCCATCCAAACTTCATTTTATAAACTCAACTTAAACATATCACTGAGATTTTAAAATATCAAATCTCACTAATAACTTCCTACAGGGTTGGGACAGACATGAAAACAAACATAAGTCACCTGCACAGGAGATGTAGGCTTCCTCCTTGGGAGAGCATGAACTGTATTTCCAAGGGCCAGAAGGACACTGCCAGAGAGAGGTATCAATTTTCCGACATTGGATTAAATCTACCCACCGGGGTCTAGAACCTTCCCTGAGACCAACAGAAGTGTTGAGACTTCCACTGTCCCCACAGCCAAGCTGTCTGCAGATCACGGACACAGTGGTGTCTTCCATGGGGCTGCGGCAGACACTGCCCCAGGTCCCATTGTAGAAAACTTCCAGCCACCCAGCACACTCCTGGTCCTCGCTCACCATCCTGAGGGCCAGGAACTCTGAGATTGAAAAGGAGGAGACAGGACACAGTGAGCACCTCACTCAGTGCTCTGGGTTTTCCTCTCTCCCCAAAATTGTGAAATTCATCTATGACCCAGCTGAGGAAGCAAATCCACTAGATGACCAGAGTGAAACCTGTCTCCTTTTCACCTGACTTTGTCCATCTGTGTCTGTCTTTCTAAATATTTCTACCACCATGATGTAGTGGATATGAACTGAGAGGAAGACCACCCTGGACACCTGCAGGGAGAGAGAGCTGACTCCTGCTTCCTGACAAAACATCTAAAAGAGTGTATGAAAGGGATGTGACGTGGACAGTGCAGAGGCAGATAGAGTAATGGACCTGTGACTGTTTCCTTATCTGGCAAAGGGGACTTTACAGATGTGATTAAGGGTAAGGACTGAGATTACCCTGGAATATGATGG
Organism: Ovis aries; assembly: GCF_016772045.2. Taxonomy (NCBI): domain Eukaryota; kingdom Metazoa; phylum Chordata; class Mammalia; order Artiodactyla; family Bovidae; genus Ovis; species Ovis aries. The sequence goes on from NC_056056.1 coordinate 208,178,304, forward strand.
ATTAACCACCTGAGAACAGTCTAATCACAGTCTTAGACTCACTATCCTTTAGGGTGGAACACTTTTCCTCGTTCTGGTTAGAGGGAGATATGAATATGGATAACAGTTAGAGAGGTGGAGCGTTGCTGGTCTGATGATGAACAGAAGGCGGTTATGAATGAAGGCAGGCAGGCAGTTTTTAGAAGCTTGAAAAAACAAGAAACAGATTCGTTCCCAGAGGCTCAGAGGTGATGTGACCTACTGAAACTTCGATCTCCATCCAGTGAGATTCCTGCTGGACATCTAAGCTACAGAAGTGTAAGGAAGTAACTGTGTTGTTTAAAACCATTAACTATGTGGTAACTTGTTACAAAACAAAAAAACTAGCACCTTGGCTTTAAGACTTCTCTACCATATGTACCAGAAGAGTGAGCCCCGATTTCAAGGAAAACTGAGAAAAGGCTCTGCCAGGAAAAACTACTGAGGAGAAAATACCAGAATCTCAGCTGCTGCAGGAGGCAGTGAAAGCATCTAGTCTTCAAGTCTGCTGGAAAGACAAGCTCCATAGGAGGAATCCTCCTTCTCTGGTCCTTTCAGCATCTCTCCCTCAGGGCTCAGACCCCCGTCCTCCAGGGCCCCACCCCTCCCCCAGCCTGTGGACAGTGTGCAGCGCGGACCTGAGCAGATGACCCCCGCGTCCTGCTTGTGTCTGCAGTCGTGCCGCCCCCAGCCCCGGGAAGGGCACCTCCACACGTGAGACTCCTTTCCTGTACAGTTCAGGTCGTCCAGCCAGATGGGCCCTGATCCCGCCCTGAAGTGAGCAGACCGCGTGGCATTGAGGGCTTCTCCACAGCCCAGCTGCCTGCACACCACGCGGGCATCGTCCAGGTCCCAGCCGTCATCACAGATGGTGCCCCAGGAGGCCTGGTCAAGGATCTCCACTCTCCCGGCGCAGGGACAGCCCCCGTCCACCAGGCGGAGCTGTCTGCTGTCTGAGGAGAGAGAAATGGGACAATGGGGCGTTGACCTGGGGAATGAAAAGGGTCTTCTGTCCTATGGGACCCTCACCTGAGCAATAGGGGGCGCTCTCCTCTGAGGCTGCAGACCCTACTTGTTCAGACACAGAGTCATTGCACTGGGGCAGCACCTGGGTGTGGTTTCCTGACAAAAGAGCGATGATTAGAGGGTTGGGAGCGTTGAAGAACAGGAAATTCGGTTAAGTAAAATAATTTTTATGAGGGGAGGGAAGTTTGGGGGGAAATGGATACATGTATATGTATGGCTGAGTCCCTGCCTGCTTCACCTGAAACTGTAACAACATTGTTAATCACCAAACTCAATACAAAGTAAAAAGTTCAAAATTAAAAAAATAATAATAATAACAACCTAGTGATGGAGCTGAGATGAAAGCTGTAATGTACTGGTAAAGTTACCATTGTCTTAGTGTTCCTTTCTCTATGAATAGCCCTGGTCTTGACAATGCCACGATTCTTCTTTAAAGTCAAGGTTTGCCCTAAGAATGAGTTAAATAATTTGCTCTATCCTTAATCTACCCCTAAATAGAAGAAGCAAAACAAAATCTTTCCTGAAGGATTTGTACATTTTTTTATCAACAATGTTTGTGATTTTAAAAACACTTATATAAAAGAGATCTCATGGAAAACAAGAGGAAAAAGAAACATTAAAAAAATTTCCCAGAGTATTTGGCTCTTAGAGTTATCTGACAGAGAGTTTATTTTGTTTATTTTTATTAATTTTTATTTGAGCATAATTGCTTTACAACGTTGTGTTAGCTTCTGCTGCACAGCAAATTTAATACATTATATATACATTTAAGGTTTTCCTAGGTGACTCAGTGGTAAAAAAAAATCTGCCTGCCAAATAGGAGACTGGGGTTCCATCCCTGGTTGGGAAGATCCTCTGGGGAAAGAAATGACAACCCACTCCAATATTCTTGCCTGGGAAATCCTATGGACAAAGGAGTGTTGCAGCTACACTCCATTGGGTCACAAAAGAGTCAGACACAACTCAGCAACCAAACAACAACCACACACACACACACACACACACACACACACACACACACACACACATATCCCTCTTTCTTGGATTTACTTCCTATTTAGGTCACCACAGAGCACTGAATAGGGTTCTCTGTGCTATACAATAAGTTATTATTTATCTATTTTATGTGTTCAGTTCAGTTGCTCAGTTGTGTCCAACTCTTTGTGACCCCATGAACTGCAGCACGCTAGGCCTCCTTGTCCATCACCAACTCCCGGAGTCCACCCAAACCCATGTCCATCAAGTCGATGATGCCATCCAACCATCTCATCCTCTGTCGTCCCCTTCTCCTCCTGCCCTCAATCTTTCCCAGCATCAGTATCTTTTCCAATGAGTAAGCTCTTTGCATCAGATGGCCAAAATATTGGAGTTTCAGCCTCAGCATCAGTCCTTCCAATGAACACCCAGGACTGATTTCCTTTAGGATGGACTGGTTTTATCTCCTTGCAGTCCAAGGGACTCTCAAGAGTCTTCTCCAGCACCACAGTTCAAAAGCATTAATTCTTTGGCACTCAGCTTTCTTCACAGTCCAACTCTCACATCCATTCATGACCACTGGAAAAACCATAGCCTTGACTAGATGGATCTTTATTGGCAAAGTTTATGTGTGCATGCATGCTAAGTCACTTCAGTCGTGTCTGACTCTGTGACACTATGGATTTTAGCTCATCAGGCTCCATGTCTATGGGATTCTCCAAGCAATATCTATTTTATACTTAGTATCAATAGTGTAGGGCTTCTGAGTCTGGTGGCTAAAGAAGTAAAGAATCTGCCTGGAATCTGAGAGACCTGGGTTTGATCCTTGGGTTGGGAAGATCCCCTGGAGGAGGGTATGGCAACCCACTCCACAATTCTTTCCTGAAGAATCCCCGTGGACAGAGGAGACTAGCAGGCTATAGACCATGGGGTTGCAAAGACTTGGATACAACTTGGCAACTAAGTTCACAGCATAGCACATCAATAGTGTATATATGTCAATCTCAATGTCCCAATTCACCCCACTCTTCATTTCCCCTCTTAGTATCCATATGATGTTCTCTATGTTGGTGTCTCTATTTCTGCTTTGCAGTAGGTTCTTCTCTACCATTTTTCTAGATTCCACATATAAGTGATGTTATACAGTATTTGTTTTTCTCTTTCTGATTTACTTCATTCTACAAAAAAAAAAAAAAATCCTATTTCAAATCCTAAAAGATAATGCTGTCAACGTGCTGCACGCCATATGCCAGCAAATTTGAAAAACTCAGCAGTGGCCACAAGACTGGAAAAGGTCAGTTTTCATTCCAATCTCAAAGAAAGACAATGCCAAAGATTGCTCAAACTACTTCACAATTGCACTCATCTCACTAGCAAAGTAATGCTCAAAATTCTCCAAGCCAGGCTTCAGCAACATGTGAACTGTGAACTTCCAGATGTTCAAGCAGGTTTTAGAAAAGTCAGAGGAACCAGAGATCAAATTGCCAACATCAGCTGGATCATCGAAAAAGCAAGAGAGTTCCAGAAAAACATCTATTTCTGCTTTATTGGCTATGCCAAAGCCTTTGACTATGTGCAATACAATAAACTGTGGAAAATTCTAAAAGAGATGGGAATGCCAGACCACCTGACCTGCCTCTTGAGAAATCTGTATGCAGGTCAGGAAGCCACAGTTAGAACTGGGCATGGAACAACAGACTGGCTCCAAACAGGAAAAGGAGTATGTCAAGGCTGTATATTGCTACCCTGCTTATTTAACATATGCAGAGTACATTATGAGAAACACTGAGCTGGATGAAGCACAGGCTGGAATCAAGATTGCCGGGAGAAATATCAATAACCTCAGATATGGAGATGACACCACCCTTATGGAAGAAAGTGAAGACCTAAATAGCCTCTTGGTAAAAGTGAAAGAGGAGAGTGAAAAAGTTGGCTTAAAGCTCAACATTCAGAAAACAAAGATCATGGTATCCAGTCCCATCACTTCATGGCAAATAGATGGGGAAACAGTGGAAACAGTGTCAGACTTTTTTTTTTTTTTTTTGAGCTCCAAAATCGCTGTAGATGGTGACTGCAGCCATGAAATTAAAAGATGCTTACTCCTTGGAAGAAAAGTTATGACCAACCTAGATAGCATACTCAAAAGCAGAGATATTACTTTGCCAACAAAGGCCCATCTAGTCAAGCTGAGCACCAAAGAATTGATGCTTTTGAACTCTGGTGTTGGAGAAGACTCTTGAGAGTCCCTTGGATTGAAAGGAGATTCAACCAGTCCATTCTAAAAGAAATCAGTCCTGAATGTTCATTGGAAAGACTGATGTTGAAGCTGAAGCTCCAGTATTTTGCCCACCTGATGTGAAGAACTGACTCATTTGAAAAGACTCTGATACTGGAAAGATTGAAGGCAAAAGGAGAAGGGGACGACAGAGGATGAGATGTTTAGATGGCATCACCAACTCAGTGAACATGAGTTTGAGTAATCTCTGGGAGTTGGTGATGGACAGGGAGCCCTCTTGTGCTACAGTCAATGGGGTCACAAAGAACTGGACATGACTGAGCGACTGAACTGAACTAAACTGAACATAGCAATCTCTAGGTCTATCCATGTCTCTGTAAATTTCACAGCTTTATTCTTTTACGACTGAGTAATATTCCATTTTATATATGTACAACATCTTCTCTATCCATTCCTCCTGTGAGGGACATTTAGGTTGCTTCCATGTCCTGGCTGTTGTAAATAGTGCTGCAGTGGACATTAGGATGAATGTGTCTTTTTGAATGATGATTCTCTCCAGGTATGTGCCCAGGAGTGGGATTGCTGAGTCATACGATAGTTTTATTTTTAGTTTTTTGAGGAACCTCCATACTATTCTCCGTAGTAGTTGTGCCAATTTACATACCCGTATGTAGTAGGATTCCCTTTTCTGCACATTCTCTCCAGCATTTATTGTTTGTAGATTTTTTAATGATAGACATTCTGACTGGCGTGAAGTAATACCTGACTGCAGTTTTACATCTCTCTAATAATTAGTGATGTTGAACATCTTTTCAGTTTAATTGGGTCCTATTTGTTTATTTTTGTTTTTATTTTCTTTACTCTAGAAGGTTGGTCAAAAAGATCTTGTTGCAATTTATGTCAAAGAATCTTCTGCCTATGTTTTCCTCTAAGAGTTTTATAGTCTGACAGAGAATTTAAATAGCCATGATTAAAGTCCTGAAATAATTAATTAAGAAGATGTGTGTCTTGGCAGAGAAATTATAACAAAAACAAATGAAAATTCTACAGCTGAAAAAGTTAACAGCTGAAATTAAGAACTAGAGAATGAGTCTATCAGCACATTAGATCAATATAAAGTAGAAATAGTAAAATGGAAGATGAGAGGATAAATATTCCTCTATATAGAAAAGCTGGTTACATGGTAAGTGCCCGGTTAACAATACTGTAGAACAAAGTTTCCCCCCAAACTTAGCAGTTTAAGGAATTTTTTTAAATCATAATTTCCTGGTCAGTAATTTGGAAAATACTCAACTTGGCAGTTCTATCTTTGGGGTCTCTCATGTGGTTGCACTTAGATGTTATCTGGGGCTGATATCTCTAAAGGTTTGATTGAACTGTGGTTATGTAAGGAAATTCCTTGAAGTATTTTGTTGTTGTTGTTGTTGTTGGGGAGGGAGAGGGATAATGGAGCATCCTGTCTGCAACTTAATCCAGAAATATTTTACATACTCAGGGGGAAAATGGGGCAGGAGAGGGACAAAGGAGGAGAGAGAGGGAAAGCTAGAGCAAGACAGAGAAAGAGAGAGAAAATCAGAGTGAGAGAGAGAGGGAGAGAAAAGAAAGAAAGAAGGATTAAAGCAAAATACTAACCTAACATTTGGGGAAACCAGATAAAGTTCAGAGAGAATTCATTCCTAGAAAACCTTCACTAAAGGAAATACTAGTAACGTCTAACCCATAAAATGCCTAGGAGAAAACCTAGGTAAAGATGTGCAAAACATCTGAGAAAAATTCAAGACGTAACTGAATGAGGGGATATATTTTGTCAATGAATTGGGAAACTCAATGTTGTCAAAATAAACCATTCTCAAATTTATATACAGATTAAAGCTAACCTCAATAAAATTCCCTGATGGTTTTTTGTGTGTGAAACATGACAAGATGATTCAAAATTTATGTTGTTGTTCAGTCACTCAGTCATGTCTGACTCTTTGCAATCCCATGGACTGCAACACGTCAGGCTTCCCTATCCATCACCAACTCCCAGAGTTTACCCAAACTCATGTCCATTGAGTCAGTGATGCCATCCAACTATCTCATCTTCTGTTGTCCTCTTCTCCTCCTGCCTTCAATATTTCTAAGCATCAGGGTCTTTTCTAATGAGTCAGCTCTTTACATCAGATGGCAAAGTATGGAGCTTCAGCTCAAAAATGTATACAAAATACAAAAACCAAGAATGACCAAGGCAGTTAGGAAGAATAGCAACAACATAACTTCTTTAAATTAAAGTTACCCAGACTTACTATGTGTGCTTAGTCACTCAGTCATGTCTGATTCTTTGTGACCCCCTAACTATAGCCCACCAAGCTCCTCTCTCCATGGGGACACTCCAGTCAAGAATACTGGAGTGGGTTGCCATGCACTTCTCCAGGGTATCTTCCCAACCCAGGGATCAAACCCAGGTCTCCCACCTTGCAGACAGATTCTTTACTATCTGAGCCACCAGGGAAGGTTCAAGATTTACTATAAAGTTACAATAATTAAGAAAATGTGGTACAGGTGCAAGGATAGACAAATGACACAGTGGAACAGAATAGAGAGTCTAGAAGAAGTACCCAGACATATGTGCCCTTTTGTTTATCACAAAGGTGGCACTGCAGTAGGGAATAGCCTTCCAGAGAAAGATTCTGAGTCAACTGGATGCCCATATGAAAACACGACACTTGACCCTTACGCTACACAGTTATCAATCCTGGAGGAAGTGTATAGTCATATGCAAAAGAAAAGTAATTACACTTCTGTGAGATACTCTCAGAGAACATTTTTGTGGTTTTGGAGTAGACAAAGTTCTTTCTAGAAGGATTTAAGGAGTTCTATGGACTGGAACAATGGACTGGTTCAAAACTGAGACAGGAGTATGTCAAGCCTGTATATTGTCACTCTGATTATTTAACTTCTATGCAGAGCACATCATGTGAAATGCTGGGATGGATGAAGCACAAGCTGGAGTTAAGATTGCTGGGAGACATATCAATAACCTCAGATATGCAGATGACACCACCCTTATGGCAGAAAGTGAAGAGGAACTAAAGAGCCTCTTGATAAAGGTGAAAGAGGTGAGTGAAAATGTTGGCTTAAAACTCAGCATTCAGAAAAGGAAAATCATGGCATCTGGTCCCATCACTTCATGGCAAATAGATGGGGAAACAATGAAAACAGTGACAGACTTTATTTTCTTGCACTCCAAAATCACTGCAAATGGTGACTGCAGCCATGAAATTAAAAGATGCTTACTCCTTGGAAGAAAAGCTATGACAAACCTAGATAGCATATTAAAAAGCAGAGACGTTACTTTGCTGACAAAGGTCCAACAAAGCTATAGTTTTTCCAGTAGTTATGTATGGATGTGAGAGTTGGACCATAAAGAAAGCTGAGGACTGAAAAATTTATGCTTGTGAACTGTGGTGTTGGAGAAGACTTTTGAGAGTCCCTTGGACTTCAGTCAATCCTAAAGGAAATCAGTCCTGAATATTCATTGGAAGGACTGATGCTGAAGTTGAAGCTCTAATACTTTGGCCACATGATGGGGAGAATTGACTTATTGGAAAAGACCCCAAAGCTGAAAAATACTGAAGGCAGGAGGAGAAGGAGGTGACAGAGGATGACATGATTGGGTGGTATCACCAACTCAATTGGTATGAGCTTGAGCAAGCTGCGGGAGATGAGAGAGGACAGGGAAGCCTGATGTGCTGCAGTCCATGGGGTTGCAAAGAGTCAGACATGACTGAGTGACTGAACTGAACTGACTGACTGAAGGAGCGCTACATGTACAGTAAAAAAGGTGAATGAATTAACTTAAGATGAGTAACTTGAAGTACACCATACCATTAAGAAAATGAAAATATCAGACAGAATTAAACACACAAAAGACATAATAAATATTTGTTCCAAAAGTCATCATCATGGTAATTTGCACCATTGTATTTGTAATGGTCAAGACCTGGCAACAAACTCAAATGTCTGCCACAAGTCGAATGGATCAATGCATGGTCATGTGCTCATTCAAAGGAATACTCTATAGTAATAAAAATGAATACAGTGTTGCCATAAACAACATCATGAGTGAATTTCAAACACAGTTTGAAATAAAAAAAAAATTAGACACGAAAGAAAACATTCTGTATGGTTATACATAAAGTTCAAAAACTGAGAAAATACCCTATGGCAGTACAAGGCTTAGGGAAGCAGTCTTCCCTGGAGAGGAGGACACGGCTATTGGGAGGCAACAGTGATTCTATGGTGCTGTGAATGTTCTCTTTGTAGATCTGGGTTGGGGAACATGACCTATGTATACACTTATTGTTTGTACTTTGTTCTCTATTATTATCCTTAAATAATAATGTTTCATAAAAATATTATTCATCCAAGTATTTCTTTCCCTGACATAGCACTTCTTAGCATTTCTTAGCACTTCTTTCCCCTGAAAAAATGAGTGAACAATGAGAATGCTATGGAGCAGGACCTTACGGAGCCTTCTCAGGACAGACCACCTTCATGTCCTCCACCTGCTTCTTTCTGTAGAAAAACCTTAGCCAAAGAATAAATTTAATCACAGAAATGAAAAAAAAATTTCAGAAACAAAGGAAAACAGTCAAATAGGACAAAATAATAATAGTTTAACCCTAAACAAAGTCAAGGATTTTTAGTTCCTCCTCATGGCTATAGCTAACATTCTGAGCCATATCCTTTGAGCTGTTTTGCAGATGCTGAAATCCCAACCATGTGGTAGAAGTAAATTACATGATGCCCAGACTAGCGCGATGCCATTTCCTTCTCCAGGGGATCTTCCCAACCCAGGATCAAGCCTGAGACTCTTGCATTGCAGGCAGGTTCTTTACCATCTGCGCCAACAGGGAAGCCCATAATCGTCACCTTACACAATTCCAAGAATCAGCCGCAAGAAAGTGGGAACAGACCAGCACTAGAACTGGTGATTAACTACATTTCAAACAATAAAGGTGACACTGATCAGACCTATTCCAAGATGATTGTCGGAGCTAGCTGTGCTATTCTTCAAGTAACCTGTCCCCTACCTCCACCTGTGCACTCCTGAAATTCCCGTTTAACAACTCTTATCCCTGATCAGCAAGGGGGAGCTGGTTCTTTGGTACATTACTCCTCTGTCTCCTCAGAACTGCTGGTTTTCTCAATAATGCTAGCTTTAAATTTACCCCATGCTTGTCTCTCAGTGTTGAATTCTTGAGTAATAAGGAGAGGAAACCTGAGTTCCATAATTTCATTACAGAATATCTTCCTTTCAAAGCCCGTTTTCCCTTACTCTGCTCTGGGGACATTTCACCCCAGGAGTTTCCTAAGTACAGTAGCCCTACCCTGTCTTACCTGAGCAGATCACAGAGGCTGTGTTGCCACAGGAACAGTCAGGAACACCTAGGGCAATCACGGGGCATTTCCATAGGAAGGACTCAGTCCCTGAGCAGTGAAATCGGGCTTTCCAGAGTTGATCACTGCCTTCTGCTCCATTTGGGGTGGAGATGCGACTCTACAGCCGAGCTGACGACAGACAACATTGGCATTGGCCAGACTCCAGTGGGAGGCACACAGAGCTCTCCATTGTCCAGAAATATTCATCTCCACCTGCCCCTCACATTGAGAGGTGCCATTTGTCATGAGTCGGACATCTGTGTACACTGATAGAAACAGACAAGATTTCAGCAAAATCTGATTTCTTTTTTAGCTTGAACTGATTGTACACGGAGGTTAAGTCCTGATATGCATCTCACCTGAACAGACAACTTGAACAGCTCCACTGTGGTGACACTTGCCTCCTGGACAGGGCACTCTGGGGCATGACCAGAGCTTAGGCTCCTCCCCTTCACACCTGAACTCTTCAGCCCAGACCCGGCGATCAGGCTCTCTGATGGGCACATGTCCCAGGATAGACACAGCCTTGCCACACCCCAGCTCTGCACAAATGACCTGGGCAGTGGGGAGTGTGAAGTTCCCATCAGACACTGGGGTCCAGGCTTCTCCAGAATGTACTTCTACTTGCCCTGAGCAGGGTCCATCCCCTCCAATCAGACACACAAATCCTGAGAAACAAAGAACAACAAACCCAGTGAGTGTTCATGAACCTGGCTGGACAATTGCAGACAACATCTCACAGGCAATGATGTGAAAGCTTTTTTTCCAGCAGTGGAATAAGAGGGGATAAGAAGAGAGAATTTGACTGTCATTGTCAAACTGCATTTTCATGAGCAAGTTTCTGAAGAGGTATCCAGAAGGATTGAAGAATCAATTCGGAGTGGCTGAATCCTGAGAATACACATTTTGATTACAAATGTTAATTCCTATCTGGGATCCTGGAAACTACAGTGCCAGAGAAACTGCACCTTGGTAAAAATTCAAAAGTGGGTAGAGAGCTGAACTGAGAGTGAAAAATGTCCATGGGATTCAAGAGGTTAGAGGCCTCAGAGCCAGAGAAATTTAGAGGACCATCCTGAGATTTCTGGGCCTAAAATTCTGGCCAGTTTTTTCTCAGAGCCAATATTCAAGTCACGAGGACAGGGAAAATCAGACGGGCTAGATCTGAGTGCAGGTATTATAATCTAATTGTGAAAGAAGTTGTCCGCAGGTAAATTTCAGTTCAGTTCATTTCAGTTCAGTCACTCAGTTGTGTCCGACTCTTTGCAACCCCATGAATTGCAGCACGCCAGGCCTCCCTGTTCATCACCAACTCCCGGAGTTCACTCAGACTCACGTCCACAGAGTCAGTGATGCCATCCAGCCATCTCATCCTCTGTCGTCCCCTTCTACTCCTGCCCTCAATCCCTCACAGCATCAGAGTCTCTTCCAATGGGTCAACTCTTTGCATGAGGTGGCCAAAGCACTGGAGTTTCAGCTTTAGCATCATTCCTTCCAAAGAAAGCCCAGGGCTGATATCCTTCAGAATGGACTGGTTGGATCTCCTTGCAGTCCAAGGGACTCTCAAGAGTCTTCTCCAACACCATGGTTCAAAAGCATCAATTCTTCTGCACTCAGCCTTCTTCACAGTCCAACTCTCACATCCATGCATGACTACAGGAAAAACCATAGCCTTGACTAGATGGACCTTAGTCGGCAAAGTAATGTCTTTGCTTTTGAATATGCTATCTAGATTGGTCATAACTTTTCTTCCAAGGAGTAAGTGTCTTTTAATTCCATGGCTGCAGTCACCATCTGCAGTGATTTTGGAGCTCAAAAAAATAAAGTCTGACACTATTTCCACTGTTTCCCCATCTATTTGCCATGAAGTGATGGGACCAGATGCCATGATCTTCGTTTTCTGAATGTTGAGCTTTAAGCCAACTTTTTCACTCTCCTCTTTTACTTTCATCAAGAGGCTTTTCAGTTCCTCTTCACTTCTGCCATAAGGGTGGCATCATCTGCATATCTGAGGTTATTGATATTTCTCCCGGCAATCTTGATTTCAGCTTGTGTTTCTTCCAGTCCAGAGTTTCTCATAATGTACTCTGAATGTAAGTTAAATGAGCAAGGTGACAATATACAGCCTTGACGGACTCCCTTTCCTATTTGGAACCAGTCTGTTGTTCCATGTCCAGTTCTAACTGTTACTTCCTGACCTGCATACAGATTTCCCAAGAGGCAGGTCCAGTGATCTGGTATTCCCGTCTCTTTCAGAATTGTCCACAGTATATTGTGATCCACACAGTCAAAGGCTTTGGCATAGTCAGTAAAGCAGAAATAGATGTTTTTCTGGAATTCTCTTGCTTTTCGATGATCCAGAGGATGTTGGTAATTTGATCTCTGTTCTGGAAGTTCACGGTTCACATATTGCTGAAGCCTGGCTTGGAGAATTTTGAGCATTACTTTACTAGCATGTGAGATGAGTGCAATTGTGCAGTAGTTTGAGCATTCTTTGGTATTGCCTTTCTTTGGGATTGGAATGAAAACTGACCTTGCTATCTAGGTTGGTCATAACTTTCCTTCTAAGGAGTAAGCGTCTTTTAATATATACTGTAGAGATTTCTAAACTGCAAAAGCCTCAATAGGAATGAAACATAGAAAGATTTGGGGGGAAAAAGACTCGTTCCACAAGATTTTAACACTTTCCATCCCCTGTGCTCCTCCCATTTGCCACACAACCCTGCTACCCTTTCCTATTTTTCCCAATGCAGAAAAGAAAAAACAAGCTTAAGAGCTACAAATAGATGGAAAGGAGACTCCAAAGGGAAAGAACTTTTGTAGGGAGTGAGGTGGAGTGAATGGCAGATTAAACAGGGAGTGGATGGAGTATGAGAGACAAACCGAAGTGAAGACTCATGATTATGATTTCATCCTTCAGGGACCCTATTTTGGAGAGAGAAAAATTAATCCAATAGGAAAAACCTTGCACATCATAAAGAACAACTTTTTAAATAATTTTCCTGGTTTTTGAGTGTGCTCATAATTATTTATGTACATGGTGGAATTTGTCCTGGTGAAGGACTCTGATTGCACAAGTTTGTGAACTTGGAAGCCTCAAAAAGAATAACATGACAATAAAAACCTACTATAGAGAGCAGGCAGAGAAGGCAATGGCAACCCACTCGAGTGTTCTTGCCTGGAGAATCCCAGGGACGGCGGAGCCCTGTGGGCTGCCATCTATAGGGTTGCACAGAGTCGGACACGACTGAAGCAACTTAGCAGCAGAAGCAGCAGCAGCAGCAGCATAGAGAGCAGGGGAGAACAGAAAAGGCACTGCAGAAATTAAAGAATTGAAGGATTAGCTTGACCACTTATACAAGAATGAATGATGAGAGAGAGGATGATCTGCTTGCCTTTTATTATTTATCCATTTCCATCTCCCCAGAGAGGTCCAGGTTAGGACTCCTAATCTATACTGACTGGGAGTTTGGTCACAGGCTATACATTCTAGATAAACCATTTTTGTTTAACTGGTTGTTGTTATTGTTGTTGCTCAGCCACTCAGTCATGTCCGACTCTTTGCTACCCCATGGACTGAATAATGACAGGCTTCCCTCTCCTTCACTATCTCCCCGAGTTTGTTCAAACTCATGTCCATCGAGTCAGTGATGCAATCTAACCATCTCATCTTTTGTCGTCCCCTTCTCCACCAGCCTCTAATCTTTCCCAGTATTAGGGTGTTTTCCAGTGAATCAGTTCTTCATATCAGGTGGCCAAAGTATTGGAGCGTCAGCTTCAGCATCACTCCTTTCAGTGAATATTCAGGGTTGTGTTTCCTTTAGGATTGAGTGGTTTGATCTCCTTGCAGTCCAAGGGACTCTCAAGAGTCGTCTCCAACACTACAGTTCAATAGCATCCATTTTTCAGTGTTCAAACTTCTTTATGGCCCAACTCTCACATCCATACATAATTACTGAAAAAACCATAGCTTTGACTAGATGGACCTTTGTCTCAAAGTAATGTCTCTGTTTTTTAACATACTGTCTAGGTTTGTCATAGCTTTTCTTCCAAGGAGCAAGCATCTTTTAATTTCATGACTGCAGTCACTGTCCACAGTGATTTTGGAGCCCAAGAAAATAAAGTCTGTCACAGTTTCCATTTTTTCCGCATCTGTTTGCCATGAAGCAATGGGACAAGATGCCATGATCTTAGTTTTTTGAATGCTGAGTTTCAAGGCAGCTTTTTCACTATCTTCTTTCACTTTCATCAAGAGTTCCTCTTCACTTTCTGCCATTTAGGGTGATGTCATCTGCATATCTGAGGTTGTTGATGTTGTTATATTAATTCCACGAGATTAAAAATTTAGAAAGAAAATGATAGAAGTATTTCTTGTATTCTGTTTTATATACACTGATAAAAGTTAAATATTCAAATATGTGCTGGATAATCAATACAGTCTTAGGATATATTAGGATAGAGACTTCTGAGATATATTATTTCTTTTTTATTTTCTACTTGATTTTAAAATTTACATGGAAGAATAAGTGTGAAAATTCCAAGAATATTATGAAATAGAAGGCTGATGTGAATGAGTAAAGATATTAAATATAATAAAGATCTATCCTTGTCTGGTCTCTTGCTGTGTAGACATCTTGTGTCCTTAGACACACATAGCATCTTGCACACCACACCTGGACCTTCAGTGCTGCTCAGAGAACCTCACAGTTGCCTTCATCAGCTCCCATTGCCATTCCCCTTCCTCCCAGCTACTATAAAACCTGTTCCACCTTCTTCAAAAACTACATTTGTCCTCTTGCTCCAAATAAGCCCCCAAACACAAGTCTCTTATATCAATGAAATCATTAAATATAAACTACATAATCTCTTATCATAAAACACACAAATTCATGTTTTATTACCTCCACCTTTGACTTGCCAGTGCATGGCTAAGTGTTCCTCCAAAGTTTGCATTTATACAGATATCTTAAAGGAAGAATTAGGGAGAGAGACTTTTCTAGTAACAGTGAAAGAATATATGACTCGGAGCATTTCATTCACAGTTCTCTAGTTCTACCATCAAAGAACTATGAACATTTACTTCTAAATTTGCAAAGGATAGAGGACTTTCAAAGATGGCAGAGGAATAGGACAGGAAGACCACCTTCTCCCTTACAAATTCCTCAAAAGAATATTTCAACGCTGAGCAAACTCCACAAAACAACTTCTGTAGGCTGGCAGAGGACATCAAGCAAGCAGAAAAGCAGACCATTGTCTTCAAAAACAGGTAGGAAAAAATATAAAAGACGAAAAAGGAGACAAAGCAGGTAGGGAGGGAGCTCCATCCCGGGAAGGGAAGCCCGTCCCGGGAAGGGAATTTGAAGAAGAGAGGTTTCCAAACACCAGGAAACACTCTCCCTGCCGAGTCTGTGGCGAGCCTTGGAAACACAGAGGGCAACAAACAGGAAGGAAAAATAGATAAATAATTAAAACCAACAGATTACAAGCCCAACAGTAACTCCCCCAGCGGAAAAGCAGCACAGACACCTGCATCCGCCACAAGCTAGTGGGGGCAGGGCAGGGAAGCGCGGGAGGCGGGGGCTGCAGTGCTTTGTAAGAATCGGGCAGGAATGCCCCACATGCAGGCAGAACGATCTAACTTGGGCTAGCAAACCAGACTGTGGGATAGCTACCACGAGAAAAGCTCGAACGTAAGACACCGCCAGGACCAAGCACAGAACAAAGGACGAAATGGAATAAGCCGGCTGCAGACCATCCCCCACCGGGGACAGGCAGCCAGAGCCCTAAGGACTGGAAAGGGGCAACTGCAGACCCGGAGAGACTTTACTTACCTAACTGCAAGCAGGCTTCTTTGCTAAGACTTCAGGGGGTGCTGGACAGTCACCATCTGCCTCACGGTGGGCGCCAGCAGTCCACCCAGAAAGCTGAGCAGCAGTGGCAGAAAAGGTGACAAGTCGCGGCGATCGCACTCGCCAAACTCCTGAGCTACTCGGAACTGGGAAGGACACAAAGCGCAGTCCCAGCCGAATCTGTGCCTCTGAGGGCTACCTGAGGGCCGAACCTGAGCGGCTTGGACCAGGGAAGTGCACGCAGCCTAGGGCCGGCCCCAGACGGTTCCCGGCTGAGCATCGTAGAGCCAGAGCAGTTTGTGCACCGTGAGAAGGGACAGGTCAAGCGGGGCTGAGACACTGTGTGCACACAACAGTGCTATTTGTTTGCAGCATCTCCCTTCCCCACAGCGCGACTGAACTAGTGAGCCTAAAAAACCAGCAAACAGAAGAAGTTAAACAGAGGGAACCACCTTGGAAGTGATCCCACATGGCCCACAACATCAGAGAAGGGCCAGAAATATTTTACTATTTTTAAAATCATTTCTTTTTTTTTTCCTAGCTTTTTAAAAAAATTGTTAAGTCTTCTATTTCTCCTCTAATTTTTATTTCTATAACCTACTATTACTATTTTAAAAAAAGACTTTTTTTTTTTAAGGCAAACACCATATATAATCTTTGGATGGTTGTTGGTGTTTTTTTTTTTTTTTTAATAATTCTTGTTTTTTTTTCTCTCTTTTTTCTCTTGTTTTTTTCTTTCTTCCTTTTTCCTTCTGCTTCTTTTCTTTAATATTGTATTTTTGAAAATCCAACCTCTACTCTAGATTTTTAATCTTTGCTCTTAGGTTTTTGTTGCCAATTTTGTACATTTAAAAACCCAAACTTCACTACCCAAGTTTACCTGAGAGCGAGATTACTGGCTTGACCACTCTCTCCTCCTTTGGACTCTCCTTTTTCTCCACCAGGTAGCCTCTGTCTCTTTCCTCCCCCATCTCTTCTCTATCCAACTCTGTGAATCTCTGTGTGTTCCAGACGGTGGAGAACACCTAAGGAACTGTTTTCTGGCAGGATTTGTCTCTCTCCTTCTAATTCCTCTCTTTTATCCTCCTGGCCACCTCGGTCTACTTCCTCCCTCTCCTCTTCCCCGTATAACTCCGTAAATACCTCTGAGTGGTCCAGACTATAGAGCGCACATAAGGAAGTGACTACTGGCTAGCTTGCTCTCTCCTCTTTTGATCTCACCACATCTCATTCTAGTTACCTCTAACTACCGCCTCCATCTTCTCTTCTCCTTGTAACTCAGTGAACCTCTCTGAGTGTCCCTCAATGTGGAGAAACTTTTCATCTTTAACCTAGATGTTTTATCATCGGTTCTGTATAGATGGAGAAGTCTAGAGGCTACTATAAAAATAAACCTGAAAACCAGAAGCAGGAGGCTTAAATCCAAAGCCTGAAAACATTAGAGAACTCTTGAATTCAGGGAACATTAAGCAATAGGAGCTCATCAAATGCCTTCATACCTACACCGAAACCAAGCTACACCCAAGGGCCAACAAGTTCCAAAACAAGACATACCATGCAAATTCTCCAGCCACACAGGAACACTCCCCTGAGCTTCAATATACAGGAAGCTCAAAATTATTCCAAAACCTTTGATGTCTCATAACCCATTACCGGTCACTCCACTGCACTCCAGAGAGAAGAAACCCAGCTCCACCCACCAGAACTCCAACACAAGCCTCCCTAACCAGGAAACCTTGACAAGCCACTGATAGAACCCCACCCACAGTGAGGAAGTTCCATAATAAAGAGAACTCCACAAATTACCAGAATATAAAAAGGCCACCCCAAATGCAGCAATATAACCAAGATGGAGAGACAGAGGAATACTCAGCAGGTAAAGGAACAGGAGAGTTGCCCACCAAGCCAAACAAAAGAGGAAGAAGTCGGGAATCTACCTGAGAAGGAATTCCGAATATTGATAATGAAAATGATCCAAAATCTTGAAATCAAAATGGAATCACAGATAAATAGCCTAGAGACAAGGATAGAGAAGATGCAAGAAAGGTTTAACAAGGACCTAGAAGAAATAAAAAAGAGTCAAAATATAATGAATAACGCAATAAATGAGATCAGAAACACTCTGGAGGCAACAAATAGTAGAATAACGGAGGCAGAAGATAGGATTAGTGAAATAGAAGATAGAATGGTAGAAATAAATGAATCAGAGAGGTAACAAGAAAAACGAATTAAAAGAAATGAGGACAATCTCAGAGACCTCCAGGATAATATGAAACGCTCCAACATTCGAATTATAGGAGTCCCAGAAGAAGAAGACAGAAAGAAAGATCATGAGAAAATCCTTGAGGAGATAATAGTTGAAAACTTCCCTAAAATGGGGAAGGAAATAATCACCCAAGTCCAAGAAACACAGAGAGCTCCAAATAGGATAAACCCAAGGCGAAACACCCCAAGACACATATTAATCAAATTAACAAAGACCAAACACAAAGAACAAATATTAAAAGCACCAAGGGAAAAACAACAAATAACACACAAGGGGATTCCCATAAGGATAACAGCTGATCTTTCAATAGTAACTCTTCAGGCCAGGAGGGAATGGCAAGACATACTTAAAGTGATGAAAGAAAATAACCTGCAGCCAAGATTACTGTACCCAGCAAGGATCTCATTCAAATACGAAGGAGAAATCAAAAGCTTTACAGACAAGCAAAAGCTGAGAGAATTCAGCACCACCAAGCCAGCTCTCCAACAAATTCTAAAGGATATTCTCTAGACAGGAAACACAAAAAGGGTGTATAAACCCGAACCCAAAACAATAAAGTAAATGGTAACAGGATCATACTTATCTATAATTACCTTAAACGTAAATGGGTTGAACACCCCAACCGAAAGGCAAACACTGGCCAAATGGATACAAAAACAAGACCCCTCTATATACTGCTTATAAGAGACCCACCTCAAAACAAGGGACACATACAGACTGAAAGTGAAGGGCTGGAAAGAGATATACCACGCAAATAGAGACCAAAAGAAAGCAGGAGTGGCAATACTCATATCCGATAAAATAGACTTTAAAACAAAGGCTGTGAAAAGAGACAAAGAAGGCCACTAAATAATGATCAAAGGATCAATCCAAGAAGAAGATATAATAATTATAAATATATATGCACCCAATATAGGAGCACAGCAATATGTAAGACAAATGCTAACAAGTATGAAAGGGGAAGTCAACAATAACACAGTAATAGTGGGAGACTTTAATACCCCACTCACACCTATGGATAGATCAACTAAACAGAAAATTAACAAAGAAACGCAAACTTTAAATGATACATTAGATCACTTAGACCTAATTGATATCTATAGGACATTTCACCCCAAAACAATGAATTTCACCTGTTTTTCAAGTGCTCATGGAACCTTCTCCAGGATAGATCACATCCTGGGCCATAAATCTAAACTTGATAAATTCAAAAAATCGAAATCATTCCAAGCATCTTTTCTGACCATAATGCATTAAGATTAGATCTCAATTACAGGAGAAAAACTATTAAAAATTCCAACATATGGAGGTTGAACAACACACTTCTGAATAACCAACAAATCACAGAAGAAATCAAAAAGAAATCAAAATATGCATAGAAACTTATGAAAATGAAAACACAACAACCCAAAACCTGTGGGACACTATAAAAGCAGTGCTCAGAGGAAAGTTCATAGCAATACAGGCATACCTCAAGAAACAAGAAAAAGTCAAATAAATAACCTAACTCTACCCCTAAAGCAACTAGAAAAGGAAGAATTGGAGAACCCCAGAGTTAGTAGAAGGAAAGAAATCTTAAAAATTAGGGCAGAAATAAATGCAAAAGAAACAAAAGAGACCATAGCAAAAATCAACAAAGCCAAAAGCTGGTTCTTTGAAAGGATAAATAAAATTGACAAACCATTAGCCAGACTCACCAAGAAGCAAAGAGAGAAAAATCAAATCAATAAAATTAGAAATGAAAATGGAGAGATCACAACAGACAACACAGAAATACAAAGGATCATAAGAGACTACTATCAGCAGTTGTATGCCAATAAAATGGACAACGTGGAAGAAATGGACAAATTCTTAGAAAACTACAATTTTCCAAAACTGAACCAGGAAGAAATAGAAAATCTTAACAGACCCATCACAAGCACGGAAATTGAAACTGTAATCAGAAATCTTCCAGCAAACAAAAGCCCAGGTCCAGACGGCTTCACAGCTGAATTCTACCAAAACTTTCGAGAAGAGCTAATACCTATCCTCCTCAAACTCTTCCAGAAAATTGCAGAGGAAGGTAAACTTCCCAACTCATTCTATGAGGCCACCATCACCCTAATACCAAAACCTGACAAAGATGTCCCTAAAAAAGAAAACTACAGGCCAGTATCACTGATGAACATAGATGCAAAAATCTTCAACAAAATTCTAGCAGTCAGAATCCAACAACACATTAAAAAGATCATACACCATGACCAAGTGGACTTTATCCCAGGGATGCAAGGATTCTTCAATATCCGCAAATCAATCAATGTAATTCACCACATTAACAAATTGAAAAATAAAAGCCATATGATTATCTCAATAGATGCTGAGAAGGCCTTTGACAAAATTCAACATCCATTTATGATAAAAAACTCTCCAGAAAGCAGGAATAGAAGGAACATATCTCAACATAATAAAAGATATATATGACAAACCCACAGCAAAAATTATCCTCAATGGTGAAAAATTGAAAGCATTTCCCCTAAAGTCAGGAACAAGACAAGGGTGTCCACTTTCACCACTACTATTCAACATAGTTCTGGAAGTTTTGGCCTCAGCAATCAGAGCAGAAAAAGAAAGAAAAGGAATCCAAATTGGAAAAGAAGAAGTAAAACTCTCACTGTTTGCAGATGACATGATCCTCTACATAGAAAACCCTAAAGACTCCACGACAAAATTACTAGAGCTAATCAATGAATATAGTAAAGTTGCAGGATATAAAATCAACACACAGAAATCCCTTGCATTCCTATACACTAATAATGAGAAAATAGAAAAAGAAATTAAGGAAACAATTCCATTCACCATTGCAACGAAATGAATAAAATACTTAGGAATATATCTACCTAAAGAAACTAAAGACCTATATATAGAAAACTATAAAACACTGATGAAAGAAATCAAAGAGGACACTAATAGATGGAGAAATATAGTATGTTCATGGATCGGAAGAATCAATATAGTGAAGATGAGTATACTGCCCAAAGCAATTTACAAATTCAATGCAATCCCTATCAAGCTACCAGCCACATTTTTCACAGAACTGGAACAAATAATTTCAAGATTTGTATGGAAATACAAAAACCTCGAATTGCCAAAGCAATCTTGAGAAAGAAGAATGGAACTGGAGGAATCAACTTGCCTGACTTCAGGCTCTACTACAAAGCCACAGTCATCAAGACAGTATGGTACTGGCACAAAGACAGACATGTAGATCAATGGAACAAAATAGAAAGCCCAGAGATAAATCCACACAGATATGGACACCTTATCTTTGACAAAGGAGGCAAGAATATACAATGGAGTAAAGACAATCTCTTTAACAAGTGGTGCTGGGAAAACTGGTCAACCACTTGTAAAAGAATGAAACTAGATCACTTTCTAACACCGCACACAAAAATAAACTCAAAATGGACTAAAGATCTAAATGTAAGACCAGAAACTATAAAACTCCTAGAGGAGAACATAGGCAAAACACTCTCTGACATAAATCAGGATCCTCTATGATCCACCTCCCAGAATTCTGGAAATAAAAGCAAAAATAAACAAATGGGATCTAATTAAAATTAAAAGCTTCTGCACAAAAAAGGAAAATATGAGCAAGGTGAAAAGACAGCCTTCTGAATGGGAGAAAATCATAGCAAATGAAGCAACTGACAAACAACTAATCTCAAAAATATACAAGCAACTTATGCAGCTCAATTCCAGAAAAATAAACGACCCAATCAAAAAATGGGCCAAAGAACTAAATAGACATTTCTCCAAAGAAGACATACGGATGGCTAACAAACACATGAAAAGATGCTCAACATCACTCATTATTAGAGAAATGCAAATCAAAACCACAATGAGGTACCACTTCACACCAGTCAGAATGGCTGCGATCCAAAAATCTGCAAGCAATAAATGCTGGAGAGGGTGTGGAGAAAAGGGAACCCTCCTACACTGTTGGTGGGAATGCAAACTAGTTCAGCCACTATGGAGAACAGTGTGGAGATTCCTTAAAAAATTGCAAATAGAACTACCTTATGACCCAGCAATCCCACTGCTGGGCATACACACCGAGGAAACCAGAATTGAAAGAGACACATGTACCCCAATGTTCATCGCAGCACTGTTTATGATAGCCAGGACATGGAAACAACCTAGATGTCCATCAGCAGATGAATGGATAAGAAAGCTATGGTACATATACACAATGGAGTATTACTCAGCCGTTAAAAAGAATTCATTTGAATCAGTTCTGATGAGATGGATGAAACTGGAGCCGATTATACAGAGTGAAGTAAGCCAGAAAGAAAAACACCAATACAGTATACTAACACATATATATGGAATTTAGGAAGATGGCAATGACGACCCTGTATGCAAGACAGGAAAAGAGACACAGATGTGTATAACGGACTTTTGGACTCAGAGGGAGAGGGACAGGGTGGGATGATTTGGGAGAATGCCATTCTAACATGTATACTATCATGTGAATTGAATCGCCAGTCTATGTCTGACGCAGGATGCAGCATGCTTGGGGCTGGTGCATGGGGATGACTCAGAAAGATGTTATGGGGAGGGAGGTGGGAGGCGGGTTCATGTTTGGGAATGCATGTAAGAATTAAAGATTTTAAAAATAAAATAAATAAATAAATAAATAAGAAAAATAAATAAATAAAATAAAATAAAAAAGAAACAGTAAATGTATTCAACATTTGTTGACCTGACATGGATTAAATTATGTTAAAATTCTAAAGTGTGGAGGTTATTTCAATGTTACCCAAGGATCTATAGCTTCTTTTTCTCTCGGAATTTGCTGATTCATTGCATAATTTAATGATTCAGAATCTGGGCTTGGGCAAGCAGAGCACTATTGTTGTGACAGGAAGCCAGCATAATTTTGGGAGTTACCTGGTGCTGGAGTGACAAAATTAGTCTTGAGAGCCTCTCTCACACAGCACATTTTCTCCTCAAATATCTGCCCAGTATATAAGCTGTGAAGGGCAGGAAGCTAAAGAGCTATACAAAAAGACTTGGAAAGCAGAGTCTTTCTCATTCTCTTGGGTACTGAGCTACCAAAGAATCCAGGCTCTGAACTGAAATCTCTGAAAGTCCCTGTCATAGAGACAGAAAAATCAGAGGTGGACTGAGTGCTACCAAAACGGCAACCCACACTTATTACAGCTCAGTTTTAGGTTATATTTAGATGTTTGAGTGATATACACCCCATCCCCCTATCTTCCTAGCAAAACAAAGGATAAATCCTTTCAGGTATTAGAAAATGTATCAGGAGTATCTTACTTTTTCATATATAATTTATAGCACTCAATAAAAAATAACATGACATTTGAGAAGCTAGAATAACATGAAAAATGACCAAAGTGAAAAAAAGAGATAAGAGAATGCAGAGACACACATAATAGAAATGCATAAGGCTTTTAACTACTACCAATGTGTTTAGGGGAAAAGAGAGAAGGGGAGAATATACAGGGAAAAAGATGAAAAAGTTAACAAATAATCATAAACAAGTAAAAATAGCATTGCCAACCTAAAATAAAATATCTAGGTTTAAAAAGTGAATGAATAAGTCAAATAAATTTTAGATAGAACTTAGAATATAGTGGTTTAGAGGAGTCATAAAGATGAGAGATGGGAAGGAAAATAAAGAGTAGGAAAGGGAGAAGAGATACAGAGACACAGAGGCAGAACTACAGAAGTCATATTTGAAGATATAATAAGAGAGAATTTAATATAAACTAAAGAGTATGAAAACCCCCACTCCTAATAAAGCTGCTGAAAATCAAAAGGAAAAAGGAAAATCTGAAATAATAACAGATTTATTTAATACGAAAGGAAGAGTGAAAAAAGGAGAGAAAAAGGAACATATAGCATGTGGATCTATTAAAAGCAAATGGCAGATACCAACACATCAATATCAGTAATTGCATTTACAGTGAATGGATTAAGATAAAACATAACTGATGCAAATGTTACTTGCAAAATAATCACCTTATGCTATGAAAACAAAGAAATGTCGAAAGTAAAATGATGGGGAAAATGTACCAACTGTAAGAAAGCTGGAATAGCTTTATCGATGTCCCAGAAAGTAGAAAAGATACACTAATTGACAGCAGTCCTGATAGAGGGCATCAGAGGGCAGACAGACTGAAACCACAATCACAGAAAACTAGCCAACCTGATCACATTGACCACAGCCTTATCTAACTCAATGAAACTAAGCCATGCCGTGTAGGGCCAACCAAGACAGATGGGTCACAGTGGAGAGTTCTGACAAAATGTGGTCCACTGGAGAAGGGAATGGCAAACCACTGCAGGATTCTTGCCTTGAAAACCCCATGAACAGTATGAAAAGGCAAAAGATAGGACACTGAAAGATGAACTCCCCAGGTCAGTAGGTGCCCAATATGCTACTGGAGATCACTGGAGAAATAGCTCCAGAAAGAATGAAGGTAGGGAGCCAAGGCAAAAACAACACCCAGTTGTGGATGTGACTGGTGATAGAAGCAAGGTCCACTGGTGTAAAGAGCAATATTGCATAGGAACCTGGAATGTTAGGTCCATGAATGAAGGGAAATTGGAAGTGGTCAAACAGGAGATGGCAACAGTGAATGTCGACATTCTAGGAATTGGTGAGCTAAAATGGACTGGAATAGGTGAATTTAACTCATATGACCATTATATCTACTACTGTGGGCAGGAATCGCTTAGAAGAAATGGAGTAACCATCATAGTCAACAAAAGAGTCTGAAATGCAGTGCTTGGATACAGTCTCAAAAACAACAGAATGATCTCTCTGTTCATCTCCAAGGCAAACCATTCAATATCATGGTAATGCAAGTCTATGCCCCAACCAGTAATGCTGAAGAAGCTGAGGTTGAATGGTTCTATGAAGACCTACATGACCTTTTAGAACTAACACCCCCAAAAGATGTCCTTTTCCTTTTAAGGGACTGGAATCCCAAAGTATGAAGTCAAGAAACATCTGGAGTAACAGGCAAATTTGACCTTGGATTACAGAATGAAGCAGGGAAAACGCTAATAGAGTTTTGCGAAGACAACGCACTGATCACAGCAAACACCCTCTTCCAACAACACAAGAGAAGACTCTACTCATGGACATCACCAGATGGCCAACACTGAAATCCAATAGATTATATTCTTTGCAGCCAAAGATGGAGAAGCTCTATACAGTAACCAGACCAGGAGCTGACGGTGGCTCCGATAATTAACTGCTTATTACAAATTCAGACTTAAACTGAAAAAAAAAGGGGGGGGGGGACACTAGACGATTCAGGTATGACCTAAATCAAATCCCTTATGACTATACAGTGGAAGTGAGAAATAGATTTAAAGGGCTATATCTCATAGACAGAGTGCCTGATGAACTATGGACGCAGGTTCATGACACTGTACAGGAGACAGAAATAAAGACCACCCCCAAGAAAAAGAAATACAAAAAAGCAAAATGGCTGTCTGAGGAGGCCTTACAAATAGCTGTGAAAGGAAGGGAAGTGAAAAGCAAAGGAGAAAAGGAAAGATATACCCATTTGAATGCAGAGTTCAAAAGAAGAGCAAGGAAAGATAAGAAAGGCTTCCTCAGCGATCAGTGCAAAGAAATAGAGGAAAACAATAGAATGGGAAAGACTAGAGATCTCTTCAAGAAAATTAGAGATACCAAGGGAACATTTCAAGCAAAGATTGGGTAAATAAAAGACAGAAATGGTATGAACCTAACAGAAGCAGAAGATGTTAAGAAGAGGTGGCAAGAATACACAGAAGTACTGTACAAAAGAGATCTTCTTGACCAAGATAATCATGATGGTGTGATCACTCACACTCACCTAGAGCCAGACATCCTGGAATGTGAAGTCAAGTGGGCCTTAAGAAGCATCACTATGAACAAAACTAGTGGAGGGATGGAATTCCAGTTGAGCTCTTTCAAATCCTGAAAGATGATGCTGTGAAGCGCTGCACTCAATAGGCCAGCAAATTTGGAAAACTCAGCAGTAGCCACAGGACTGGAAAAGGTCAGTTTTCATTCCAATCACAAAGAAAGGCGATGCCAAAGAATGCTCAAACTACCGCACAATTGCACTCATCTCACATGCTAGTAAAGTAATGCTCAAAATTCTCCAAACCAGGCTTCAGCAATACATGAACCGTGAACTTCCAGATGTTCAAGTTGGTTTTAGAAAAGGCAGAGGAACCAGAGATCAAATTGCCAACATCTGTTGGATCATGGAGAAAGCAAGAGAGTTCCAGGAAAACATCTATTTCTGCCTTATTGACTATGCCAAAACCTTTGACTGTGTTGATCACAATAAACTGTGGAAAATTCTTCAAGAGAAGGGAATACCAGACCACCTGAGCTGCCTCTTGAGAAACCTGTATGTAGGTCAGGAAGCAACAGTTAGAACTGGACATGGAACAACAGACTGTTTCCAAATAGGAAAAAGTGCATCAAGCCTGTATATTGTCATCCTGCTTATTTAACTTATATACAGAGTACATCATAAGAGACGCTGGGCTGGATGAAGCAAAAGCTGGAATCAAGATTGCCGGGAGAAATATCAATAACCTCAGATATGCAGATGACACAACCCTTATGGCAGAAAAAGAAGAAGAACTGAAGAGCCTCTTGATGAAAGTGAAAGAGGAGAATGAAAAAGTCAGCTTAAAGCTCAACATTCAGGAAACTAAGATCATGGCATCCGGTCCCATCACTTCATGGCAAATGGATATGGAAACAGTGGAAACAGTGGCTAACTTTATTTGGGGGGGGGGGGCTCCAAAATCACTGCAGATGGTGACTGCAGCCATGAAATTAAAAGACACTTGCTCCTTGGAAGGAATGTTATGGCAAACCTAGACAGCATATTAAAAAGGAGAGACATTACTTTGCCAATAAAGGTTCATCCAGTCAAAGCTATGGTTTTTCTGGTAGTCATGTATGGATGTGAGATTTGGACTGTAAAGAAAGCTGAGCAATGGAGAATTGATGTTTTTGAACTGTGGTGTTGGAGAAGACTCTTGAGAATCCCTTGGAATGCAAGGAGATCCAACCAGTCCATCCTAGAGGAGATCAGTCCTGAGTATTCACTGGAAGGACTGATGTTGAAGCTGAAATTCCAATATTTTGGCCACCTGATGTGAAGAGCTGACTCATTTCAAAAGACCCTGATGCTGAGAAAGATTGGGGGCAGAAGGAGAAGGGGATGACAGAGGATGAGATTGCTGGATGGCATCACTGACTCAACGGACATGAGTTTGGATAAACTCTGGGAATCGGTGATGGACAGGGAGGCCTGGCGTGCTGCAGTCCATGGAGTCGCAAAGAGTCAGACACAACTGAGCAACTGAACCGAACTGAACTGAACACGAATTGAATTAAAGAGGGAATTTTCATGATCATAATGAGGTGTACCCTTTATAAAGATATAGACATCAAAATTCAAGAAAGGTAACAGTACATAACTTTGAAATATACTTGACAGAATGAAAAGAATAGGCAAAATCACAATCAAAATGGGGGATTATTACTGTGTCTTTTTCAATAGCATACAGACCAGACATACAAAAAGCAAAGGATACAGTAGATGTACAGGAAAATAGTCAGCACATTAACCAAGTAACACATAGAGCAATGCACCCAACAATGCAAGAGTTCACAATACTGTAAATGCACTCAGAGCTTTTACCAAAATGACCACATAATGGGACAAAATCTTTCACTCTTTGAATTCATACAGAGTATTTACTTTGACCACAGTGGAATGAAATTAAGAATTAAAAAGAAAATATTGTTAGCCATCCCTATTTTGGGAAATTCAGCAACACTCTTCCAAAAAACACCTGAGTCTGGGAATAAATTTAAAATTTACCAAATATTGTGAAATAATGATAATAAAAATACAATAATAATGATAATAAACACAAAATAATGATATTAACATAAATTCTTCTAATGAAACTCAAGGGAAATTTATACTCTAGATTTAGAGAAGAGGAAAGACTGAAAGTGAAAAAATTGTAAGCTTCGGTTAAGAAACTAGGAGATGAGAAAGCCTAAAGAATATAGAACATTGGGGTTAATTTAAAAAGGAACAAAAATGAATGGAAAAGAAGGTAAGCATAAGATAGAAAGCATAGAAGAAAACCCTTTAAACGTGGCTCATTGAAAATTGATGAACACTGATCAATACCAATGAAGAGCAGAGAGAAAATGAAGTTAACAATAGCAAGAACGAAAAGGGACATCACTATAAATCATACAGATTTTTTGGTCATAGTTTTTGTGTTGTTTGTTTGTTCTTGGCTGTGCTGTGGCCCGTGGGATCTTAGTTCCCAGGTCAGGGATTGAACCTGGACCCACGGCAGTGAAAGTCCAGAGATTTAACCCCTGGATTGCATAGCTTTATTAATATAATTTATACATTTAATGTGGATAAGTACACAGAAAGTGTCTTTCTCCACAGCCTTGCCAACACTTAAGTGTCTTTTCAAAAAAACAGTCATTCTGACATGTGTGATATCTCTTTGTGGTTTTGATTTACATTTTCCTGATGATTGACAATGTCAAGCATTTTCATATACCCATTGGCCATTTGTATGTTTTCTTTAGAAAATGTCTATTCAAGCCCTTGGCCAATTTTTTTAATTGAGTTATTAGGTTTTGGATTTTTTTTTTCTTGAGTTGCAGGAGTTCCTTATTTGTTTGGAAATTAATACCTTATATAGTTTGTGCTAGCTTGCTTTTTCACTCTGTTGATGTTTCCTTTGGCTTGAAGAAGCTTTTTAGTTTGATATATTCCCACTTGTCTATTTTTGCTTTGTTGCCTGTACTTTTGACATCATATCCATGAAATCATTAAGCAATGTGTTTTTATTTTGTGATGAATCTATCACATATCTAAAATATAATTCTTATCTGGTGACGATATTATACAATCACACATAGTAAAATAAATTCAGATAAATAAGTGAATTCAAAATTAGATTTTGAATATTCTTTAGTGGAACTATAAAATCATTTGCAGAAAATAAAACTTGATTCAATGTTATTTTGAGATTAAGAATGGCATATGAAACATTTCATTAAAGGCAGAAGTCAAAAAAGTAAACCATTATAGATTCAATAACATAACCCCCACATTCACGTATATAACTTTAAACATATATGCAAAAAATTGGGGAAATATTTACAAAAATATTTAAGAAAGAGTAAGTGATGTTTTTTTATAAGACTATAAAGAAAGATGAGCACTGAAGAATTGATGCTTTTGAACTGTGGTGTTGGAGAAGACTCTTGAGAGTCCCTTGGACTGCAAGGAGATCCAACCAGTCCATCTTAAAGGAGATCAGTCCTGAGTGTTCATTGCAAGGACTGATGTTGAAGCTGACACAACTGAGCAACTGAAGTGATGTTTGTTTATAGAGAGTTCCTATAAATAAATAAAAAATTTTAAAACATTCTAGAGAAAAAAATACTGTCATGAAAGATATCTTAAAACTGTAATATAGGAAAGAAGATAATATTTTTGTATATAATGTTTGTGAAAGTCGCTCAGTCGTGTCCAACTCTTTACAACCCCATGGAGTATACAGTCCATGGAATTCTCCAGGCCAGAATACTGGAGTGGGTAGCCTTTCCCTTCCCCAGAGGTCTTCCCAAGCCAGGAATCTCACCTAGGTTTCCCACATTGCAGGCAGATTTTTTGCCTGCTGAGTCATCAGGGAAGCCCAAGAATACTGCAGTGAGTAGCCTATCCTTCTCCAGTGGATCTTCCCGACCCAGGAATCAAACCGGGGTCTCCTGCATTGTAGGCAGATTCTTTACCAGCTTAGCTACCAGGGAAGCCCTCATGTGGATTAAAAAAAAAAAAAGCATGATGCATGTTCTTATGTCAAGACTATGAAGAGAATAATACTCTCTTTTAAAATTAATTATTTGGTTGTCCTGGGTCTTAGTTGCAACATGCAAATTCTTACTTGTGGGATCATAAGAAAAAAAAATTGTAACTACATGTAGTGGTGGATATTACTGTGCGTGTGGTGATGACTTACCGATATGTACAAAAACATAAACACTATATTTTACACTTAGAACTAATATAATATTACAAGAATTACATCTCAATGAAATATTTTAACAAACAAGATTGGAATATGTGGATAAAATTAATTTCATCCTTACCTCATTTAGGCTTCTCTGGTGGCACAGACAGTAAAGAATCTGACTACAATGTGGGAGACTCAATTGCAATACCTAGGTTGGGATGATCCCCTGGAGAAGGGAATGGAAACCCATTCCAGTATTCTTGCCTGGCAAATTCCGTAGACCGAGGAGCCTGGCAGGCAGACACAAAGAGCCGGACATGACTGAGTGACTAACATTTTCACTTAATGTCATTTTGGGGACCCAAATTAAACTCATCACTTAGATTTTAAAATGTCAAATCTCACTGCATCCTGCAGGGCTGGGACAGACACACAGAAACAGACAGTAAGTCACCTGCACATGAGATATAGGCATCCTCCTTGGGAGAGCATGAAGTGTAATTCCAAGGGTCAGAAGGACACTGCCAGAGAGAGATGTCAGTTTTCCAACACTGGATTCCATCCACCCAATGGGGTCTATAACCTTCTCTAAGAGCAACAGAAGAGTTGAAGATTCCACTGTCCCCACAGCCAAGCTGTCTGCAGATCACAGACACAGCGATGTCTTCCATGGGGCTATGGCAGACACTGCCCCAGGTCCCATTGTAGAAAACTTCCAGCCATCCAGCACACTTCTGGTCCTCGCTCACCATCCTGAGGGCCAGGAATTCTAAGATTGAAACGGGAGGAGACAGGACACAGTAAAAACTTTGCTGCATGTTCTAGGTTTTCCTTTCTTCTAGAAATGGTGAACAGTCATCTCTGACCTTGCTCAAGAGATACCCACTAGATGACAAGACTGACATCACCTCCCTTATAACTAACCTTGTCCATTTGTGTCTGTATTTCTATTTCTACCACAATGGTGTAGTGGATATGAACTGAGGGGAAGACCAAACTGTGTGGGTGCTAGTAGGGAGGGCAGCTGAATTCTGCTTCCTAACAAAATCTTTGAAGAGTATGTTAAGGGATGTAATGTGGATATTAGGGAGATAGGCAGAATAGTTAACCCCAAAATGTCCACATCCCCAACTCTGCAACCTGTGAATATGTTACCATACCTGACAAGAGGGATTTATAGATGTGATTATGGTAAGGACCTTGGGATGGTGAGATTAAGCTAGACTATTGTATTAACAATGTGAGCCCAGTCTGAGCACATCCTTAGACCCACTATCCTTAAACATGGACTACATTTCTTAGCTCTTCCTAGAGAGAGAAATGTGACTCTGGATAATATCTGGAGGCCTGCAGGATTGCTGGTCTCATAATGGATAAAGGAGGCTGTGAACCAAGGGATGTAGGCAGTTTCTGGAAGCTTGAGAATTCCATGGACAGAGGGGCAGGGCAAGATAGAGTCCATGGGATCACAAAGAGTCAGGCACGACTGTGTGACTTTCTTTTCTTTTCTTTTCTTTTTTCATCTAGAAGATTTAAAGGACAAGAAATAGATTCTCCCCCAGAGACACAGAAGTGATGCAGCCCTGCTGAAGCCTTGATCCAGGCCTAGTGAGATCCCTGCTGGATATCTAAGCTACAGAAGTGTAAGGAAATAAATTTATGTTATTTTAACCCACTAATTGGTAAATTGTTACTGAAGCAAACGGAAACCAGTACCGTGGGTTTAAATTTTTTGTATGTAACTGGAGAGAGAACCCTGCTTTCAAGAAAAACTGTAAAAAGCGGCACTGCCAGGAAACCTGCTGAGAAGAAAGGACCAGATCCTCAGCTGCTGCAGAAGGAAGTGAAAGCACATCGTCTTCACGTCTGCTGGAAAGACAGGCTCCATGGGAGGAAGCCTCCTTCTCTGGTCGTTTCAGCATCTCTCCCTCAGGGCTCAGACCCCTGTCCTCCAGGGCCCCACCCCTCCCCCAGCCTGTGGACAGTGTGCAGCGCGGACCTGAGCAGATGACCCCCGCGTCCTGCTTGTATCTGCAGTCATGCTGCCCCCAGCCCCAAAAAGGGCACTTCCACACATGAGACTCATTTCCTGTGCAGTTCAGGTCGTCCAGCCAGATGGGCCCTGATCCCGCCCCAAAGTGAGCAGACCCCGTGGCATTGAGGGCTTCTCCACAGCCCAGCTGCCTGCACACCACGCGGGCATCGTCCAGGTCCCAGCCATCATCACAGATGGTGCCCCAGGAGCCCTGGTCAAGGATCTCCACTCTGCCGGCGCAGGGACCGCCCCCGTTCACCAGGCGGAGCTGCCTGCTGTCTGAGGAGAGAGAAATGGGACAATGGGGCGGTGACCTGGGGAATGAAAAGGATCTTTTGTCCTGTGGGACCCTCACCTGAGCAGTGGGGGGCGCTCTCCTCTGAGGCCACAGAGCCTTCAGGTTGAGACAAGGAGTCGTTGCACTGGGGAAGCACCTGGATCTGATTTCCTGAAGAAACAATGATCAGAAGTCTGGAACGGTTGAAGAACAAGAAATTGAATTAAGGGAAATAATGACCTGGTAATGGACCTTATATGAAAGCTGTGTTCAGTTCACTTCAGTTCATTCACTCAGTCATGTCTGACTGTTTGCAAACCCATGAACTGCAGCACGCAAGGCCTGCTTGTCCATCACCAACTCCCCGAGTCCACCCAAACTCATGTCCATCCAATTGGTAATACCATCCAACCATCTCATCTTCTGTCGTCCCCTTCTCCTCCTGCCCTCAATCTTTCCCAGCATCAGGGTCTTTTCACATGATAGAGTTCTTCACATCAGGTGGCCAAAATATTGGTGTTTCAGCTTCATCAGTCCTTCCAATGAACACCCAGGACTGATCTCCTCTAGGATGGACTGGTTGGATCTCCTTGCAGTCCAAGGAACTCTCAAGAGCCTTCTCCAACACCACAGTTCAAAAACATCAATTCTTCATTGCTCAGCTTTCTTTACAGTCCAACTCACATCCACACATGACTACTGGAAAAACCATAGCCTTGACTAGACAGATGGACCTTTGTTGACAAAGTATTGTCTCTGTTTTTTAATAAGCTGCGTAGGTTGGCCATAACTTTCCTTCAAAGGAGTAAGCATCTTTTAAGTTCTTGGCCACAGTCACCATCTGCCGTGATTTGGGGGCCCAAAAAATAAAGTCAGCCACTGCTTCCACTGTTTCCCCATCTATTTCCCATGAAGTGAAGGGACCTGATGCCATGATCTTCGTTTTCTGAATGCTGAGCTTTAAGTAAACATTTTCAATCTTCTCTTTCACTTTCATCAAGAAGCTCTTTAGTTCTTTCACTTTCTGCCATAAGGATGGTGTCATCTGCATATCTGAGGTTATTGATATTTCTCCTGGCAGTCTTGATTGCAGCTTATGCTTCATCCAGCCCAGCATTTCTCATGATGTACTCTGCATAGAAGTTAAATAAGCAGGATGACAATATACAGCTTTGATGTACTCCTTTTCCTATTTGCAACCAGTCTGTTGTTCCATGCCCAGTTCTAACTGTTGCTTTATGACCTGCATACAGGTTTCTCAAGAGGCAGCTCAGGTGGTCTGGTATTCCCATTTCTCTCAGAATTTTCCGCAGTTTATTGTGATCCACACAGTCAAAGGCTTCTGCATAGTCAAAAAGGCAGAAATAGATATTTTCCTGGAACTCTCTTGCTTTTTTGATTATCCAGTGGATGTTGGCAATTTGATCTCTGGTTCCTTTCCCTCTTCTAAAACTAGCTTGAACATCAGGAATTTCACGGTTCACATATTGCTGAAGCCTGGCTTGGAGAATTTTGAGCATTACTCTACTAGCCTGTGAGATGAGTGCAATTGTGCGGTAGTTTGAGCATTCTTGTCATTGCCTTTCTTTGGGATTGGAATGAAAACTGACCTTTTCCAGTCCTGTGGCTACTGCTGAGTTTTCCAAATTTGCTGGCCTATTGAGTGAAGCACTTCAGAGCATCATCTTTCAGGATTTGAAAGAGCTCAACTGGAATTCCATCCCCTCCACTAGTTTTGTTCATAGTGATGCTTCCTAAGGCCCACTTGACTTCACATTCCAGGATGTCTGGCTCTAGGTGAGTGTGAGTGATCACACCATCACCATTATCCAGGTCATGAAGATCTCTTTTGTACAGTACTTCTGTGTATTCTTGCCACCTCTTCTTAACATCTTCTGCTTCTGTTAGGTCCATACCATTTCTGTCCTTTATTGACCCAATCTTTGCTTGAAATGTTCCCTTGGTATCTCTAATTTTTTTGAAGAGATCTCTAGTCTTTCCCATTCTATTGTTTTCCTCTATTTATTGCACTGATCGCTGAGGAAGCCTTTCTTATCTTTCCTTGCTCTTCTTTGGAACTCTGCATTCAAATGGGTATATCTTTCCTTTTCTCTTTTGCTTTTTGCTTGTCTTCTTTTCACAGCTATTTGTAAGGCCTCCTCAGACAGCCATTTTGCTTTTTTGCATTTCTTTTCCATAGGGGTGGTCTTGATTCCTGTCTCCTGTACAGTGTCATGAATCTCCGTCCATAGTTCATCAGGCACTCTGTCAGATCTAGTCCCTTAAATCTATTTCTCACTTCCACTGTATAGTCATAAAAGATTTCATTTAGGTCATACCTGAATGGTCTAGTGTTTTTCCCCACTTTCTTCAATTCAAGTCTGAATTTGGCAATAAGGAGTTCATGATCTGAGCTACAGTCAGCTCTGGGTCTTGTTTTTGCTCCCTGCATAGAGCTTTTCCATCTTTGGCTGCAAAGAATATAATCAGTCTGATTTCGGTGTTGACCATCTGGTGATCTCCATGTGTAGAATCTTCTCATGTGTTGTTGGAAGAGGATGTTTGCTATGAAAGCTGTGACCCAGCAGTAAAATTATCATACTCTTATTGTTCACCATCTCCGTGGAGAGTTCTGCTTCTGACAGTATCACAATTTTTGTTTTAACCCAAGTATTGCTATAAGAATGAGTTAAGTAAGTTGTTGTATCCCTAAATCTATCCCTGTGCTGTGCTTAGTCACTCAATAATTCAGACTGTTTGTGACCCCATGGACTATAGCCCACCAGGCTCCTCTGCCCATAGGATTTTTCAATCAAGAATACTGGAGTGAGTTGTCATGCCCTCCTCCAGGGGATCTTCCCAATCCAGGGATCAAACCCAGGTCTCCTGCATTGCAGGCAGATTCTTTACCATCTGAGCCACGAGGAAAGGCCAAATCTATCCCTAAGTAAAGGCAAAACAAAATTCTTTCTGAAAGATTTCTACTATTTCTTCAATGTCTAACTTTAAAACAAACACTTAAATAAAATAGATCTCGTGAAAAACAGAAGGGAAAAAGGAGACATTGGAAAGAATTTCCCAGGTTTTTCAGCTGCTAGATTTACCTGACAGAGAATTTAAATAGCCATGATTAAAGTGTTTATGGAAATAATAGACAAAATGTGTATCTTTGCAGAGAAGTGATAACAAAAGTGAAGTACTTCTAGAGCTGAAAAATGTGTTAGCTGAAATTAAGAACTAAAGAATAATAGTAGCCATGCACTAGCTCAGCATAAAGTAGAAACATTACAGTGAAAGATCAGAGGATATTCTGCAATCCAGAATTTCAGGGCACATGAAAAGAGTTCTGGTTATGTTGTTGTATAGAAGATTTTCCCCTAAAATTTAGCCCAGTTCAGTTCAGTCACTCAGTCATGTCCAACTCTTTGTGACCCCATTGACTGAAGCTCACCAAACTTCCCTGTCCATCACCAACTCCCAGAGCTTGCTCAAACTCATGTCCATCAAGTCGGTGATGCCATCTAACCATCTCATCCTCCCACCCTCAATCTTACAGCATCAAGGTCTTTTCCAACAAGTCAGTTCTTCTCATCAGGTGGCCAAAGTATTGGAGCTTCAGCTTCAGAATCAGTCCTTCCAATGAATATTCAGGGCTGATTTCTATCAGCATCCACTCGTTTGATCTCCTTGCAGTCCAGGGGACTCTAAGCAGTCTTCCCCAACACCACAGTTCAAAAGCATCAATTCTTTACACTCAGCCTTCTTTATGGTCCAACTCTTACATCCATACATGACTACTGGAAAAGCCATAGATTTGACTAAATGGACAATTGTCAGCAAAGTAATGTCTCTGCTTTTTAATATGCTGTCTAGGTTTGTCATAGCTTTTCTTCCAAGGAGTAGATGTCTTTTAATTTCATGGCTGCAGTCACCATCTACAGTAATTTTGGAGCCCAAGAAAATAAAGTCTGTCACTGTTTCCATTGTTTCCCCATCTATTTGCCATCAAGAGATGGGACCAAATGCCATGATCTTAGTTTTTCGAATGTTGAGTTTTAAGCCAGCTTTTTCACACTTCTCTTTCACTTTCATCAAGAGGCTCTTTGGGTCCTCTTTGCTTTCTGCCATAAAGGTGGTATCATCAGCATATCTGAGGTTATTGATATTTCTCCTGGCAACCATTGATTCCAGCTCATGCTTCATCCAGCCCAGCAGTTCACATGATGTATTCTGCATATAGGCAGACGCTTTGACTCAGAGGGTAAAGCGTCTGCCTGCAATGCAGGAGACCTGGGTTTGATCCCAGGTCAGGAAGATCCCCTGGAGAAGTAAATGGCAACCCACTCCAGTATTCTTGCCTGGAAAATCCCATGGACAGAGAAGCCTGGTAGACTGTAGTCCATGGGATCGCAAAGAGTCGGACACAACTGAGTGACTTCACAGCAGGGTGACAACATACAGCCTTGACACACTCCTTTCCCAGTTTGGAATCAGTCTGTTTTTCCATGTCCAGTTCTAACTATTGCTTCTTGATCTGCATATAGGAGCCAGGTAATGTGGTCTGGTATTCCCATCTCTTTAAGAATTTTCCATAGTTTGTTATGATCCACACAGTCAAAGGTTTGGCATAGTCAATAAAGCAGAAGTAGATGTTTTTCTGGAACTCTCTTGCTTTTTCTGTGATTCAACGGATGTTAGCAATTTGATCAATATGATAAGGCAAAACTTTTAGCTGAAGAAAAAGAATATATATTTCATTTTGCTTATGACTTTGGGTCATTAATCAGGAAGAAACTCAGTTTGGCAGGCTTTCAGTCAGGTCTTTTAGTGCTGCAATTAGATGTCACCTGGGGCTGAAGTCATTTAAA
The DNA here is from genome assembly GCF_016772045.2 of Ovis aries. NCBI lineage: Eukaryota > Metazoa > Chordata > Mammalia > Artiodactyla > Bovidae > Ovis > Ovis aries. The sequence continues at coordinate 208,215,374 of NC_056056.1, forward strand.
GACTTGACTGAACTCTGGTTCTGTAAGGAAATTCCCAGAAGTGTCCTAAGGGTAAAGGAACATCATGCCTTCAACTTAATTCAGAAAGATTTTACATATTCAGGAAGAAATGGGACAGAAGGGGAATTGAGAAGGAAGGACACACACACACACACACACACACACACAGATTAAATCAAAATATTGATACTAACATTTAGAAACCCAGGTAAACGTCATAAAGGAATTTTTATATTACTTTTGCAACATTTTAATGTGTCAAGTGACATCAAAATTTAAAAAACTAAACGATGAAAACAACTCAAAGAGAATTCATTGCCAGGGCACTTTCACAAAAAAAAAAATACTCATAATATCAAAAATAATATACCTAGGAGAAATCCTAGTAGAAGATGGGCAAAATCTCTGAGATAAATTCAAGATCTAACTGAATGGAGGGATGTATTATGTCAATGATTTGGAAAATTCAACATTGTCAGTGTCAGTCATCCTCAAATTCTTTGTCTCCTTTCAAATTTTAAAATCTAATCTCAAAAAAATGCCCTTAAGCTTTTCTTTTGGTGAAAATGACAAGCTGATTTCTAAATTCATACAAAATACAAGCAACCAAGAATGACCATCACAGTTGATAAGAAAAGCAACAAAGTTAGAGGAGTTAATATAAAGTAACTCTTGTAAATTAAAATTATTAACACTAACTGCAAAGTTTGAAACTCTGGGAGATAGTGAAGGACACAGAAGCCTGGTGAGCTGTAGTTCATGGGGTCACAAAGAGTCAGACGTGACTTAGTGATTGAACAACAAAACACGACAAAGTTGTGATAATTAAGAAAATGCATTATTGGTGCAAGGATAGACAAATGATAACGTGGAACAGAATAGAGAGTCTTAAAAAGGACAGACATACTTGCCCTTCTGCTTATGACGAAGGCAGCACTGAAGTGGGGAAAAAAATCTTTTCGGGAAAAGAATCTTTTCAGAAAAAGGTTGAGCCAATTGGATGTCCATATGAACACTGACCCTTATCTTACACCAATATCAATCCCAGAAGAAATGCACAATTATATGCAAGAGAAAAATATTAAAATTTCCATAAGACACTCTTGGAGAATATTTTTATGATCTAGGAGTAGGCAAAAATTCTTTTTTTTAAGGATATAAGAAGCATTAAATGTACAGGAAAAAGTTGGCAAGTTATGTTTCCATAATATTTAGAAATGAGTTCATCAAAGGACACCATTTGATTAAGAAAAAGAAAATAAATGACCAAGGGTTAAACATGGAAAGTAAGTAACACATATTTGCATCCAAAGACATTGTCATGGTAAGTTGTAGTATCATGTTTGTAATAGTCAAGAACTGGAAACAACTCAGATTTATACTGTCAGTAGAATTGATCAGTACATGGACATGTGATCATTCAAAGGCATTCGGTTCGGTTCAGTCACTCAGGCGTGTCCGACTCTTTGCGACCCCATGAATCACAGCATACCAGGCCTCCTTGTTCATCACCATCTCCCGGAGTTCACTCAGACTCACGTCCATCGAGTCCGTGATGCCACCCAACCATCTCATCCTCTGCCGTCCCCTTCTCCTCCTGCCCCCAATCCCTCCCAGCATCAGAGTCTTTTCCAATGAGTCAACTCTTCTCATGAAGTGGCCAAAATACTGGAGTTTCAGCTTTAGCATCATTCCTTCCAAAGAAATCCCAGGGTTGATCTTCTTCATAATGGACTGGTAGATCTCCTTGCAGTCCAAGGGACTCTCAAGAGTCTTCTCCAACACCTCAGTTCATAAGCATCAATTCTTCAGTGCTCAGCTTTCTTCACAGTCCAACTCTCACATCCATACATGACCCCAGGAAAAACCATAGCCTTGACTAGACGGACCTTAGTCGGCAAAGTAATGCCTCTGCTTTTGAATATGCTATCTATGTTGGTCATAACTTTTCTTCCAAGGAGTAAGTGTCTTTTAATTAGAACTGGACATGGAACAACAGACTGGTTCCAAATAGGAAAAGGAGTACGTAAAGGCTGTATATTGTCACCCTGCTTATTTAACTTATATGCAGAGTACATCATGAGAAACGCTGGACTGGAAGAAACACAAGCTGGAATTAAGATTGCTGGGAGAAATATCAATAACCTCAGATATGCAGATGACACCACCCTTATAGCAGAAAGTGAAGAGGAACTAAAAAGCCTCTTGATGAAAGTGAAAGAGGAGAGTGAAAAGTTGGCCTAAAGCTCAACATTCAGAAAACGAAGATCATGGCATCCAGTCCCATCACTTCATGGGAAATAGATGGGGAAACAGTGGAAACAGTGTCAGACTGTATTTTGGGGGGCTCCAGAATCACTGCAGATGGTGACTGCAGCCATGAAATTAAAAGATGCTTACTCCTTGGAAGAAAAGTTATGAAAATTCAAAGGCATACTCTACGGTAAGAAAAATAAATAAATAAAGTGCTACAGTATACAACATCATGAGTGAATCTCAAACATAATTTTGAGGCTAAGAAATTAGATACAAAAGCTGCAACATACTGTATCATTTTATATAAAGTTCAAAAATTGATAAAACTCTCTACATTAGCAGAAGTTCAGTAAGCGCTTTTCCCTGTTGAGGAGAGGGGATGACAGTGACATTATTTTTGTTGCTCTGAGGTGGGGTTCATACTGAGGTCTATACTTACTACTCCTACATTGTTTTCTATGATTACATGTAAGCAACAATGTAGCTTAAAAATATATTATTCCCCTTCACACTTCTTGCCCTGACCTGAAAAATGAAGGAACAATGAGAAGATCCATATTTCACCTGAAATATCTGACTTTGAAGTCCATTTTCCCTCCCTCTCTGTTCTTGAGGACATTTCACTCCAGGAGCATCCTGAGCACCAGTAGCCCTTCTCCCTTGCTCTTACCTGAGCAGATCACAGAGGCTGTGTTGCCGTGGGAACAGTCAGGACCACCCAGGGCAGTCACAGGACAACTCCATAGGAAGGACTCTGCCCCGGAGCACTGAAATCAGACTGTTGAGATCTGATCACCTCCTTCCACCAAGTGTGGTCCTCTGGGGGTGGAGATGGTGACTCCACAGCCAAGCTGACGACAGACAACATTGGCATTGGCCAGACTCCACTGGGAGGCACAGAGCGCTCTTCATCGTCCAGAAATGTTCATCTCCACCTGCCCCTCACACTGAGAGGAGCCGTTTGTCATGAGCTGGACTTCTGAGTATGCTGGTAGAAGAATACAGAGTTTCAGCAAAATCATATGACTTTCTCACCTGAACAGGGTGGTCACAGAGTTGAAAGGCCTGACCTGCATCCCACCTGAACTGACAACTTGAGCAGCTCCACTGTGGTGACAAGTGCCCCCTGGACAGGGCACTCTGGGGCAGAACCAGAGCTCAGGCTCCTCCCCCTCACACCTGAACTCTTCAGCCCAGACCCAGGCACTGGACTCTCTGAAGAGCTCATGTCCCAGGACAGACACAGCCTTGCCACACCCCAGCTCTGCACAGATGATCTGGGCAGTGGGGAGGGTGAAGTTCCCATCAGACACTGGGATCCAGTCTTCTTCAGAATACACTTCTACTCGCCCTGAGCAGGGTCCATCCCCTCCAGCCCGATGCACAAATCCTAAGAGGAAACAACAAAACCAGTGAGTTTACATGGTGCTGACTTGAAACCGCGCATTACAGGCCATGATGTGAAAGTTTTTCTTTGTAGAAGTGGAGCATGTAGAGAGTCTTTGACAGTTACTGTCATAATTGAATTTTCTTGAGCAGGTTTCTAAAGAGAAATCCAGGAGGATTACAAGGTCAGTTTGTAATGGCTGAATCCCAAGAACATACAATTTGAGACTGGTTAGAAATCTGAATTCCTTGGTTTAGGAGCCTAGAAACTACAGAGCGCAATTCAGATCATTGGAATGGCTGAATACTGGAAACACATCATTTAGCATTGGTTGAAGAAGTGAATTTCTCATTTAGCACCCTAGGACCTACAGATCCAAGGATAATATATAATATGCAGGCACTTGAAAGTAGAGATATGCCGAACAGAACCCACCCAGAGGAACATGGACTATGAGATGAGAGACCTAGCATCCAGACAAGCTTAGAAAGCTTTCCTGGAACTTGTGGGGCTAATATCCTGATCAGTTTTATCTCCCAGGAGCTAGTCCTCAAGTGGCTTAGGTGAGGGTAAGTCTTGAGGCTGGATCCATGAGGGGATGCCAATCTGTAGACGGTGACAGCTCCAGAGAAGAAATATAGATGCTATCACTAATTCATGTTTATGTAATCATATCTTGTCTTTTCAATGGCAAAAATTTCATGAATTTCTTCAGTGACCTTAGTGGGAAAGAAGATGAGTTAAGAAAACTCAGAGAGTCATAGAGAGAGAGGCCCAGCCATCTCTCTTGAAATCCAAGAATTTGTCAAAGGACCTGGTAGAGTGTGTGTTCTCAGTGGGAGCTTATCAGACAGCTGAGTTTCCAGATCATCTCCTATTAAAGGTTTTTCTTCTGAAACAAGACTCATAGAAAATGCTAATTGATTTTAATACTATCATTGTACTAATTCTAACCACAGAAAAACATGCATTCTTCTCAAGCACAAATGGAATATTCTCCAGGCTAGGTTACAAATAAGCCTTAACAAATTCAAAAATATTAAAATAATTCAAAGTATTTTTCATGACCATAATGGAATGGAACTAAAACTCAATAGTGATAAGGAAACAGGAAATTCATGAATATATAAAAATTAAACCACACACTCCTATTTTAAGACTATTTTCTCTATTTCTATTAAGAATGCCATTGGGATTTAGATAGGAATTGCATTAAATCTGTAGATCACTTTGACAAGTACAGGCATTTTAACAATATTACTTCTTCCAGGCCAGAAGCACATAATGACTTTCCATTGATTATATTGTCTTTAATTTCTTTTTTTTCCCCTTTAAAATTTTATTGGATTATAGTTGATTTACAGTGTTATGTTAGTTTCAGGCATACAACAAATTGATTCAGTTATACATGTACATATATTCATTCTTTTTCAGATTCTTTTCTATATAGGTTATCACAGAATATTTTTAAAATAAATTTATTTATTTTAATTGGAGGCTAATTACTTTACAATATTGTATTGGTTTTGCCATACATCAACATGAATCCGTCACAGGTATATACGTGTTCCCCATCCTGAACCCCCCTCCCTCCTCTCTCCCAGTACCATCCCTCTGGGTCGTCTCAGTGCACCAGCCCCAAACATCCAGTATCATGCATCGAACCTGGACTGGCAATTCATTTCATATATGATGCTATACATGTTTCAATGCCATTCTTTCAAATCATCACACCGTTGCCCTCTCCCACAGAGTCCAAAAGACTGTTCTATATATCTGTGTCTCTTTTGCTGTCTCGCATACAGGGTTATCATTACCATTTTTCTATATTCCATATATATGCATTAGTATACTGTATTGGTGGTTTTCTTTCTGGCTTACTTCACTCTGTATAACAGGCTCTAGTTTCATCCACCTCATTAGAACTGATTCAAATGTATTCTTTTTAATGGCTGAGTAATACTCCATTGTGTATATGTACCACAGCTTTCTTATCCATTCATCTGCTGATGGACATCTAGGTTGTTTCCATGTCCTGGCTATTATAAACAGCGCTGTGAAGAACATTGAGGTACATGTGTCTCTTTCAGTTCTGGTTTCCTCGGTGTGTATGCCCACAAGTGGGATTGCTGGGTCATAAGGCAGTTCTATTTCCAGTTTTTTAAGAAATCTCCACACTGTTCTCCATAGTGGCTGTACTAGTTTGCATTCCCACCAACAGTGTAAGAGGGTTCCCTTTTCTCCACACCCTCTCCAGCACTTATGGCTTGTAGACTTTTGGATCGCAGCCATTCTGACTGGCATGAAATGGTACCTCATTGTGGTTTTGATTTGCATTTCTCTGATAATGAGTGATGTTGAGCATCTTTTCATGTGTTAGCCATCTGTATATCTTCTTTGGAGAAATGTTTGTATAGTTCTTTGGCCCATTTTTTGATTGGGTCATTTATTGTTCTGGAATTGAGCTGCAGGAGTTGCTTGTATATTTTTGAGATTAGTTGTTTGTCAGTTGCTTCATTTGCTATTATTTTCTCCCATTCAGAAGGCTGTCTTTCCACCTTGCTTATAGTTTCCTTTGTTGTGCAGAAGCTTTTAAGTTTAATTAGGCCCCATTTGTTTATTTTTGCTTTTATTTCCAGTATTCTGGGAGGTGGGTCATAGAGGATCCTGCTGTAATGTATGTCAGAGAGTGTTTCGCATATGTTCTCCTCTAGGAGTTTTACAGTTTCTGATTGTACATTTAGATCTTCAATCCTTTTTTATTTTTGTGTATGGTGTTAGAAAGTGTTCTAGTTTCATTCTTTTATAAGTGGTTGACCAGTTTTCCCAGCTCCACATGTTAAAGAGGTTGTCTTTAATCCACTGTATATTCTTGCCTCCTTTGTCAAAGATAAGGTGTCCATAGGTGCGTGGATTTATTTCTGGGCTTTCTATTTTGTTCCATTGATCTATATGTCTGTCTTTGTGCCAGTACCATACTGTCTTGATGACTGTGGCTTTGTAGTTGAGCTTGATGTCAGGCAGGTTGATTCCTCCAGTTCTATCTTCTTTCTCAAGATTGCTTTGGCTATTCGAGTTGGTTTTTTTTTTTTTTCCATACAAATTGTTAAATTATTTGTTCCAGCTCTACGTAAAATACCATTGATAGCTTGACAGGGATTGCTTTGAATCTATAGATTGCTTTGGGTAGCATACTCATTTTCACTATATTGATTCTTCTGATCCATGAACATGGTATATTTCTCCAGCTATTAGTGTCCTCTTTGATTTCTTTCACCAGTGTTTTATAGTTTTATATATATAGGTCTTTAGTTTCTTTAGGTAGATATATTCCTAAGTATTTTATTCTTTTCGTTGCAATGGTGAATAGAACTGTTTCCTTAATTTCTCTTTCTATTTTCTCATTATTGCAGTATAGGAATGCAAGGGATTTCTGAGTATTAATTTTATATCCTGCAACTTTATATTCATTGATTAGCTCTAGTAATTTTCTGGTGGAGTCTTTAGGTTTTTCTATGTAGAGGATCATGTCATCTGCAAACAGTGAAAGTTTTACTTCTTCTTTTCCAATTTGGATTCCTTTTCTTTCTTTTTCTGCTCTGATTGCTGTGGACAAAACTTCCAGAACTATGTTGAATAGTAGTGGTGAAAGTGGGCACCCTTGTCTTGTTCCTGACTTTAGGGGAAATGCTTTCAATTTTTCACCATTGAGGATAATGTTTGCAGTGGATTTGTCATATATAGCTTTTATTATGTTGAGGTATGTTCCTTCTATTCCCACCTTCTGAAAAGTTTTTATCATAAATGGATGTTGACTTTTGTCAAAGGCTCTCTCTGCATCTATTGAGATAATCATATGGCTTTTATTTTTCAATTTGTTAATGTGGTATCTTTAATTTCTTTCATGGATGTTTTACAATTCTAAAAGAAGATGGCATGTTGAATGTTTTACAATTCTAAAAGGAGGAAGAAGAAGGAGAAGGAGGAGGAAGTGAGCAAACAAGCCATAATTTGGAGAGTTCCAAGTTCAAAAAGCCTCAATATGGACAAAATATGTAAATATTTGTGGGAAACACTTGTTGAATAGGTTGTTAGCATATTACATCACCCTCTGCTCCTCCCATCTACCACTTAAGCTGCTATCATTTTTCATTTCTCCCACTTCAGACAAGCAAACACCAACTTAAAAGACACAGCTGAATGGAAAAGAAAATCAGAAAGGATAGCTAGTGCTGTAGAAGTAGGCTGTAGGTGGGGCATATGGCAGGCAAGGTGAGATCAAGGAATTTTTAAAACTAAAGGAGATAAACCAAAATCAAAGTTCATCATTTTGTCATCAGAGGAACACATTTTGAACAGAATGAAAATAACCCAATGAAAAAACTTTATTTGATTCATCAAGTACAATTCCCTGATTTTTAGATGTGTTCTGATTATTTATTTCTAAAGTTCTTACTGGTAAAGGACTGCTTAGTGATGCCCAACATCCAACCAAAAAATTATTAGAATTTCCAAAAATAATCATTTAAATCAACTTCAGAAATTACAGAAAGTACTGAATTGGCTGAAGAGATCTTTAAACCACTAATATCAATATGCTTAATGAAGAAAAAAAATGAACAGGGAAGAAAACTAGGAAAAATAAACACATGAGACTTCTAAAACTGAAAAAATGTAGCATTGGAATGAACAGTTATTTGGATTAGTTACACAAGAGACTCGACATTGCAGAATAAAAGAACTGGGAAGTAAAACACAGCAGTAGAGACTAACTAAACTGAACCAAAGAGAGTAAAAAGGCAGATAAATATGAACAGAAACACAGTGGCATGTAGGATAATATAAAAATATATAAAATATGTGTATTTGAAGATTCAAAATAAGGGATGTGCAGAAAAATATTAAGAAAAGATAAATGAAAGTTTTTGCAAATTTATTGAAAACTATAAATCCACTGATTCAAAAAGGTAAACAAATGCTGAACAAGGTAATAAAATCATTCTCAGAAAACATGACAATGTAAATACTGAAATTCAGTGATAAACAAACAAACAAAAATATCTTAAGAGCAGCCAGGGAAATTTGACACATTATATACAGTGAAACAAAAGGATAAGTATTATTTACTGACTTTTTGTTGGAGGCAGTGAAAGTCAGAAGACAATGTAAAAACATATGTAAAGTATTGGGGTTGGGCACTTGTTACTCTAGAATTGAATCACCTATAAAAATAATTTTCAAAACTGAATGAAAATTAAATGACTTCAGGTAAATGAAAAAATAACAGAACTGGAGGCCAGAAGACACAACTACACAAAACTGCCTCAGAAAGTTCTTCAAGCTAAAGGGAGATGACAGCAGATGAAAACAGGGATCCACTCAAAGGTATAGAGTCTCTGCTAAATGTTGATTCTCTGTTAGAAGATTTAAGGCAAAAATATTAAAAACAAACTATAAGATTCATAATAAATTTATAAGTAGAATGTGCGGCAGTGATAGCACCAATGGCCAAAGTGGAAGAAAACTAATGACTGACATTTTGCATGTTGTGACGTCACGTCATTTCAAGGTGGAACGTAATTAAAGATTAGTGATTCAACGTGGGCTTCCCCAGTGGTTCAGTGGTGAACAATCCATCTGCCAATGCAGAGGACGCGGTTTCAATCCCAGGTCTAGGAAAATCCCACATACCACGGAGCAACTAAGCCCGTGCACCACAATTAGTGAACCTGTGCTCTAGAGCCCGGGGGCCATGACTACTGAAGCTTAAGCACCATAGAGCCTGTGCTCCACAGCAAGAGAGGCCACCGCAATGAGAACCTCATGCCTGCAGCTAGAGAGTACCCTCTGATCTCCACAACTAGAGAAAAATCTATGCAGCAATGAAGACCCAGCACAGCCAAGAATAAATAAAAATTATTTTAAAATTAAAAAGAACAATTCAACATTATCACTTAAAAATCTGATATGATTAATAAGCCAATAGAATTTTAAGATAAAATAATATACTCAAAGATTAAAATAGAACAAAGATATAACAAATAGCAGGCAAGTACACTTAAACCCAATTATATCAATAATTACATTAAATGTAAATATTTTAAATACTCCAAATAAAAAACAAGATGATCAGACCAGATTAAATAAGACAAAACAATATACTGTCTATAAATATATATGTGTTTGAATATAAACACAGAAACATATTAAAAAGGTAAAAAATTACATACTATGCAAACACAAATCAGAGAAGACTGTATACAGTTTATTTATATTAATATCATACAAAGTCAGACTATAAGACAAAGAATACATTCAGAGAAAAAGAAACATTTTATGGTAATAAAATACAAAAGAAATTATAGACTAGCAAAACTGGTGGCTTAATAAAGTGATGTTTAGAAGAAAATTTAGAACCTTGATGCTTCCTTGATGCCTACATTAGAATAAAAATAGAAACAGAAGAAAATGACCCAAGACTCAAGAATCTACAAAAGCAACAACAATCATAACTGGAAAGTGAAATTTGCTCAGTCGTGTCTGACTCTTTGTGACCCCATGGTCTATACAATCCATGGAATTCTCCAGGCCAGAATACTGGAATGGGTAACCTTTCCCTTATCCAGGGGGTCTTCCCAACCCAGGGATTGAACCCAAGTGACCCGCATTGTAGGCAGATTCTTTACCAGCTGAGCCACAAGGGAAGCCCAAGAATACTGGAGTGGGTAGCCTATCCCTTCTCCAGGAGATCTTCCTGACCCAGGAATCAAACAGGGGTCTCCTGCATTGCAGGCAGACTGTTCAACAACTGAGCTATCAGGGAAAATCATAACTGAAAAAGAGGAGTGAATACTGAGTACAGAAATCAATTAAGTAGAAAGCAAATACAAATCAAAAAAATCAATAGGGTCCATTAGTGATTTTCTTAAAAAGAACATTAACATGGATAATCTTCTAGCAAAACCAATTAAGAAAAAAAGAAGGAACACAAATTAACACCACCAGTAAAAAAAAAGGAGGAATATTATTATAGATCTTCCCAGCATCTAAAGATAAGAGATATGAACCAGTGTTATTCTAATTTGAAATTTTTTTGTAAAGTGGGCCTAGTCTTTGAAAACACATTACTTGTGAAACACAACTCACCAAAATCTGATACAAAAAAAAGAGAGAAAAATATGAGAAAACTTATATTTGTTAAATAAACAGAATCCATATTATTAAAACTTTCCTCTAAGAAAACTGCAACCTCCAAATGCTAGCACTTCCACAGAGCTCAGAAATGACTCCCACAACAAGATAAAGGAAGAGAGGGAGGGAAGGAATGGGGGCAGGAAGGAAGTGTAACACAGAGGCTGTGGTGAATGTATGAGTTGACTGCATCTTTCCAACCCTCCCCTTCTGCAATCCTTGCATCTTCATCCCCTCACCATTCTGCACTTCAGTACTGTAGTCCCTGGTGGCTCAGAAGATAATCAAGACTCTGCCTGCAATGCAGGAGACCCAGGTTTGATCCCTGGGTGAGGACGATCCCCTGGAGAAGGAAATGGCAACCCACTCCAGTATTCTTGCCTGGAGAATCCCATGGACAGAGGAGCTTGGTGGGCTACAGTCCACGGTGTCACAAACAGTAGAACAGGACTGAAGCAACTTGGAACACTTGCACCACAGTCCTTCTCAATTTGTTTAGCCCCTCATTGAAATCTCCTCCTTATTTCAAACAAGCTTCTATACATTCTTCTCTGGTCATTGTTTCTACTCTAGATTTCTTCTAAACACAGCACTCCAATTCCAACAATCCACTACTGAGGCTGAAATTTCTCTTGCGTACCTGACTCCTAAGATTAAGCAGAAGAAACTCCAAGAATTCAATTTTGATTAAGATAATGAAAAGACAAGCTATTCTAATCTTATCTCTACCACATCACCACCATTTAACTTATCTTCGCATCATTAAAATATGTCTGAAAAGACAGACCAAGGTAAGGAAACTAGTGACAACAACAATAAAAAAAAAAAATAGAAGGAACCTGAAACCATTCATAAAAATGTGAGAGCCTACGTTAGAGCAATGGTAGTCAGGGAGTACAAACCATAATCAGGGTTTAAATATCAGAGCACTCTCCACTTCTTTACCTTTAAGCGTATCTTAACTGGAATTAATATCAAGACATCAATCTTCTTAGGATGATAACATTGGAAGTTCTAATTTCACAGAAAGTTCAAACATCACACACTCCATTTTCATTCAGATGCTGATTTATCAAAATATGGTAGAGACACCTGTAGTGCTTCCACAAATTTATCTACAGTTAGAACCATGATTAGGACATTGTGACAATAAAGAAGGAAGGTTACTTGAGATGCCAGAAAATGGGTTTGCTTAAAACAAAAGTTTCTAACTAAAATTTACCAGCACCTTGACAATAATTATTTTTAATAAGAATGATAAAGAGAATGGAAGAAAACTTTTTGAAGAGATGAATAGATTTATGACATAAGTCCTGTAATGGTTTCACAAATGCATACTTATCAAGGAGTTTTGTATGTCAGTCATACCTCAATAAAGTCCCTTTTAAAAAGGAAAATAATTGTTTTTTTAAGGGCTTCAACTAGAATCATCAAAGATCTGCTGAAGGTGAGATTAGAAAAGATCACTTTTCTAATGATCTTCTTCAACATAAACACCCAAGAGCTGATTGGCTGTGGCTAGTAAGGACCTACTGGAGATGTACTCAGGGCTCCCTTGTCCCACAGTCACATCAGATGGGGTGATTCTTGCCTAAGACCAACTCCCTACTTGAGGGAACTTACTGTGATAACTGACAATATCTTCCTCCAGTCCAGTTGCTCTGATGGGATTAATATCCTGGACATCCAATCCACAATTATGATAACACCTAGAAGCCTCTGCCAAATACTGTGACCACCCACTCACACCCTAGTTTCACTGCTGTCTTTCCTGCATCACCTTGGCACAGATCAAACACATAGACAGCACTGAGCACTTCATAGGAGTCGCTTCAGGTCCTCTGAGCTTCACTGCCTCTTACACGTGATGCGCTTCAGCTGCTGTGTTGTAAACTTCAATACTTCATTTCCCTGCTCCCTCAACATCCCTGCAAATGTGATGTGAGTTCTCCACTCAGTTGATCAGGTGCACCAGCATGATGAGACTGTTTTCTGCCACAAGTCCCACTTCTGGCTTCCTCTGACTGTGACCTAGAGACATTTAAATGCACCAGCGAAATCCCTTCACACCTTTTCCTTGTGTAACTGCACCCTGACCCCCAGTATGATCACTTATCCACGGGTCTTCACATGCCCTTTTGTGTCACCATTGCTTGGTTGAGCCTATTCTATTGGCACATTCCCCACATGCCAACCTGATGGAGTGTGTGGCTCTGAGTTTTAGCACCTATGAGCATGATAAACCTTGTTGCCCACAACTCTCCTGTGACCGCCCCTCCCCCACCATGTAGCCACACCATACTGACCATTATGTCAAAGAATACAGAACGATTACCATGATGAGACGATGTCACGGAGGTCAAACACAGCAGCTGTATCTGTATGGAACTTTTGACCTGACTTCTCTACCTTCTGTGACGCATCACAGAGACCCTTCACCCAAGCATCTTCTAAAGGCTATAATCCATAATCTCGAGTCATTCTGGTGATAAGACAGAGGCTTTTCCTGCTAGAGATCCCTTCCCAGGTCAGACAGGACTCACCTGAGCAGACTACTCCAGCATCCCGGTCATGGGAACAGCTATTATTATGATAGTCTTTAATATCGGAATGCGTACAGTCACTGATAGTTGACTCTGTCCCTTCACATGAAGTATACAAAAGCCAAATGGGGCCAAGTCCTGGCCCAAAATAAGCCCATCCAGGAAAACCAATGGCAGCTCCACACCCCAGCTGTCTGCACACTACAGATGCATCCTCCAATCTCCAGCGGTAATCACCCACTGTGCCCCATTCTCCTTGGTGCTTCACTTCCACTCTCCCCTCACAGCGGTGGGCTCCATCCTTCAACCTCAGCTCCAGAGCTGCAAGAGAGAACAGACACAGGAAACAGGAGAGATTTTAGGAGGCTTGAAGTGATATAATATAAGTTATCTGAGGAGTGAAAGAGTGCATGGGATATAGTATTTCTTGACCTCTGTGATATAAACATTCCCACAATGGCCAACTCAAAGCTCCCAATGTGCCATCACTGAACCTGGAGCAGGAAGAGAGGCACCAGGTATTTCTCACAATCCTATAGAACCAGCTCCATGGATACCACCAAGGACAGACCCTCAGGGAGTCTGGACGCTGCCCTCCCTGTAGATGTACCCAAGGCCTCTAGGGCCCAGCTTCCCCATCTCAGTTACAGCTCATGGCCCGGGATCTAGGGAAGAACCCTCCCTCTCCTTCCTTGTCCATAGGGAGCATCTCATCCAGCTCAGCAACAGAGGGCTGGGGAACAGGCTCTGAAAGGTCCTGGCTATTCCAGCTGCCTGGTATTCATGTCCTTGTGTAACCCACACTTGAATGTATCTAGTAACATGCATCTAACAAATGGAATTTGACAAAAGTGATCAGATGGCACTTTAGCCATTAAGTTTTAAGACGACTCTGGTTTCTGCATTAAAAAGGAGTTCATTTGTAGGAACATTATAGATGGAGACATTACTAGTGTTCAGCAACATTTAAAATTCTCTTTTTGTGAGCATGTGGAAATAGTAATACTTCCTTACTTATTTGAAGTTAAGCATAACCATGTGATCTGGCTCATTCAACAAAGTGGCAGAACAAATGATGTCACTTCCACATAGAAACATTTAAGAGCCACTATATTTTTCTACCACAGCAAATACTGCAGCCTTGTATTGCAGTGGGAGCATAATACAATGGTGGAGAATTCAACAACCTGAGTGCTTGAATAATTATGATAGCAGAAGTCCTGCCAAAGTGAACAGAACATATTATATAAGGATACATCTTGTTTTTTCACTACACCATACCTAGCTTACTTTCACTAAAATGGAAAATGACAGCAGAAAATTGACAGAAAGAAAAATACTAAGATAAAGACTAGGTATACAAAATTGAGAAACATCTATACTGACATCTAAAACCCCAAGAACAAAAAGAGATGTCAGGGTAGAGTAGACTGAAGCCTTAGATTTACTGAAAGAAAAAAAAAAAAGCTGCCAATCTCAAATTCTACACTCAAAACCATTCTCTCAAAGAATAAAGACCTCAAATGTGCCATTACCAAAATGCTGCTGTAGGAGACAGCAGCCCCCATCCTCTTAAAAAAGACCAAACTTAGACAGCAACCAGTAACAAAAACAGCTCCAGAAAGATCTGGAGTACCCTAAGAAGTTTGACCACGCCAAGATACTATCATTTTGGAGGGATCATTACATCCTCCAAACCAGAATCACTCAGTGTCAGGGGTGCCAGGAGAGTTCTTCTCACCAGGAGGGTAAGATCAGGCTGAGTAACCCTAGCCTCTGGGGGCACAATATGAAAGTCCTGCTTCAGGTTCTCTTCACACAGACCTGCAAAGCTCAGCCAGTATTATAGAGCTGGCTAGGCGTAAGAAAGAAGAGCAAAGACCAATAGCAACCACATGGCAGGAGAAATCACAGTTCAAAGTGACCTGCTCTCCAGACAAATGCAGCAGATTTTACCCCTGAAAGAATTAATAACCAGCACAGATGATGGTTTCCAGTAGTCCTGTATGGATGTGAGAGTTGGACAGTAAATAAGGCTGAGCCCTGAAGAATCATTAAGAGCAATAAAGACATATAAATTTGTTTAAAAAAAAAAAAGAACTAACCAGATATTCTGAAGCTGAATAATAGATGAATGGGCTTTCCAGGTGACGCTAGGGGTAAAGAACCCGTCTGCCAGTGCAGGAGATGTAAGAGACTCAGGTTTGATCCCTGGGTCTGGAAGATCCCCTGGAGGAGTACATAGCAACCCACTCCAGTATTCTTGCCTGGTGAATCCCATGGACAAAGGACCCTGGTGGGCTACAGTCCATGGGGTCACAAAGAGTCACACATGACAGAGGCGATTAAGCATTAACACAATACAATGAGTAAACTGAAGAATTCAGTACAAAGATTCAACACCAAAGTTGACCAAGGAAAAGGAAAAAAAAGAACCAATAAGTTAGAAGAAAGATCAGTTGAAAGTATCCAATTAGAGAAACAAAAAGAGAATGAAAGGAATATAGAAAGCAGTGTAAATATGTACACCATAAAGAGAAACAATGTATTGAATGGAGTCACAGAAGAAGTGAAGGAGAAAAGAAATAATGGCTGAGGACTTCTCTGGTGGTGAAGTGGATTAGAATACGCCTGCCAATGCAGGGGACATGGGTTCAATCCCTGGTCCAGGAAGTCACATGCTGCAGAGCAACTAAGCCTGTGTGCCACAGCTGCTGAACCCTGTGTGTCCAGAGCCTGTGCTCTGCACCAAGGGAAGCCACTGCAGTGAAAAGCCTGAGCACTGCTCACCGCAGCTAGAGAAAGCCCGCAGGCAGCAAGGAGACCTAGCAAAGAAAGAAAGACAGACTGAGAATTTCTGAAACCTGCGGGGAAATCCAGACATCTAAGTTCAAGAAGCTAAAAAGTAACCCCAAAAGATGCACAGAGTAAACTATCCAAAAGCAAAGAGAAAGAGAGAATTCTAAGTCTAAAGAGAAGGAAAAAATTCTGTCACCCAAGAGGACTCCCATAAGGAGATCAGCGGATTGTCCAAAGAAACCCTGCAGACCATGAAGAAGGATTAGTAACATACTCCACCCTCACTCAGGGGAAAGCAGCTCCAGGGAGGGACAGGAGAGGGCACAAGAGAAAGGGCTCCCTACAGAGTCACAGCAGATCCTGGGAGGGGAAAGGACCGTCCCAGGCCCCCAGCACATCAGGAAATGAGTCACGGGGACCAGGACAGGGACTCAGGAACTTATACACATGGGGCTGCACATCAACTGATCTTTACAAACAGAGGGACAAATTGTTCATTGGAAGGACGGATGTTGAAGCTGAAACTCCAATACTTTGGCCACCTTATGTGAAGAGTTGACACATCTGAAAAGACCCTGAAGCTGGGAAAGAGAGAAGGTGGGAGGAGAAGGGGACGACAGAGGATGAGATGATTGGATGGCGTCACCGACTCAATGGACATGAGTTTGGGTAGACTCTGGGAGTTGGTGATGGACAGGGTAGGCCTGGTGTGCTGCGGTCCATGGGATCACAGAGTCAGACACCAGTGAGCGACTGAACTGAACTGAACTGAACTGAACAGACAAGAAGTCCCCTCTCCTGGATGCGGGCTTCTCTGCTCCCTAATGGACACCTGGTGGGAATGGGTGAGGCCAGCAGGCAAAGCCTCTCACAGAGCCCAGTGCTAGGCAGACATGGCAACAAGCAGAGGGGAGCCCGAGAGATGGGGGAGAGGAGCCAGAGAGAGGCAGGCAGGTGCACGATTAGCTCTGATCCAGTTACATGCAGCAGCCGTGACACCCAGGCCTGTGGACACCCTGTGTGCTTCACAGACCAACGGACTCAGTCCCTGCTCAGCAGCTCTGTTCCTCTCACACAGACGGGCTCCACCTCCCCTCACATGGACACACAGCCTCACACACCCTCACACACTCCTCACTCACCCTCGCTCACCCACACTCACCCACACATACTCCTCACACACCTTAATACATCACTTGCACACTCCTCACACACTCCACAAACTCATACACTCTTCACACCCACATACATCCTCACACACACACACCCTCACACACTTACACACACACACTCTTCATACCCTCACACACACACACATGCTCTCACACACTCCTCACCTGTGCACATACACACACATACACACACACAATCACAGAGCCTACAGGAGTGAAAACACAGGAAACACAGGGACCCAGGGGCAGTGCTCACACACCAGGCACGTGGAGCGTGTGGGAACAGCTCAGAGTCCCCAGTGAGCTCAGTCACTGGACCTTCCACACACTGGGAGCCACTGGGACCCTAGAAGCTCCCTGAGAACAAGGGAGACAGTGGAGGGACTCAGGCTGACCCAGCTAGGTCCAGACAAAACCTCACGGCTCTGTCAAATCTGCCGCTATGACCAATGGACCCCCCATAGGAGAGGGACATCACATCAGCATGGTTCTTTTTTGGTCAGAAACACTGAGGCTCAGCTCCAGAACTCCAGACACCTGCCTGCTGTGGACCCAGGACAGAGGGGCAGCTCTTACCTTGACCACCCACTACGGTGCCGAGGAGGAGGACACAGCGTCCCTGCAGGGAGAGGTGTCTGCCCAGAGCCATCCTGACCCCACGTACTCAAGGTCACAGTCCCAGCTGCAGGATCAGCCTGTGAGGAGGCGTCAGGGTGCCGACCGGGGTCTATATAGACCACCCCTTACACCCTCCCTCCTGAGAGCCAATAGCAACACCTTTCACCATTTCAGGCACTATTGGAGGCTGCATCTGCCACTTTCTGTAGCTCAGACACCAATGAGCTTCTGAATCTTCAAAATCTCCTTATATGAGCAACACGGTCCTTTGACCTCCTGTTTCCGTAGTCCTAAATGCTGGGTCCTACCACTGGGACTGGGGTAGAAACGGTTCATCAAAATTCATGAGTGCCTTTCTCTCCCCTGATCACCCTGGTCAATATCTGAAGACTGTGAGATCTCACAGGGTCTGAGTGTGGGATGTGTTGACCCATGGAGAATAACTTTTGTAGAATCAAGTATTGATCTTCCCCGGCACTGAGCTCAGGGTGGAAGCAGAGAACTACAAGAAGTCTTTTTTTTTTTTTTTCAGTTTTTTAGCTTTTTAATTTGATGGATAGCATACATACAAAAAAGTGCCCAAAGCATAAATTTTCAGTTCAGTGAATTATTATAAATTGAAAATCAGTATGTGCATAAGTATGTGTATATATGCATGAATAAGTTTTTGAGAAGCACACCTTGAAATACGAATGTATTTATCAGGTCAGCAGAAAATGGGGACCAGGAGTACAGGATTTCACAGGTGACTGTGAAGGCATGAAGTGAGACCCATCAAGTTGGGAGGATGAGACTGCAGGGTTTTCCCCCTTCTCAGAATGTTCTGGAGACTGGGTCCTGGAGCAAGTGCCTGCATGCTGAGTCATGTCTGACTCTTTGCAACCCATGGACTGTAGCTAGCCAGCCTCCTCTGTCCAGTGGATTTCCCAGGCAAGAATACTGGAGGGGGTTGCCATTTCCTTCTAAAGGAATCTGTCTGACTCAAGGATCAGATCTGCTTCTCCTGCATTGGCAGGCGGGTTCCCTATAAGGACATTCAGATGGGTTAAATCCCTTTCCCTTTATTGCATTTCATTTATGTGAAGTATCTCTTTCAGCTAGTCACTAAATGAAGCTGACAGAGAGAAAGAGATTGCTATTAAAAGAAACAAAGAGCAAGTAGGAGTCGTCAATCAACTCTAGCCCACCAAAATAGGAGCAGGGATCTCTAGAAGAAAACATGGGGCTTCACTGATGGCTCAGCAGGAAAGAATGCACCCACAAAGCAAGAGACGTGGATTCGATCCCTGGGTCAGGAAGATCCCCTGGAGAAAGAAATGGCAACCCACTCTACTATTCTTGCCTGAGAATTCCGTGGACAGAATGGCCCGGCCAGCTACAGTCCACCGTGTTGAAATGAGTTGGGCATGACTAAGTGACGAAAGAATGAAAACAAGAAAATTATACTTTAGAAAGACTAAAGTTTTCTAAACCTCACATGTACCCCCTTTATATGCTGAGTGTGGTTTGATAAGAATCAGGATACATTTGTATTTTAAACCATAACAAAAGAAGACGCAAAATACAATTTAAGGGAACAGCTCCAGAGAGATGGGGAAATAGAAAGTCTGCCACACGATAGCTGCAGGCACGGGGCAAAGAAGGGGAGAGTGAAGCAGAGAAGAGAAAGGGGTTCATGCTGCCTGAAACCACCGATGAACACAGCTCCTCTGTTCTGCATTTAAGAGGAAAGGTGGCAGCAAGAATGGAAGCCCAGGTGGGTTGAGGGGACAGATCCAAGCAGAAGGAATGGTGTCCAGTGTAGCCATTGCTGCCTTGTTCTGTTTCCACTCATCAGAGAAGCTCCCAGATGCTCTCCCAGAAGGTACCCCAGGGATGAATAGAGAGACTGAGAAGGGCCATAAGGGATGCAAGATAGAGCTCCCCATCGAAATTCAAGGTCACTAATATGCTGCCCCCTTTCCTCATGCCCCCTCAGGCTCAAGATTCCCATGATGCAGCCCTGTGGTCCACACAAGCCCACCCTGAGGCCCCCTCACCCTGACTCCGTCTTTTCAGCACAGACATGGAAGGAAGCATCTGTGACACACAGGCCCCAGAGGCCCCACCGGAGCTCAGAGATGGCTTCAAGAGCCACCCACAGCCCCCCTTAAGGTCTCAGTAGGGCCAACACTGAGGGCAGCTGCAGGTTAGTCCACAGCCCTGCCACATGCCCCACCAGAGGGACCCCTCATCCCAGTCAGCAGACACAACTTCTCTGTCCCGCCATGCCTGTCCTTCCTACTTGAGACTTGGGAGAAAAGACAGTTGAACACATGCTTTTCTTCCTCTAAATAGGCTAATATTTACCCATCACTGATGCAAGAATCACTTCCTTGTCATCTGGTCCTCTCACTCTCAAGCCCCATGACTGTACCTGACCCTACCTCCCTCTATATCTGGACCTTTAACAGATTAATGATAAAAACTGATTATAAATATCAAAATAGAAATTTACACTCAGTTGCTGAAGTAAGACAAGGATCTGCTCAGTCACTTGGAATGATGCTCTACTCCCTCTGGGCCCAGAGTTATCATTCCTTACCCAGTTGTGGACGCCACACCATCACCAGAAACCACCAGCCAGATATCTAGAACATGGGACATGCTTCCTGGGGTCCAGTATCCTTCCCACAGGATGACACAGGGATGCCTTTAGTGAACCAGGTACACATGATCTCAACTTGGGATAGAGATCTCACAGGGAAGATGCTGTTAGCAGCTCCAGACACTTTATAGAAAGAGGTAGGCTATAAGGAGTGGCAAACTCAGGGCTGGCAGCCTGTCCCCAGGGCACCCTCTACCCCAGAGCTGGGGGTGCAGGGTCAACATGGACCAACTCCCCCTTGGATGAAGCTACATCTTTCTGACACATAAAGAAATCTCAGTATCCAATCTCATCAAAGATTTGAAGGAGGAAAGTTTTAGGGAGGACACTAACCCAGCTGTGTTCACAATGAACATGAGAGAGTGCAGTACAGGGGTCAGGAAAACAGGCTGGAGAGCCAGACTGCCTGGTCTTGACTGACAGTTTAGCCACATGCCAAGTGTGGGCCTTGAACAGGGTTCTTACACTCTGATTAGTAAAAGGAGGGTTATGATCCTACCAAGATGACTGATTATGGTGAGGATTAAGTGAGTTGGCATTAGTATGTGATATGACAACACTAGTTGACAGTAGTACATGTGCTGATGCTGATGTGCTCAGTCGTGGCCAACACCTTGAAAACCCATGCCAGGTTCCTCTGTCCATGGAACTTTCCAGGCAATAGCAGTAGTACATAGTAGTAGTATGTACTACTGTTAACTTGCTTTTCTGATGGCTCAGATGATAAAGAATCTGCCTGCAATGCAGGAGATCTGAGTTCGATCCCTGGGTCAGGAAGATTCTCTGGAGAAGGAAATGACAACCCACTTCGGTATTCTTTCCGGGGAAATCCCATGGACAGAGGAGCCTGAAGAGGCCACAGTCCATGGAGTTGCAATGAGTTGGTCACAGCTGAGCGACTAACACACACACACACACACACACACACACACACAGATGTAGTAGTAGAGAAGCAGTGTTAGGGCATCTCCACCATCCTATCCCAGGAACTCCAGGACTCTAGACCAGGAATTCAATTTTGTTACCTGGAGCCTTGACTGAGGCTGTCAGAACTCTCCCAGGAACCACATGCTGTGATGGTCATTGGTGCCATTCAGAGTTGTGAGTCTTCCACACATCACCCCTTCTCTCTGTGCCCCATGTAACTGCTCAAGAACCTCGACCTTGCCATTGGTGAGCTTTTGTGAATTAAGTTGTTTACTTAATCATTTTACTTTATAAACTCAAATGTACTTGGTAAAACATTTTGTGTCTAATTCACCTCCATATCCCCAATGTTTGGCTAACTAAAAATCGTTATGATGTCTCTTGTATACCTGAATGAATGAATGTCAGCCTGGTGTTTTACACAAATCATTTCAATCAAAAAGAAATCTTTTGAGAAATAATTTAACTTGCTGTGAGGATGTAACAGCACAATGCAAGCTGCATCATTCGTTTGAATGATATTTCAATACTGTTAAATGGTATGAGCTATATATGGTTCACTTCAACACCTTTCTGCAATGAATGCAGTAAATTGCAATAACTAGAAACAACCTAGCCCCAGCACAAGAGCAGTGCTGAGACAGCCAGCTCTAAACATGTGTAAATGCTGCAAATTTCTCTCTATATCTGAAGATAAAGAAGACAAACCACAGAACACTGACAGGTGAAGACCATGAAGCCTCCTGTTCTGTCTTAATCAGATACGGCCAAGTGGTCAGGATGTTTATGTATTTATCATCTGGCACATTTTCAATTCAAACCACACACAACTGTAACAGGAAACAATTTTGTTGTAAAAAAAAAAATTAAACAGCTTCCATGTTGAATTAGAAGTACAGAAGTAAAAAGCAGAAAGAATCTTGTTCTTTTACTTAGGCTAACTATTTGTCCTTATGGATTCTAAAGCAATATAGCATGTAGCATTATTATTTCCAAATCACTATGAGAATATGGCGGTCAGAGGTTCAGTAATCTCTTTACTAGGAAAGTTAATAATTAAACCTGCTTGCTTGAGGAAAATTTCCTCAGGACCAATCAGACAGACTGAAATACAAAATATTTTTAAATTAGAAAAGAAGTATACAACTCTAAAGGAAAATTATTAACTGAGTTGTTACACCAAAGCGCTGGAGACCTCCTTCACCATATGTGTTCCTTGCATGGATGGGACCAAGGTTAGTAAAGACTCCTTTACCAAAGACCACTTCATCACAAGAGCATGAAGGAAAGAAAAAGTTCATGAGCTGGCTGAGGTCCAGCCCATCATCTCTGTTCAGCCCTTTACAGTCTATAATCAGAAACATCTAACAAAGAGTGTGGCACTGAACTGGCCTCATTCATTCCTCCATACTGCAACATCAGATACCCAGAGAGACACGAAGACGCCTCTTGAAATAGAGGAAAACCAGCCTCAGCAGGGAGCTTGAACTAGAAATGACAAGACAGTTATTACCATGAACCCGAGCTAAGTTGAGGGATAAATTTTAAATGGGTGAGTCTGTGTCAACTTTATGGAACTTTCAATCCACACAAACATCCCTTGCTAGTGCACAAGATGAAATCAGTGATAAAAATAGAGAATATTACATTTATATATATTTCAGTTCTAGAGGACACATTTTTAAGTCCATTACTGAAAAGAAAAATCATAAATTTTCTCTTGTTTTTAAAAGCACAGAGTTGTCACATCTGTGAACTCTTTCTAATTCCTCCAGCTCAAAATTACTGTTGTGCTTATTTAATCTGTAAAACTTTGGTCACTGTCTCTAAAGTGGGGGCTTCTTGAGAGGAAGTATTGTGTCTTACTCTTCAATATCTCTTTACAGTCGAGTAAAGACACATAGAGAGAGCTTAACAAATAGTGGATAAATAAAGAAATGAACGCATAAACAAATGTTGAAAATCACCCTGCAGTTAGTGATGCTGAGTGAGAAGGGTGGGTTGGGGGGCAGGGGAGACACGAATCTGTCTACTCCCACTCAGCACAGACAGAAGTGGAGTGAGGAGTCAGAAACACACCAGACAAAGGAACCGGATACAGAAGGCCTTCTTCAAATGTCCATCAGCAGACGAATGGATAAGAAAGCTGTGGTACATATACACAATGGAGTATTACTCAGCCAGTAAAAAAGAATGCATTTGAATCCGTTCTAATGAGTTGGATGAAACTGGAACCGATTATACAGAGTGAAGTAAGCCAGAAAGAAAAACACCAGTACAGTATACTAACACATATATATGGAATTTAGAAAGATGGTAACGATAACCCTGTATGCGAGACAGCAAAAGAGATACAGATGTATAGAATAGAGTTTTGGACTCTGTAGGAGAAGGAGAGGGTGGGATGATTTGGGAGAATGGCATTGAAACGTGTATATTATCATGTAAGAAATGAATCGCCAGACTAGGTTTGATACAGGATACAGGATGCTTGGGGCTGGTGCACTGGGATGACACAGAGAGATGATATGGGGAGGGAGGTGGGAGGGGGCGTTCAGGATTGGGAACTCATGTACAGCTGTGGAGGATTCATGTCAATGTATGGCAAAACCAATACAGTATTATAAAGTAAAATTTAAAAACATTAATTTAAAAAAATCCCATTCTGGGGACGGTCTAATGACATTTAATTTCTGCACAAAATTGTACCTCAAAAACTTCACCAAGGCATGAAAAAAATAACTGACAGCATTGCTACCAAGGATGTGGCATCAATAGTAATATTCATCAAATAGCTGTTTTTCTATCTCACAGTGACTCATTCTGGCCAACGAAACGTGGGTGTTACCACCTGTGTCACTTCTGAGCAGAGGCATGGAAACCCCGTGCGACTCTCTAGTTTCTCTCTTTCCTGCCCCAGAAGCTGCGTGTTCCACGTGGTGCACGTGTGAGCCTGTGGAGCCTCACTGCCCACAGCACGTTTGCAGGTTGGTGATGAATGTGTGTGTGCACGTGTGTGTTCCTTCTGAGACTTGGGAGTCAGTTGTTCCAGGCTCAGATCAGAGCCTATTCTGAAGACTTGAAAGGAAGACAGAATGTGTCCCATGAAGCAGGTACTTTCCTGGATCTCCTCTTCCTTCTGTGTCTTCACCCCAAGCTGCTCCCTCATGTCCCACCTTGATTCTTCTTTGGGGCTTGGTTGATTCCTAGCCACCATGACTGACTGACCAACAACTAGATCTAAACTTCTGTTTAAGAGCGTTCACAGCTGGCGCAGCTCCTCTTCCCTTTACACCAGTCTGTGCTGACAGTTGTGCTTCCATTTCCCCATTTTTGCCTCTGAGCATCTTGACCTTCATCCTGAAACAGCTCTCCTTTGCTCTGAGTTAGTCAGCTCATCATCTTTGATCTTATTTTTACATTCCACCAATCCTGTACCAATGAAAAAGCAGCATGTACTTTGCAAACCTCTTCTGTTTCTTCTTGATTTCCAGAACAAATCTGATTCCTGGATTTAGTTCTCCATGTAGTTAATTAAATTCTTCACCTTTGAGTAAGAAATAATTTGGCTGAATTTTTTTTTCCTCACCTGAAGAAAATGGCAAGTTCAAAACCTATCTCCTTGCGACCATGTAACCGAAAGGTATATGTGAGGGGTCCGGCTGCTAACCACTCAAAAGCCAGTATAAAGGCCAGGTTGGTGCAAAGGAAAGTTTGTTTTATCTCAGATGCTGGCAACTGGTGGGGATGGTGGTGGACATCTGTACAAGGGCCAACTCTGCCCACCCCATGACAAGAAGAGGGTGAGAGCTTCTATAGACAGAGCTGGAGTTGGGGGAGGCTATATGCAGAAACAGCACAGTCATCTCTAACAGGCATCTTCAAATTGGTCATCAGTGGTCTGAATAGCATCATCTTGGTTGTTTTCAGTTCAGTTCAGTTGCTCAGTCGAGTCCAACTCTTTGCGACCCCAGGGGCTGCAGCACATCAGGCTTTCCTGTCCATCACCAACTCCCAGAGCTTGCTCATACTCATGTCCATTGAGTCGGTGATACCATCCAAAACACCCATGGGTTGTTTCAGGTACAGTTAATCTTTTGTTCCCATTGCTTTCCGGTCAGTTCTCAGAACTGTGGGTGCTCAAGTCCTGGGTACAGTGTGGTCATCATGTAGTCACTGCTCCACCTGGTGTTCTGTATCTATAAGAAGCTCCCAGGACATGGCTCAGAATATCATCCATAACCCTTGAGAAAGAACTAAAGGTCCTTACTGTGCTTAATGACTACATTATTATTATTTAGTCTCCTCTGACTGTTTACCTTTGTTTCCATGTTTCTCGCTTCTCCAATTAAACGTATTCTTTGACTAAAGTTTTCCACAGGCAAAAGGCAGGCAGAAGACACGGTGAGGGGCAAGGATCATAGAGTCCTCTCTGTTTCAACCACAGCCATAGGGGTCCCTTGGGACTTGGAAGGGGCTGGAGCAAGGAGAGGCTCTGGAGAACACGCTTCATTAACTTCATGATTAATCCACCTCTGTTCAGAGCTGATGTAATTACCAACTGCAGAGCTATTGAGCTCTTGTGGGTGGTGATTCTTAAACTACTGAGACCTAAGGTTAATGCCTCTGGGGTGGCACTCAGAGTTCAAAGCCTGAGTGATTGCTCAGACTCAAAGTCTATGAACTGAGGCTCTGTTGCATGTGGAGCTTTGGTGCAGCTGAGTCCTGGCCGCAGACCAGCCTAAGAACACTGGAAACACAGCAAAATGTGTTCCTCCTTTAGCATCAAAGACTCTGTGAACAGATCTCTTTTCCTTGTCATCGAATGCTTCCCAATCTGGGCATGCTATCCAAGGTGCCTGCGGTCTGCGGGCATTGTCTGAGGCCTTGCCAGGGCCCAGGATTGGAGCGAGGCCTGTGCCTGTGTATAAGCTCTGTATTTCCCCTCTCTATAACTTAACAGATGTTCAGCTAATATTTATTGAATGGCTGAGTGGCTCTGTACTAAATGTTGAAGAGAAATTGTCTTAAATATAAAGAAATCTTTCTGAGAACATCACTTAGCTAATTTTTTTGTCTTAAAGGCATATGTTTCTTGCAATTAGCAAGATTTGATTTTCACAAACAAGCAACTTATCACCAACAAATATGTCACAACGAACACTGCAAATCTCTATCTCTAAGGATACACAAGAGAAACCACAAAGTACCTACATATGGCTTCCTAATAAGTCTTAATCAAACCCAACTGAGGAGACAGGATATTCATATGGTTTGTCATTGGCAGTTTTTTTTTTTCATTAAAATCACACAGCAATATCAGAGGAAGAAAATTTGCAATTAAAAAAGTACAGCTGCACCATCAATATGGCATAAGGAAGGAGATGAGGGGCCAAAAGATTTCTTTGGCTTAAAACAACAGAAAGCTTAATTAGTCTTTAAGTTTTTGAAGCAGAGTCCTGTTGGGCTGATCTTGAAAGATCATGTGGAGACCAGGACAACTCAACTGTTCTGCACAGCAGTTAGAACTGAGAACTGATAATTTTGGATAATGTTGCTCTTTGAGTCCCTTCTTATTACTTTTTGTGAAAAATGTAGGTTTTTACATTTTTGTTGCCACATGGGTCACATAAAACATCTTAGAGAGACAACAGTATATATACTACAGTGATAACAAGTTAATTCCAATTACGTGCAAAAGCTCTACCTTTTTATCCTCTTCTACACATTTTGTTTTTGATGTCAATTTACCTCTCTCTATACTGTATACCCACTAACAAAATATTTTTCTCTATAGCTATTTTAATACTTTAGACTAAAGCTAACTGGTTAGCACACTACCATATTACAGTGTTAGAGTATGCTGAATTGGATTCAGTATTTACATTTACAAGTCTGTGCCTGAGGAACTCCGCCCACGGCAAAGGTCATGAGGAAGGAGGCTTGGCATAAGCAAAAGGCATGATCAAGCCTCAGGAAACCCCCTCTTCCCGAGCATCTACCCCCAAAACCAGAGTCTACCTACTTTACTGTTTTATGCTCTCACCTATACCTCTTACTTTACGGGGGGCTGACCCCCACTATCTCTCTCGGGGAAGGAGTTAGCTTACAGCTCCAAGTCAATAAAAATTCCTGGGCGTGACATGAGTGTTTCAACTTAGGAACTCCTCTGAAGGTTATCTAGCCTGCCTGTAGGGGT
The DNA here is from genome assembly GCF_016772045.2 of Ovis aries. Classification (NCBI taxonomy): domain Eukaryota; kingdom Metazoa; phylum Chordata; class Mammalia; order Artiodactyla; family Bovidae; genus Ovis; species Ovis aries. The sequence goes on from NC_056056.1 coordinate 208,243,113, forward strand.
TCGTCAGGCCACATGTGATTGTTTACAGCCTCCCAATCATGAGAGGCATGAGATGTTTTAGACATACTAAAGGCAGATTCTTTTGGGAAGTTGGAAATTGTTAGTATAGTGGGTTGGTTAGGAATTATATTGGTGAAGGGTTTTTCATTTGTTGTGCCAATAATTGCTGCTAATTCCCTGCCCTGGGTGTGACAAGGGTGTCTCAAGTCAAATCTCTCTGCCAGCAGACTAGCTTGTGTGACAGGATTATCCATACTCCTGCCACTAGGCACATGATTGTTTACTACCTCTCAGTCATAAACAGCACAGAGAGCTTGGAGTATTTTGAAAGTCTTAATTAGCATAGGGCTTTTCTCATTGTTGATTCGATGATTGCCACCAGGCCTCCATATCCTTAGGCACCTGGGAATATATTAATCAATGTATTTGGAATATAGAAAAGGAAATATAGTAGTTTTTGATGTTAGCAATACTAGACTTTTTGAGTTAATGAATTTTCTTTTTGTAATAGATCACTGTACTTTGTTATAAATCACTGTGTCCTTGCTATGCAAAAATGTAACTTTATCACTATCTTAAGACTAAATAGATCTTAAGGGGAACATTGGTGAAAGCATTTTCATTTTTTGGGCTGATGTTTGCTGCTAAATATACATATTCCCTGCCCTTATAATGAATATAACTAGCATGTAGGAGAAATAAGTATTAACATTTAAGATTAATCATGTTAACCTTATGTTAAATAAATTCCTTTCTTGATTGTAACCCACTACACCCTCACCCTATAGGAATGCAACTTTATTTGGAGGGTGAGGTTTTCTTAAACCAGGGTTTAAGAAAAAACACTCTTGGAAAAAATAAGTTTTTTGGTTATCAAAGAGAAATGATCATAAAATGTCAGCAGGCCTCATGGGCAGAAGATGATGTAAAACCCCTAAAACCTTTTTTATACATTTATGTGAAGCATCTGATTTTGACAAGGGTCAGGTCTGTTGACCCCCGCATGACTCTGGATTCATCCCTACATGTAACAAAAGGTATATAAGCAAACCTAAAAAATAAAGAAATGGGATCAGTTTCTAGAAAGACTGATTCGCCCATGTCGTTTCTTTCTTGCTCCCCGTTTTTCTGGCTGAATTCCCTTCTGGAGCGTGGGTGCCCGCCACATCTACTTACTTGCCCCGGTTTTTAAGTTCCATATGAGAAGGAGCCCAAGGAGGGGCACCTTCCAATATTCAAGTGGCACCGGTGGCCCAATGTATATGGTGCAAATTCCTTGTCTTGGAATTTTATTGGTATACCACGTAAACCAAGTTATTCAGCCTCTTTTTCTCTCCTACTATTTTCTGGCGGAATTACCATCTGGTACGTGGGTACTAACCAAGCCTACTAATTTTGCCTGGGCTTCTAAGATCGGACTAGGGAGGCCTCAGTGTCTCCTCTCCTTCGGGAGAATGGAAAGACGCCTGTGGCCTACGTAGGTGGTAATTGGTATTCCATGTAAACCAAGTTATTCAGCCTCTTTTTCGCCGCTAATTTTCTAATCTCTCTCTATATGTAATTAAATAAGTTTTTTCCTAGGATGCCGATTCCGTCCCCACCTTGGAATTACCCTGGATCCACTGGGGAAGGACCCAGGCAAGTATGTTGTATACTTCTAATTCTTTCATATAAAAATTAGTCCTCAGCAATCTTGTAAGACAAGCCTAATGTTGGTGAATTCCATCAACTGTTATTTTCTTCAACAGGATAGTCATGATTTGACTTTATATTGGGAAAGTCTATATCATCTTCATTTATGAAAAACAAACTTCCTGAGAAAATTATTCTTGGTTGGTAGTTTGTTTGTTTGTTTGTTTGTTTTCCATAAGACTGAATATATCATCCTTTCTCTCCTGGACTGTCAGGTTTCTACTAAGAAGTCCACTGATATTTTAAGGGAATTTCTTTCTTGTGAGCATTTACTTTTCTCTTGCTGCTGACAGAATTCTCTCTTTGTCTGGATTACATGTAATGTGTCTTGGGGATGATCATTTTGAATGAACTCTGAGGAGTGACCTATTAGCTACATGAACTTGGATGTCTAAATCTCATCAGATTTGGGACTTTTCTGGTATTATTTCTTGAAGTGCAATCTCTGTCCCTTTCTCCCTCTATCGCCTTCCAGGACTCCAATAATGTGCAGGTTGTTTCTGTGAATGTTGCCCCACAGTTCACACAGGTTCTTCCACACTTGTTCATTCCTCTTTTCCTTTGTCCCCTGGCTGGGTAATCTCAATGGTCCTGCCTTCTGAGTTACAGAGTCTTCTGCTGTTGTTGATGCTCTAGGCAGCATTTTTCATTTTATTGCATTTCATTCATTGTAGTCTTAAGCAACTGATCCAACCAGTCCACCCAAAAGGAAGTCAGTCCTGAATATTCATTGGAAGGACTGATGCTGAAGCTGAAACTCCAATATTTTGACAACCTGATGCAAAGAACCAACTCATTAGGAAAGACCCTAATGCTGTGAAAGGTTGAGAGAAGGAGAAGAAGGGGACAACAGGGAATGAAACAGTTGGATGATGGCATCACTGACTCAATGGACATGAGTTTGGGCAAGCTCTAGGAGTTGGTGCTAGACAGGGAAGCCTGGCGTGCCACAGTCCATGGGGTCACAGAGTCAGACATGACTGAACCACTGAACTGAACTGAATCTTAAGCATCTGAATTTCTGTTTGGTTCATTTTTCTGTTTTGTTCCTTCTGTTATTCTCTTTGCCTCACTGCAAAGCTTGAGGGATCTCAGTTCCCCTAATGGCATTGAATCCAGACCACGGCAGCAAGTGCATCAAATCCTAACCACAAAACCTTCAGCAAACTCCCTGTTTACTTCCTTTTTCATGATTTCTATCTCTGTTTAAAAAAATTAAGAATTTATTCTGTGAAGTAACACCCTAGCTCAACAATTACTGAGCTCTAGCTCAACAATTACTGAGCCTAGGCTCTAGGACCCACAAATCACAAGTAGGAGGCGGTGCTGCAACCCCTGAAGCCTGGATGCCTAGAACCTGTTCACAATAAGAGAAGCCCTAGCATAAGAAACCTGCTGCCCACAAAGAAGAATAGTGCCTGCTTGCTGCATTTAGAGAAAGCCCATGTGCAGCAACAAAGACTCAGTGCAACCAAAAATTAAAAACAATAATAATGATGATGATAATTTTTTAATCTTATTTTCTTCATATAGTGTCTTCCTGAATTTAATCGTTTATCTGTGTTTTCTTGGAGTTCACTGAGCTTCTTGGCATGTGTGCCTTATTTCATCATATGTCATCTATTTCATCACTTCCCAAGTGAATAGCCATGTGAGCTGCCCTGGAAGAAGCCCTGGGCATCTTCCCATCCCCAAGCACAGCCTAGAACTATGAAGAGTGCAAGCGTGAGTGTAGGGTGGAGCCCTAGAAACCACCCAGAGTCATCAACCAAGCAACTGGGTGGGTCCAGCTCACAACCAGGCCAGCACTCTCAGGTTTTATATTAGTTTAGCAGCTTCTCCAGATGTCCACAATGGAATTGGCCAGGGGGTGGGGGTTCAGGGGTTTTGCGGGGGTAGTGCTGTATAAACATAATTTTTACTTTGCCACTTCTTCATGACACCTCTCTCTACCTTGAGGAGTCACAGCAGGATCCCAATTACATTTTTGGCAGTAACCAGATTAAAGCAATCTTGAAAATCTGAAAAATAGATGTTTTCAAAGAAGCCCCTTGGTCTGAAATTCTTCCTCCAAGAGATCAGTCATGTCAGATGCCTCCATCCATATCTCTGAAACATAAATAGCCAAATGTTCCTGATCTTTCTATCTATCCATTCTTCTGGATCCTCTCTGCCTAGGTCTCTACTTTCTTGCCCTCTTGTTCCACCTGAATACAGGGTGTGGGTGAGCACCAATTTGCCCTCCATCAACTTGAAGATGTATATGAACTGATATAATTCACTTAGAAGGAGAGGTCCTTGGAGAGACAAGAAATAGCAGCATCCTGAAGAAATAGTAGGAAGAGATGGAGAGGAAATAATGGATTTATAAAGACTGGATAATCAAAAAGACATGGGAGACGAGCAAAGAGGTGTCTGTATCCACTAAAGGAATAAATGAGAGATGAAAAAGGAAGAGGCAGTTATATACAGTGAGATTTTTAATTGGCCTGTGAATATTGAGGCAGGATAAGGAAAGCTGTATCCATTCTCTCCTACCAGCCAACCTTACACTTTGAAGCTCACACCTAGTCTGGTGTTCAAGAACAAGCTACAAACTCAGAGATGTTTAGAACTGTTTTTTATTTTTTCCCATGAGTTCATCTTGTTAGGAAGGGGTGTGTGAATGTAGACCAAGTTTACATTCTTTTCTATTTAAGAGTGACCTGGAGCACTTGTGAGCATACCCTCATTAGCCTCTGAGATAGGTGAGAAAGCAGGTCAACTCACTCATCTTGGATTTCCTTTGAGGAAGATGGCATTTGAGGACTAATCCTCTAAAAGCATTTGGCATGGAACTTGCTAAATTAACAGCACAGCAAAAAGTTAATTTATTCAGAATATTTCATTTTGAGCAATTTTCATATGACACAATTATGGGTCAGCACTACTCTATTGAAATACAGGCAATTAGAATATCTGAGGCTTCATCTCAGATTTGATACAGCATCATGAGAAAGTCACTGGGGATGTTCCCAGGGCACTGAGTTCAACATCATCGTACCCAGCATCCCCTTTCTTCCCCTGGAGCAGCCAGAGGCTCTCTTCTCCTTCCCCAGGATCAGCAGCCTCTCTGGAGAAGTTCAGACAAGAGCCTGAAATAGAAAAGAGAAGTTTGATTAGAACTGAGACACGAGGATGGGACAGAACCCTCTGGTGGAAGGTAGTCATAAGCAAGTGCTTATGACAAAGCATCCCTGCGCCCCAGGTGTGGGGAAGGAGGCTTAGGCTATTTCACATAAGTTCCAGTGAGGATGGATCCCAGTTGTCCTCTCAGATCCAGTTCATGTGGTCTCCTGGGCCTCAGTGCATGTGGAAATCCTGCATCACAGGAGACCTGTGCTCAGGAGCTCTGAGAGACCTGCTTCCAGGCAACACAATACCAAGGAGATGCCCAGCAATGGTAAGAATCATAAAAAGGAATTTAAATGTTCTCCTTTCACAGGGGATAGATGCAAATTCACAATAAGAGGGAGACTGGAAACAGGAAAAATCTGAATTCCTCACTCACAACCCAAGTCTGCTCTTAGTTGACTTGACTCCTGTTCCCAAATGTCCACAAATAGTATCACAGGTGCAGCCACAGTTATCTCCTCCCCAGGAACTACACAGGCCCTCAGATGGAGAAACACTCTTTTCTAGACAATGAGTGTCTTCTCACAGCTACTGAAATATCAGTTTATTGTGATCCACACAGTCAAAGGCTTTGGCTTAGTTAATAAAGCAGAAATAGATGTTTCTCTGGAACTCTCTTGCTTTTTCAATGATTCAGCAGATGATGGCAATTTGATCTCTAGTTCCTCTGCCTTTTCTAAAACCAGCTTGAACATCTGGAAGTTCATGGTTGATGTATTGCTGAAGCCTGGCTTGGAGAATTTTGAGCATTACTTTGCTAGTGTTTGAGATGAGTGCAATTGTGCATTAGTTTAAACATTCTTTGGCATTGCGTTTCTTTGGGATTGGAATGAAAGCTGACATTTTCCAGTCCCATGTCCACTGCTAAGTTTTCCAAATCTGCTGGCATATTGAGTGCAGCACGTTCACAGCATCATCTTTTAGGATTTGAAAGAATTCAACTGGTATTCCATCACCTCCACTAGCTTTGTTCGTAGTGATGCTTCCTAAGTCCCACTTGACTTCGCATTCCAGGATAACCAGATCTGTGTTAGTGATCACACCTTCATGATTATCTGGGTCATGAAGATTTTTTTTGTATAGTTCTGTGAATTCTTGCAACCTCTTCTTAATATCTTCTGCTTTTGCTAGGTCCATAATATTTCTGTCCTTTATTTTACCCATCTTTGCCTGAAATATTCCCTTGGTATCTGTGATTTTCTTGATGAGATCTCTAGTCTTTCCCATTTCATTGTTTTCCTCTGTTTCTTTGCATTGATCAGTGAGGAAGTCTTTCTTATCTCTCCTTCCTATTCTTTGGAACTCTATATTCAAATGGATATATCTTTCTTTTTCTCCTTTGGTTTCACTTCTCCACTTTTCTCAGCTATTTGTAAGGCCTCCTCGTGGTTTAAAGGCCTCTAAGGAGGCCACTTTGCCTTTTTGCATTTCTTTTTCTTGGGGATGGTCTTGATCCCTGCCTCCTGTACAATGTCATGAACTTCCATCCATAATTCATCAGGCACTCTGCCCATCAGACCTAAAGCCCTGAATGTATTTGTCACTTCTACTGTATAATCATAAGGTATTTGATTTAGGTCATACCTGAATGGTTTAGTGGGTTTCTCTATTTTCTTCAATTTAAGTCTGAATTTGGCAATAAGGAGTTCATGATCTGAGCCACAGTCAGCTCCCGGTCTTGTTTTTGCTGACTGTATACAGCGTCTCCATCTTTGGCTGCAAAGAATATAATCAACATGATTTTGGTACTAACCATCTTATTATGTCCACATGTAGAGTCCTCTCTTGTGTTCTTGGAAGAGGGTGTTTGTTATGACCAGTGTGTTCTCTTGGCAAAACTCTATTAGCCTTTGCCTTGCCACATTTTGTACTCCATGGCAAAATTTGGCTGTTACTCCAGGTATCTCTTGACTTCCTACTTTTGCATTCCAGTCCCTTATAATGAAAAGGACATCTTTTTTAGGTGATAGTTCTAAAAGGTCATGAGAGTCTTCATAGAATGGCAACTTCAGCTTCTTTAGCATTACTGATTCAGCGTAGACCTGGATTACTGTGATATTGAATGGTTTGCCTTCATTTATGTGACAGTGCAAAGATATTATTAAAACACTTGTTCCACATTTGAATTTGGTTCAGTTCAGTTCAATCACTCAGTCATGCCTGACTCTCTGTGACTCCATGGACTGCAGCACACCAGGCTTCCCTGTCTATCGCCAACTCCCAGAGCTTGCTCAAACTCATATCCATTGAGTCAGTGATGCCATCCAGCCATCTCATCCTCTGTCATCTCCTTCTCCTCCTGCCTTCAATCTTTCCCAGCATCAGGGTCTTTTCTAAGGAGTCAGTTCTTCACATCAGTTGGCCAAGGTATTGGAGCTTCTATTTCAGCTCAGTCCTACCAATGACTATTCAAGATTAATTTCCTTTAAATTGACTGGTTTAGGGTTAATTGATAAGTTTCTCTTTTGTCCATGACACAATGCTTGTCGGATAGTTCCTTGACCAGGGTTGAACCTAGGCCCTAGCAGTGAAAGTGCAGAATCCAAACCTCTGGACCACCAGGAAATTCCCTAATCTATAAATCTTCATGCAAGTATATCACATATAAAGTGATAAGTTTATGTCACATTATGGAGATGTAAATGCCAAAAACAGAGTGATTCCTCACTCCTTGCAAGGAGTCTGACAGCATTAAATATGGCATGTGGTCAAGATGATGCTACCAAATGTATGAGATTACCTATATTTTGAATCTCTAGGGAGGCTGGGCATTGAGGAGCACAAATTCACTATTTCCAGATAGAAAGATTGCAAGAGATCAACTGACCCCACTCACCGGTCTGAGAGGACCTCATCCCATCGTCCTTCTCTGGGAGCACTTCCTCCTTGCTCCCCTGAGAAGTAGGAGGAGTTCCAGGCACTGGTACTTCTTCAGCATCATCATAATTTTCAGCAGGGACATCAGTCCTCTGATCTGGGGGTTCCAAGAGCAGACAAGGGAGTGTATGAAACTGCAGTAAGTGGGTTGTTCTGGGGAATACCTAAGATACCTTCTGACCCAGAGTTTCTGAGTTTCTGAATAGAGGCACCAGTCACTCTTTGTTTCAAAAGACTTTTTTCTCTAAGACCATGTTTCATTTTGATGTGTCCATAAGCCAAAACATGATTTTACATATCTTATTATTTTCTGATGGAAACTACATATCTCAAAGCAACTCTTCCACCCTTGAGCATTGCTAAAGGACTTTGACAAATTGTGCTTTACAGTTGTTATGTTTTTAAAACATTGTGTGCTGCTGGTGATTCTGGACACAGAGACATCACAGAACAGCCAGAGAAGGAGAAGGACAAACCCCATCTGGACACAAGGGATGCCTCTGGTCCACCAATGGAAAACCATCCCCCTTAAATCTCCTCTGAGGGAAACTCTCCTCCCCAAAGCCCAGCTGAGGCTGGTCCACCTCTCATTCCTGGAGCGGATCTGTAGTCACTGTTGTCCTCACCATGTCTGGTGTAAAACGGCAGTTTAGTCAGTGAGAAATCTGATGGGAAAGCCTCATGTGGAGACAAACATCACACAACACACAGAATGAACCTCCCCACACCAACGGGATCTGTGTTAAAGCTGAGAAGGGACAGGCTTGGCTTCTGCAGTGTAGACAGAGGCAGGGAGATCACAGGGCTCTGAGAGGACATCCTGCCCCTTTGGAGGAGCTGTCTCTATGAGCCTAGGGCACACATGGGGTCTGCAGATGCTGAGAAGATGTGCACAGCCAGTGGGTGGTGACAACCAGAGATTCCAGGAAGGTAGACAGAGGCACTCACTTGGGCTGCCTAGACCTTCCTTCTGTGTCAGAACGTAATCGAGCTCCTCATACACAGCTTCAGCAAGAGCATCTTCATAGCTAGATAAGGCTGAGAGATCACTCAGCAGGTCAGAGAAGCTTCCCAAGATACCCCAATCCAGCCAGCCCACCTTCATCTCCCTGGTGCTCACATGGGGGCTTCCAGGACCTCAGCATCATCTCCTACCCCATGCACCATGTCAGTGCCTTCTCCCCTAGTCTGACCCTGATTACAGCTCAGCGCCAACTCTGTCTGTTCTCACAGGAGAGGCCAAGACTTATGAGAGTTCACACCCCAGTCCTAAGAACCTCTGTATACTCAGCCCTTAGAGCTCAGCACGGAGCACATGGAGTCTGCAACTCAGAACAGTACCTGGCCCAGGTTCCCCTCCTCACACCTGTGCCATCTCCAGCCTGCACACACTCTCCCTGGTCCCCAGGTCCCCATGAAGCCCACCTCTGCGCTCTGCTCTCCATCTGAGCAGCTGAGTCACCAGGATCATGAGGACCAGGAAGAGAAGGGCTCCCAGGATGAGGCAGAGGACCCCAGGCAGGGAGAAGATGCCAGGGAGAGAATTTGAGGTCCCTAAGGAGAACAGGAAAAAGGGCTGGAGATAGTCTTGGGCACAGAAAAATCTCCTGTGTCAGCATTTTCAGGAGCTCCAGACAATGGCGTCTCAGCCTCAGACAGTGTCAGGGCTCCCCCGGGTCTCGTCCTGAGACAAGTCAACTCCACTCTGGCCAGTGTGGCCCTGAGGCAGAGCTGGGGATTGTCAGGGAGCTTCCCTGCAGAGACAGCCTCTGAGGACCCAGCTCATGCCCTCTCCTTGGGCTTCAGGAGACAGAGCATCAAACAGTCCTGGGACCCGCACCTCACTGATGAGGAGCAACACACAGGGGCAAGTGGGAGTTCCTTAGATTCTCCAACATGGGAACCAGACTTCCTTGGCCCCGGGCATGAGAACATTTGGCAGTGGACATCAAGGCAGGGGATTGCCCAGTGTAATGCCCTGGCTGCTCCCCAACAGCCACGGCTCCTCAGACTCTTTCCTCTTCTGAGTTGTCAGAGAGCCCACAGAACAGGTCCCCAGTATTTGAGTATTCTCCCCTGCCCATGGATGGATCACAGTACCTGCTGTAGTCGGGGGCAATGTTGTCCTTACACCTAAAGAGAAAAACAGTAGTGTGGGGAAGAAGAATTGGCCAGAATGCAGGCAAACCTTTTCCCTCCTGAGCCTGAAATCACCCCTCAGTCTCCACAACATCAGTGTCCCATCCTCCCAGCTCCCTCGTCCTAGATCAGAGCCCCAGGACCTGGACACTGTCTGAATACAAACTCCCCACCACCCCTGGTCCAGCCCACTGCCCCTGCACTGCCCCAGCTCACCCAGGGTGGACCCCGAGCCCCTCACTCACCAGAGCACCTCACACCAGCGTCCTCCTCATGCTTGCAGTCGCTCTGGCCCCAAGGCTCCGCAGCACAGTCCCACAAGGAGGATTCCCGGCCCCCACACCGCACCTCATCCAGCCAGATGCTCCCATTTCCAGGGCCGAATGTCGCAGCCTGCACGGCTTCGAGGGCCTGGCCACAGCCCAGCTGCTGACACACCACCTCGGCCTCTGCCAGGCTCCAGGAGTCATCGCACACAGTGCCCCAGGAGCCGCTGTGCCACACCTCCACCCGCCCTGAGCACTCGCTGTCTCCTCCCCTGAGCCGGAGCTTCTCTCTGTCTGAAAAGGCAGCAGCCCCTCCTGTGACTGCCCTGGTGGGAGGAAGGAGCCCCTGGGAGCCACAGGGGAGGGGGCAGGCTGATGTACCTGTGCAGGGGGCAGCAGTTGGACATCTCTTGGGTCTTCTTCCTACAAACAATAGGGAAACAGTGGATCAGGAACAGCTGAGGGTGGTCCTGTCCCCACATAAGATTATCTAAGGTCCATGGCTCAGTACAAATGGCAAATGAAAACACAGGCTCATTATTTCCTGGGCTGAAACATTCACTGCATCTGATCATGAACTGAAATTACTATAAATATTTACTTGTTTATCAGTCTTCACACCCCACAGCAAATATAAACACAGCCATCTACAAATGTACACACACTCCTCTGAATGAAAGTTCCATTAGAAGAAGGACCTTATATATCGTATATGTGCCATGTTTCTGCTATTAGGACAGTGTCTGCACATTGTGTGTACTCATTCAACAAATATCTATGGAAAACCTTTTCTAAATACTTACATAGGGGCTTGAAAATATTTATTAAATGAATAGACAGATAAAATTCAGTGAAATAACATTTCTTTTTTTAAATTCATACTAAACAGTGAAATAGTAATCCAAATATAAATTAATGGTAACAGTCTATGATAATAGTTCACATTAAAAATAATCAGTCCAGAAGCACAGAGTCAATTTATATTCAAAATCTCATGTACATAATTTTAATGGAAAAGTATTAAATAGTTTATAAACTACTCTTACCTATTATTCAGTGTGACAAGTGGGCAAGTGAAGACTACTGTTGTAAAAGGAAACCCTCTTTTCTAAATTTATTTTTAATTGGGAGATAATTGCCCCACAATGTAGTGTTGGTTATGTGTGTGTGTGTGTGTGTTAGTTGCTGAGTCATGTCCAACTCTTTGCGACCCTATGGACTGCAGCCCACCAGGCTCCTCTGTCCATAGAATTTTCCAGACAAACATAGTGGAGTGGATTGCTATTCACTTCTCTACTGGATCTTCCCTACCCAGGGATCAAACCCAGGTCTCCCGCACTGCAGGCAGTTTCTTTGCTGTCTGAGCCACCAGAAAAGCCCGTAGTGTTGGTTAAGAATCTCTTAAAAATGAAGTATACAGGAAAGACTTAGTAGAATTCTGAGAAGACATATGGACACATATATGTACACACTGAGTAAGCCAGAAATTTTTGCAATAGTTAAAAAAAGCCTACTGAGGAAAATTTGTATTGAGAAGATGCAGAAATAATAAACAAAAGACTGAAAATATATATATATATATAAAAGAATTGAAGCTGACAGAAATAAATATAAATTTTAAAAAACAGAAGGGTAAATAGTACCTGTCATAAAGTATCAACATTTATATATTCTTTCCAGATCATCCTATCGAAACTCCTACCCACTCTATGCAGAGAACCTCTGAGAAAACGATGGCAGGACCTCTGTGAGCAGGTTGCTCATTTCCATGATCAAAGACTTTACCACCTCTCAATTCACAGTGTTTAATTGTAGGAAAAACATCATCAATAAAAGGTCTCATAGTTTAATGCCTCTTTGGCCTCCAAATGAAAAAGACAAAGAGATGAGCAAAGAGAGGCAAGGAAGGGAGTGAGCCTCTGCTTTTGAAGTATCTGATCCCACATTCTCTTAGCTATGGGTTTCAGGCAACATCCAGCATACCATTCAAGGTGTACCTGAATGGAGTGTGTGTGTGTGTGTGTGTGTGTGTGTGTGTGTGTGTGTGTGTAGGGGGAGGGAAGGAAAAGAGAAACAGAGAGAGAAATGTTGAAGGAATAAGGTGCTATGGTTTGACTATTTGTCTCCTTCGCCAACATTTATTTATTTCATTCAAAATTTATTGCTGAAATCTCAATTCCCAATGTAACAGTATTTAGTGGGGGAGCCTTCTCAAACTCTTCCAAAAACAGAAGGAAAGAACACTTCCAAATTCATTTTCTGAAGCCAACATTAGTCTGATACCAAAGCCACATAAGGACACCATGAGAAAAGAAAGTTACAGGCTAATACTCTGATAAATACAGGTGCAAAAATCATCAACAAAATATTAGACAACTGAATTTGACAATACACTAAAAGAATCCAATTAAAATAATAAATCTATAATAAACAAAAACAAACAACAAAAAAGTTCAACATTCAAAAATTAGTCAATGTGATACACCAAATAAACAAAATGAAGGTAAAAATCATATCCTCAAAGGACACAGAAAAAGTGTTTGACAAATTCAACATCCACTTACAGTAAAAACTCTTTTACAAAGTAGGTATAGAAGGACTGCAACTCAACATAATTAAGGCCATATGAAAAGTACACAGCTAACATCATACTTGACTGTAAAAAATCAAAAGCTTTTCCTCTGAAATCAGACACAAGACAAAAATGTCTACTCTCACCACTTTTATTCAACTTAGTTTTGGTAGTCCTGTCCAGATCCATCAGGCAATAAAAAGAAAATAAAGATATCCAAATCTGAAAGGAAGAGGCAAAATTGACACTATCTGCAGATTGAAAAGTGAAAGTGTTAGTCACTCAGTCGTGTCTGACTCTTTACAACCCCAAGGACTGCAGCTTGGCAGGCTCCTCTGTCCATTGGGATTCTTCAGGCAAGAATACTGGAATGGGTTGCCATTCCTTCCTCCAGGGGATCTTCCTGACCTAGGGACTGAACCTGGGTCTCTTGCATTGCAGTCAGATTCTCTACCATCAGAGTCATGAGGAAAGAAACTCCCTTACATGATATTATATGTAGAAAACACTAAAGACATCAGCAAAAATATGAGAACGAATACACTCAGTAAAGTTGTAGAAGAAAAATCTGAATACAAAAATCATATGCATTTCTTTACACTAACAACAAACTGCTATGAGAGAAACTGAGAAAACAATTCTATTTACATTTGCATGAAACTGAATAATATACCTAGGAATAAAGTTAACCAAAGAGGTAAAAGATGTACACTGAAAACTATAAACACATTGATGAGAGAAACTGAAGATGACTCAAATAAATGGAAAGATATTCTGTGCTCATGGATTGGGAGATCTAATATTATTAATATGCCCATACTAGCCAAAGCAATCTACAGATTCACTGCAATCCTTATCAAAATTCCAATGGAAATTTTCACAGATACAGAAGAAACAATCCTAAAATTTGCATGGAACCACAAAAGACACTCAATACCAAAGAAATCTTGAGAAAGAATAACAAAGCTAGAGGTGTTATGCTTCCTGATTTTAAACTATATTACAAAGCTATATTAATCAAAACAGTATGCCATTGGTATAAAAATGAACACAGAGATCAATGGAACAGAATAGAGAGTCCACAAATAAACCCACATTTGTATGGTCAATTAATTTTTGACAAAGAAGCCAAGAATGTACAATAAGGAAAGGACAGTTTTTTCAGTAAATGGCATTGGGAAAACTGGACATGCAAAAAAAGGAAACTGAACAACTATCTTACACCATTCACAAAAATTAACTCAAAATAAATTAAAGATTTGATCAAAAGTCCTGAAGCCATCAAATTTCTACAGGAAAACACAGAAAATAAAATCCTTGACACTAGTCTTTGTTATGGTTTTTTGGATTTGACACCAAAAGCAAAGGGAACAAGAGTAAAAACAAGCAGTTGTGATGACATAAAACTAAAAAGCTTCTGCCCAATTAAGGACACCATCAACAAAGTGAAAAAGCAACCTATTGAATAGGAGAAAATATTTTCATATTATATTTCTGGTAAGGATTATTATCCAAAATACACAAGGAACTCATACAACTCAGTAGCAAAAAAACAAACAATCTGATTTTTTTAAAAATGGGCAGAGAACCTGAATAGACATTTTTTTACCAAATACATACAACTTGCCAATAGTTACATGAAAACATGCTCAACACTATTAATCATCAGAAAATACAATTCAAAATCACAATGAGATATCACCTGATATCCTCTAGAAAGGCTTTTATCCAAAAGAAGAAATAACAGGAGTTGAGAATGTGAAGAGACAGGAAAGCTTTTGCACAGTTAGAGGGAATGTAAGTTGAGGCAGCCCCTATGGAAACAGTATTGAGGTGCATCAAAAATTAAAAATAGAACTGCCATACGATTTAGCAATTTCACTTTGGAGTATTTATCTGAAGAAAACAAAAACACTAATTTAAAAACCCAGTGTTCACTGCAGCAACATATGTTCAGTTGCTAGGTTGTGTCCAACTCTTTGCAACCCCATGGACTGCATCATGCCAGGCTCCTCTGTCCTTCACTAACTCCTAAAGTTTGCTCAAATTCATGTCCACTGAACTGGTGATGCTATCTATCTCATCTTCTGTGGCCCCTTTCTTCTTTTGCCTTCAATATTTCCCAGAATCAGGGTCTTTTTAAATCAGTCAGCTCTTCTCATCAGGTGGCCAAAGTATTGGAGCTTCAGCTTCAGCATCAGTCCTTTCAATGAATATTCAGGGTTGATTTCCTTTAGGATTGATTGGTTTGATCTCCTTTCTGCTCAAACGACTCTCAATTCAACTGTGGCGACCAAGCACCACAATTCAAAAGAATCAACTCTTTTTAGCTTCTTCTATAACCCGGCTCTCATGTCCAGAGATGACTACTAGAAAAAATATAGCTTTGAACATATGGACCTTTGTCAGCAAAGTGATGTCTCTTTTTAATAATCTGTCTAGGTTTGTCACAGAGGAGCAAGACTCTTTCAATCTCATGGCTGCAGTCACCATCAGCAGTGATTTGGGAGTTAAAAAAAAAAATCTGTCACTGTTTCCACTTTCTCCCCTTTTATTTGCCATGAAGTGCTGATGATCTTTCTGCCATAAGGGTTGTGTCATCTGCATATCTGAGGTTATAAATATTTCTCCCAGCAATCTTGATTCCAGCTTGTGTTTCTTCCAATCCAGAGTTTCTCATGATGTACTCTGCATAGAAGTTAAATAAGCAGGGTGACAATATACAGCCTTGACGTACTCCTTTTCCTATTTGGAACCAGTCTGTTGTTCCATGTCCAGTTCTAACTGTGGCTTCCTGACCTGCATACAGATTTCTCAAGAGGCAGGTCAGGTGGTCTGGTATTCCCTTCTCTTGAAGAATTTTCCACAGTTTATTGTGATCCACACAGTCAAAGGTTTTGGCATAGTCAATAAAGCAGAAATAGATGTTTTTTTGGAACTCTCTTGATTTTTCAATGATCCAGTGGATGTTGGCAATTTGATCTCTGGTTCCTCTGCCTTTTCTAAAACCAGCTTGAACATCAGGGAGTTCATAGTTCATGTATTGCTGAAGCCTGGCTTGGAGAATTTTGAGAATTACTTTACTAGCGTGTGAGATGAGTGCAATTGTGCGGTAGTTTGAGCATTCTTTGGCGTTGCCTTTCTTTGGGATTGGAATGAAAACTGACCTTTTCCAGTCCTGTGGCCACTGCTGAGTTTTCCAAATTTGCTGGCATATTGAGTGAAGCACATTCACAGCATCATCTTTCAGGATTTGAAACAGCTCAACTGGAATTCCATCATCTCCGCTAGCTTTGTTCATAGCGATGCTTTCTAAGGCCCACTTGATTTCACTTTCCAAGATGTCTGGCTCTAGATGAGTGATCACATCATCATGATTATCTGGGTTGTGAAGATCTTTTTGTACAGTTCTTCCATGTATTCTTGCCACCTCTTCTTAATATTTTCTGCTTCTGTTAAGTCCATACCATTTCTGTCCTTTATCGAGCCCATCTTTGCATGAAATGTTCCCTTGGTATCCCTAATTTTCTTAAAGAGATCTCTAGTCTTTCCCATTCTGTTGTTTTTCTCAATTTCTTTGCATTGATTGCTGAAGAAGGCTTTCTTATCTCCTCTTGCTGTTCTTTGGAACTCTGCATTCAGATGCCTATATCTTTCCTTTTCTCCTTTGCTTTTCACCTCTCTTTTTTTCACAGCTATTTGTAAGGCCTCCCCAGACAGCCATTTTGCTTTTTTGTATTTCTTTTCCATGGGGATGGTCTAGATCCCTGTCTCCTGTACAATGTCACGAACCTCATTCCATAGTTCATCAGGCACTCTATCTATCAGATCTAGGCCCTTAAATCTATTTCTCACTTCCACTGTATAATCATAAGGGATTTGATTTAGGTCATACCTGAATGGTCTAGTGGTTTTCCCTACTTTCTTCAATTTCAGTCGGAATTTGGTAATAAGGAGTTCATGATCTGAGTGAAAGAGGAGAGTGAAAAAGCTAACTTAAAGCTCAACATACAGAAAACGAAGATCATGGCATCCGGTCCCATCACTTCATGGGAATTAGACGGGGAAACAGTGGAAACAGTGTCAGACTTTATTTTTGGGGGGCTCCAAAATCACTGCAGATGGTGATAGCAGCCATGAAATTAAAAGACGCTTACTCCTTGGAAGAAAAGTTATGACCAACCTAGATAGCATATTCAAAAGCAGATACATTACTTTGCCGACTAAGGTCCGTCTAGTCAAGGCTATGGTTTTTCCTGTGGTCATGTATGGATGTGAGAGTTGAACTATCAAGAAGGCTGAGCACCGAAGAATTGATGCTTTTGAACTATGGTGTTGGAGAAGACTCTTGAGAGTCCCTTGGACTGCAAGGAGATCCAACCAGTCCATTCTGAAGGAGATCAACCCTGGGATTTCTTTGGAAGGAATGATGCTAAAGCTGAAACTCCAGTACTTTGGCCACCTCATGCGAAGTGTTGACTCATTGGAAAAGACTCTGATGCTGGGAGAGATTGGGGGCAGGAGGAGAAGGGGATGACCGAGGATGAGATGGCTGGATGGCATCACAGACCCGATGGACGTGAGTCTGAGTGAACTCCGGGAGATGGTGATGGACAGGGAGGCCTGGCGTGCTGCAATTCATGGGGTCGCAAAGAGTTGGACACGACTGAGCAACTGAACTGAACTGCTCATGAGCTTATTTTTCAGAATGTTGAATGGTGAGCTGTAAGCCAGCTTTTTCACTCTCCTCTTTCACCCTCAATGAGAGGCTCTTTAGTTCCTTTTCGCTTTCTGCCATTAGAGTGGTACCATCTGTGTATCTGAGGTTGTTGATATTTCTCACAGCAATCTTGATTCCAGCTTGTGATTCATCCAGCCTGGCATTTCCTATGATGTTCTCTGCATATACATTAAATAAACAGGGTGACAATATACAGCCTTGATGAACTCTTTTCCCAATGTAGAACCAGTCGGTTGTTTCATGTCCAGTTCCAAATGCTGAGTTTTGATCTGCATACAGGTTTCTCAAGAGGCAGGTAAGGTGCTCTGGTATTCTCATCTCTTTAAGAATTTTCCACAGTTCATTGTGATCCACATGGTCAAAGGCTTTATGTAGTCAATGAAGGAGATGTTTTTTCTGGAATTCTCTGGTTTACTCTATGATCCAATAAATGTTGGCAATTTGATCTCTGGTTTCTCTGCCTTTTCTAAACCCAGCTTGTACATCTCTGAAGTTCTCAGTTCACTTACTGCTGATGCCTAGCTTTCAGCATAACCTTGCTAGCATGTGAAATGAGCACAATTGTGAGATAGTTTGACCATTCATTGGCATTGCCCTTCTTTGAGATTTAAATGAAAACTGACCTTCTCCAGTCCTGTGGCCACTGATGAATCTTCCAAATTTGCTGACGTATTGACTGCAGCACTTTAACAATATTACCTTTTAGTATTTTATAGCAATATATATTTGCTATATGTAATGTAAGTCTTATATGTAAGTCAAACAATATAAGTCTTCACTGATGAATGGATAAAGAAAATGTAATATAGACTTATATCCACCCATAAAAAAGAAGAAAATCTTGCCAGTTTCAACAACATGGATGGACCTCGAGGGGCATTATGTTAAGTGAAACAAATCAGACAGAGAAAGAAAAATACCATGTAATCTCATTTATATATGTAATATTAAAACAAAAAGCAAGTTCAGAGATGCTGAGTAGTTGGTGGCTGCCAGAAGTGGGGGATATGGTGCAGGCAAAGGTAATCAAAAGGTATAAATTTGAATTATAAAATTAATAGGTGAAGAGATATAACATACAGCATGGTGACTATAGTGAATACTGTATTGTCTATTTGAAAGATGGCAAGAAAATACATCTGAAACATTCTCACCATGTAAGAAAAATATTTAACTATATATATGGATCTATATATTCAGATCCATAAATATAGATATAACTAGACTTACTGTAGTGATCATTTATCAATACACACAAACATATAAGCATTATGTTGTACACAGCAAAAAGTATAATGTTGTATCAATTATATCAATTTAAAAATTTAATAAAGCAAGTTTGGAACATGTAGATTAAATTAGCTCCATCCAAACTTCATTTTATAAACTCAACTTAAACCCATCACTTAGATTTTAAAATATCAAATCTCACTAATAACATCCTACAGGGTTGGGACAGACACAGAAACAGACATAAGTCACCTGCACAGGAGATGTAGGCTTCCTCCTTTGGAGAGCATAAACTGTATTTCCACGGGCCAGAAGGACACTGCCAGAGGGAGGTATCAGTTTTCCGACACTGAATTAAATCAACCCACCGAGGTCTAGAACCTTCCCTGAGACCAACAGAGGTGTTGAGACTTCCACTGTCCCCACAGCCAAGCTGTCTGCAGATGATGGACATGGTGACATCATCCATGGGGCTGCGGCAGACACTGCCCCAGGTCCCGTTGTAGAAAACTTCCAGCCACCCAGCGCACTCCTGGTCCTCGCTGACCATCCTGAGGGCCAGGAACTCTAAGACCAAAAGAGAGGAGACAGAACACAGTGAGCACTGCACTCAGTGCTCTGGGTTTTCCTCTCTCCCCAAAATTGTGAACATTCGTCTGTGACCAGGCTGAGGAAGCAAATCCATTAGATGACCAGAGTGAAACTTGTCTCCTCTTCACCTGACTTTGTCCATTTGTGTCTGTCTTTCTAAATATTTCTACCACCATGATGTAGTGGATATGAACTGAGAGGAAGACCAACCTGGACACCTGCAGGGAGAGGGAGCTGACACCTGCTTCCTGACCAAACATCTAAGAGAGTGTATGAAAGGGATGTGATGTGGACAGTGTGGAGGCAGATAGAATAATGGACCCACAAATGTCTACATGGAAGCTGTGTCTGCGTTTCCTTATCTGGCAAAAGGGACTTTACATATGTGATTAAGGTATGGTCCTTGGGATGGTAAGAGTAACCTGAAATGTGGGCAGATTAACCACCTGAGCACAGTCTAATCACATTCTTAGACTCACTGTCCTTTAAAGTGGAACCTTTTCCTCATTCTGGTTAGAGGGAGATGTGAATATGGATAATGGTCAGAGGTGGAGCGTTGCTGGTCTGATGATGAACAGAAGGGGGTTATGAGTGAAGGAAGGCAGATGGCTTCTAGAAGCTTGAAAAGACAGGAAACAGATTCCTTCCCAGAGACTCAGAAGTGACGTGGCCCTGCTGAAACTTCTATCACAGTCCAGTGAGATCCCTGCTGGACATCTAAGCTAGAGACGTGTAAGGAAATAAATATGTTGTTTTAAACCACTAACAATGTAGCAACTTGTTATAGAACAAACAAAAACTAGCACAGTGGCTTTAAGACTTCTCTACTCTATGTACCAGAAGGGTGAGCCCTGAATGCAAGAAAAACTGTGAGAAAAGGCTCTGCCAGGAAACACTACTGAGAAGAAAGGACCAGAACCTCAGCTGCTACAGGAAGGCAGTGAAAGCACCTCGTTTTTACATCTGCTGGAAAGGAAGGCTCCATGGGAGGAAGCCTCCTCTGGTCCTTTCAGCATCTCTCTCTCAGGGCTCAGATCCCCATCCTCCAGGGCCCCACCCCTCCCCCAGCCTGTGGACAGTGTGGAGTGCTGACCTGAGCAGATGACCCCCGCGTCCTCCTTGTGTCTGCAGTCGTGCTGCCCCCAGCCCCGGGAAGGGCACGTCCACACGTGGGACTCATTTCCAGCACAGTTCAGGTCGTCCAGCCAGATGGGCCCTGATCCTGCCCCAAAGTGAGCATATCCTGTGGCATTAAGGGCTTCTCCACAGCCCAGCTGCCTGCACACCACGCGGGCATCGTCCAGGTCCCAGCCGTCATCACAGATGGTGCCCCAGGAGCCCTGGTCAAGGATCTCCACTCTCCCGGCGCAGGGACCGCCCCCGTCCACCAGGCGGAGCTGCCTGCTGTCTGAGGAGAGAGAAATGGGACAATGGGGCGGTGACCTGGGGAATGAGAAGGGTCTTCTGTCCCATGGGACCCTCACCTGAGCAGTAGGGGGCGCTCTCCTCTGAGGCCGCAGATCCTGCTGGTTCAGACACAAAGTGGTCACACTGGGGCAGCACCTGGGTCTGGTTTCCTGAAGAAACAGTGATGATTAGAGGGTTGGGAGGGTTAAAGGACAGGAAATTCAGTTAAATTAAATAACTTTTAGGAGGGGAGGGAAGTTTGGGGGAAAATGGGTCCATGTATACGTATGGCCGAGTCCCTGGCTGTTCACCTGAAACGATAACAACATTGTTAATCAGCTAAACCCCAATAGAAAGTAGAAAGTTCAAAAGAAAAAAAAAAAATGACCTAGTGATGGAGCTGAGATGAAAGCTGGAACATACTGGTAAAGTTACCATAATCTTAGTGTTCCGTTTCTGCAGGAAGAGCCCTGGTCCTGACAATGGCACAATTCCTGTTTTAAGCCAAGCTTTGCCCTAAGAATGAGTTAAACAAGTTGTTCTATCCTTAATCCACCCCTAAATAGAAGAAGCAAAACAAAAGCCTTTCTGAAGGAGTTGTACAATTATTTATCTACAATGTTTGTGGTTTTAAAAATACTTATATAAAAGAGATCTCATGGAACACCAGAGCAAAAATAAACATTAAAAAATTTCTGTACTAGTTTGCATTCCCTCCAGCATTTATTGCTTGCAGATTTTTGGATCGCAGCCATTCTGACTGGTGTGAAGTGGTACCTCATTGTGGTTTTGATTTGCATTTCTCTAATAATGAGTGATGTTGAGCATCTTTTCATGTGTTTGTTAGCCATCCGTATGTCTTCTTTGGAGAAATGTCTATTTAGTTCTTTGGCCCATTTTTGATTGGGTCGTTTATTTTCTGGAGTTGAGCTGCAGGGGCTGTCTTTTCACCTTGCTTATATTTTCCTTTGTTGTGCAGAAGCTTTTAATTTTTAATTAGAGGATCCTGCTGTGATTTATGTCTGAGAGTGTTTTGCCTATGTTCTCCTCTAGGAGTTTTATAGTTTCTGATCTTTTTTTTTTTTTTTCTTTTTTCTTTTCTTTTTTTTTTATTTTTTAAATTTTAAAATTTTTTATTTTTACATTCATTCCCAAACATGAACCCCTCCCACCTCCCTCCCCATAACATCTTAACCAGCCCCAAGCATGCTGCATCCTGCGTCAGACATAGACTGGCGATTCAATTCACATGATAGTATACATGTTAGAATGTCATTCTACCTTATGACCCAGCAATCCCACTGCTGGGCATACACACCGAGGAAACCAGAATTGAAAGAGACACATGTACCCCAATGTTCATTGCAGCACTGTTTATAATAGCCAGGACATGGAAACAACCTAGATGTCCATCAGCAGATGAATGGATAAGAAAGCTGTGGTACATATACACAATGGAGTATTACTCAGCCGTTAAAAGAATTCATTTGAATCAGTTCTGATGAGATGGATGAAACTGGAGCCGATTATACAGAGTGAAGTAAGCCAGAAAAATGATTTGGGAGAATGACATTCTAACATGTATACTATCATGTGAATTGAATCGCCAGTCTATGTCTGACGCAGGATGCAGCATGCTTGGGGATGGTGCATGGGGATGACCCAGAGAGATGTTATGGGGAGGGAGGTGGGAGGGGGTTCATGTTTGGGAATGCGTAAGAATTAAAGATTTTAAAATTTTAAAAAATAAATAAATAAATAAATAAATTAAAAAATTAAAAAAAAAAATTTCCCAGGGTATCTGACTCTTAAAGTTACCTGACAGAGATTTTATTTTATTTAATTTTATTAATTTTTATTTGAGTATAATTGCTTTACAATGTTCCGGTAGCTTCTGCTGTTCAGCAAATTTAGTAAGTTATACACATACATATGGGCTTCCCAGGTGACTCAGTGGTAAAGAATCTGCCTGCCAAACAGGAGACTGGGGTTCCATCCCTGGGTTGGGAAGAGCCTTTGGAGAAAGAAACGGCAATCCACTCCAGTATTCTTGCCTAGGAATTCCTATGGATAAAGGAGCACGGCAGTCCATGAGGTCACAAAAGAGTCAGACACAACTCAGCGACTAAACAACAACTATATCTATCTATCTATTTATATTTATAAATACACACACACACACACACACACACACATCTGCCCTCTTTCTTGGATTTACTTCCTATTTAGTCACCACAGAACACTGAGTACAGTTCCCTGTGCTATAAAGAAGTTATTATTTACCTATTTCTGTGCGCATGCGTGCTAAGACACTTCAGTCATGTCTGACTCTGTGACACTATGGATTGTAGCCCATCAGGCTCCATGTCTATGGGATTCTCCAAGCAATATCTATTTTATCCTTAGTACCAATAGTGTAGGGCTTCTGAGTCTGGTGGCTCAGACAGTAAAGAATCCACCTGCAATGTGGGAGACCTAGCTTTGATCCTTGGGTTGGAATGTCCCCTGGAGGAGGGCATGGCAACCCACAGTAGTTGTACCAAATTACATATTCATATGTAGGAGGATTCCCTTTTTGGCACATCCTCTCCAGCATTTATTTGTGGATTTTTTAAATGATAGACATTCTAACTGGTGTGAAGTATTACCTGACTCTAGCTTTGATTTGCATCTCTCTAATTATTAGTGATGTTGTATTTGTTAGTCATCTGTATGTCTGGAAAAAAATGTCTATTTAGGTCTTTTTCCCATTTTTTCATTGGATTGTTTGATTTGTTGATATTGTGTTGTTTGTGTGTTTTGAAGATTAACCCTTGTTAATTACTTCATTTGCAAATATTCTCTCCCATTCTGAGAGATGTCTTTTTGTTCTGTTTATGGTTTCCTTTGATATATGAAAGCTTTTAAGTTTAATTAGATCCTTTTGTTTTGTTTTGTTTTTATTTTCTTTAGGAATTTGATCCAAAAAGATCCTGTTGCAACTTATGTCAAAGAATGTTCTGCCTATGTTTTCCTCTAAGAGTTTTATAGTTTGACAGAGAATTTAAATAGCCATGATTAAAGTGCACAAAGAATTAATTGACATGATGTGTATCTTGGCAGAGAAATCATAACAAAAACAAGTGAAAATTCTACAGCTGAAAAAGTTAACAGCTGAAATTAAGAACTAGAGAATGAGCGTATCAGCACATTAGATCAACATAAAGTAGAAACAGTAAAATGGAAAAATCAGAGGATAAATATTCCGCTCTTTAGAAATGCTGGTCCTATGGTAAGTGCCTGGTTAATAATGCTATATAACAAAATTTCCCTCCAAATTTAGTAGTTAAAGGAATTTATTTTTAAATTTTGCTCATGATTTCCCGGGTCAGTAAGTTGGGAAAGACGCAACTTAGCAGTTCTGTCTTTGGGGTTTCTCATGTGGTTGCATTTAGATGTCATCTGGGACTGACATTTCTAAAGGTTTAACTGAACTGTGGTTATGTAAGGAAATTCCCAGAAGTATTTTTGTTGTTGTTGGGAGGGAAGGATAAAGGAGCATCATGTCTGCAACCTAATCCAGAAAGATTTTACATACTCAGGGAAAAACAGGGCAGGAGAGGGACAAATAAGGAGAGAAAGGGAAAGCTAGAGCAAGAGAGAGAGAGAAAAGAAAGAAAGAAGGATTAAAGCAAAATACTAATCCAACATTCAGGGAATCCAGGTAAAGTTCAGAGATAGTTCATTCCTAGAAAACCTTCACTAAAAGAAATACTAATAACATCAAACCCATAAAATGCCTAGGAGAAAACCTAGTTAAATGTGTGCAAAACATCTGAGAGAAAGTCAAGACCTAACTCAATGAAGGGATATATTTTGTCAGTGAATTGGGAAACTCAATCTTGTCAAAGTCAGTCATTCTCAAATTTATATACAGATTAAATCTAACCTCAATGAAATTCCCTTGTACTTTTGTATGTCTGAAACTCGATAAGCTGATTCAAAATTTACTTTGCTGTTCAGTCACTTAGTCGTGTCTGACTCTTTGTGACCCCAAGGACTGCAGCACACCAGGCTTCCCTGTCCATCACCAACTCCTGGAGCTTGCTCAAACTCATGTCATTTGAGTCAGAGATGCCATCCAACCATCTCATCCTCTGTCATCCCCTTCTCCTCCTGCCTTCAGTCTTTCCTATCATCGGGGTCTTTTCTAGTGAGTCAGCTCTTGGCATCAGGTGGCCAAAGTATTGGAGCTTCAGCTCAAAAATGTATACAAAATACAAAAACCAAGACTGACCAAAGCAGTTGGCAAGAAAAGCAGCAACATAACTTCTTTAAATTAAAGTTACCCAGACTTACTATGTGTGCTTAGTCACTCAGTCGTGTCCAACTCTTTGTGACCCCATAGACTATAGCCCTCCAGGCTTCTCTGTCCATGGGGATTCTCCAGGCAAGAATACTGGGTGGGTTGTCATGCCCTTCTCCATGGGATCTTCCCAACCCAGGGATCAAACCCAGGTCTCCCACCTTGCAGGCAAATTCTTTACTCTCTGAGACACCAAGGGAAGTTCAAGACTTACTATAAAATTACAGTAATTAAGAAAATGTGGTACAGGTGCAAGGAGAGACAAAGGATACAGTGGAACAGAATAGAGAGTCTAAACAATGTATTCAGACATATGTGCCCTTTCGCTGATCACATAGGTGGCACTGCAGTGGGGAATAGTCTTTTCAGAAAAAGATTCTGAGTCAACTGGATACCCATATGAAAACAGGACACTTGATTCTTATCCTACACAGATGTCAATCCTAGAAGCAATGTACAATTATATGAAAAAAAAAAGTAATTACACTTCTGTGAGATACTCTCAGAGAACATTTTTGTAATTTTGGAGTAGACAAAGTTCATTTTAGAAGAATATAAGGAGTCCTAGGGACTGGATCAATGGACTAGTTCAAAACTGAGACAGAAGTACATCAAGGCTGTATATTGTCATTCTGCTTACTTAACTTATATGCAGAGTGCATCATGCAAAATGCTGGGCTGGATGAAGCACAAACTGGAATCAAGATTTCTGGGAGAAAAATCAATAAGCTCAGATATTCAGATGACACCACCCTTATGGCAGAAAGTGAGGAGATATTAAAGAGCCTCTTGATGAAACTGAAAGAGGAGAATGAAAATGTTGGCTTAAAACTCAACATTCAAAGAACTAATATCATGGCATCTGGTCCCATCACTTTATGGCAAAAATATGGGGAAACAGGGACAGACTTTATTTTCTTGGGCTCCAAAATCACTACAGATTATGTCTACAGCCATGAAAATAAAAGATGCTTGATGCTTAGAAGAAAAGCTATGACCAACCTAGTCAGCATATTAAAAAGCAGGGACCATCTAGTCAAAGGTATGATTTTTCCAGTAATCATGTATGGATGTGAGAGTTGAACCATAAAGCAAGCTGAATGCTGAATAATTGATGCTTTTGAACTGTGATGTTGGAGAAACCTCTTGACAATCCCTTGGATTTCAAGGAGGTCCAATCAGTCAATCCTAAAGGAAATCAGTCCTGAATATTCATTAGAAGAACTGATGCTGAAGCTGAAGCTCCAATATTTTGGCTAGATGATGGGAAGAACTGACTCATTAGAAAAGACCCTGAAGCTGAGAAAGATTGAAGGCAGGAGGAGAAGGGGACGATAGAGAATGAGATGACTGGATGGTTTCACCGACTCAATGGATATGAGCTTGAGCAAGCTCCAGGAGATAGTGAAGGACAGGAAAGCTTGGCATGCTGCAGTCCATGGGGTTGCAAAGAGTCAGACATGGCTGAGCGATTGAATGGAACTGACTGACTGAAAGAGCATTACATGGATATAAAAAAAGTTGATAAGTCAAACCTAAGATGAGTAACTTGGCTCATTGAAGTACAGCATACCATTAAGAAAATAAAAATATAAGACCAAGAATTAAACACACAAAAATCATAATAAATACTTTTGCCAAAGTCATCGTCATGATAATTTGCACCATTGTATTTGTAATAGTCAAGAACTGGAAATAAGCTCAAATCTCTGCTATTAGTTGAATGGTTCAACACATGGTCATGTGATCATTCAAAGGAATACTCTATAATAATAAAAATGAATGAAATGTTGCCATAAACATCATGAGTGAATCTCAACACAGTTTGGAGTCAAAGAAATTAAACACAAAAGAAAACATACTGCATGCTTTTACATAAAGTTCAAAAACTGACAAAATATTCTATGGCAGTACAAGTCTTAGGTAGGCAGTCTTCCCTGGAGAGGAGGAGGACACGGCTATTGGGAGGCAATAGTGATTCTGTGGTGCTATAAATTCTGTGGTGTTCTCTTTGTAGATCTAGGTTGGAGAACATGACCTAGGTATACACTTATTGTTTGTACTTTGTTCTCTATTATTATCCTTAAATAATAATGTTTCATTTAAAAAATGGTATTCATCTAGCTGTTTCTTTCCCTGACATAGCACTTCTTAGCATTTCTTAGCACTTCTTTCCCCTGAAAAAATGAGTGAACAATGAGACTGCTATGGAGCAGGACCTTACAGAGCCTTCTCAGGACAGACCACCGTCATGTCCTCCACCTGCCTCTGTTCGTAGAAAACCTAGCTAAAGAATAAATTTGATCACAGAAATGAAAAAAAAAAATCAGAGACAAAGGAAAACAGTCAAATAGGACAAAATAATAATAGCTTAGCCCTAAAGTAGTCAAGGACCTTTAGTTCCTTCTCATGGGCTATAGACAACATTCTGAGCCCATGAGTTATTTTGAGTTATTTTGCAGACACTAAAATCCCAAACAGGTGGTAGCAATAAATTATATGATGACCAGACTAGTGGGGTGCCATTTCCTTCTTCAGGGGACCTTCCCAACCCAGTGATCAAACCTGAGACTCTTGCATTGCAGGCAGGTTCTTTACCATCTGAGGCAACAGGGAAATTCATAATCTTCATCTTACACAATTCCAAGATCGGCCTCAAGGAAATGGGAACAGACCGACACTAGAGCTGATGATTAACCATATTTCAAACAATAAAGGTGATACTGATCAGACCTATTTCAAGAAGATTGTCGGAGCTACCTGTGCTATTCTGCAGGTAAACTGTCCTCGACTTCCACCTGTGCACTCCTGAAATTCCCATTTAAAACACTCACCCCTGATCAGCAAGGAGGAGCTGGTTCTTTGGTACATTAGTCCTCTGTCTCCCCAGAACTGCTGGTATCCTCAATAAAACTGTCTTTAATTTTACCCCACACTGTCCCTCAGTGTTGGATTCTTGAGTAATGAGCAGCTGAAACCCGAGTTCAGTACCAAGATTAAACATTTCACTACAGAATATCTTTCTTTTTAAGTCTGTTTTCCCTTACTCTCTGCTCTGGGGAAATTTCACTCCAGGAGCATCCTAGGTACAGTAGCCCTTCCCTCTCTTACCTGAGCAGATCACAGAGGCTGTATTGCCATGGGAACAGTCAGGAACACCCAGGGCAGTCACAGGGCATTTCCACAAGAAGGACTCAGTCCCTGAGCAGTGAAATCGGGCTTTCCAGAGTTGATCACTTCCTTCTGCTCCGTTTGGGGTGGAGATGGCGACTCCACAGCCGAGCTGACGACAGACAACATTGGCATTGGCCAGACTCCAGTGGGAGGCACAGAGTGCTCTCCATCGTCCAGAAATGTTCATCTCCACCTGCCCCTCACACTGAGAGGAGCCATTTGTCAAGAGCCGGACATCTGTGTACACTGATAGAAACAGACAAGATTTCAGAAAAATCTGATTTTTTAGCTTGAAGTGAATGTACACAGAGGCTAAATTCTGACGTGCATCTCACCTGAACAGGCAATCTGAACAGCTCCACTGTGGTGACAAGTGCCCCCTGGACAGGGCACTCTGGGGCACCACCAGAGCTTAGGCTCCTCCCCCTCACACCTGAACTCTTCAGCCCAGACCCGGCCATCGGACTCTCTGAAGGGTACTTGTCCCAGGACAGACACAGCCTTGCCACACCCCAGCTCTGCACAGATGACCTGGGCAGTGGGGAATGTGAAGTTTCCATCAGACACTGGGGTCCAGGCTTCTCCAGAATGCACTTCTACTCGCCCTGAGCAGGGTCCATCCCCTCCAGCCAGACGCACAAATCCTAAGAGAAACAAACCCAGTGAGTGTTCATGAACCTGGCTTGACAATTGGAAACAACACCTCACAGGCAAAAGTGGGAAAGCTTTTCTTTCCAGCAGTGGAATAAGAGGGGATAAGAAGATAGAATTTGACTGTCATTGTCAAAATGAGTTTTCATGAGCAAATTTCTGAAGAGATATTCAGAAGGATTGCAGGGTCAGTTTGGAAGGGCTGAATCCAGAGAATATATATTGGTTAGGAATGTTAATTCTTATCTGGGGGCCTGGAAATCACAAGGCCCAAAGAAACTGCACAGTGGTAAACATTCAAACTTGAGTGCAGAGCTGAACTAACTGAGAGTGGAAAAAGATCATGGGATTCGAGAGGTTAGAGGCCTAAGAGCCAGAGAAGTTTAGAAGGTCATCCTGAAATTTCTGGGGCTAGAATTTTGGGCAATTTTCTCTGAGCCAATATTCAAGTCACTGGGGATGGGAACATCATGAGGGCTGGATCTGAGTGCAGGCATTAGGTCACAATTAGGTAACCTAATTGTGAAAGAAGTTGTTCACAGATAAGTTTGGAAATGATGAAAGCTCAGAGAGTCATAGGAGAGGGAGGGAATGATCCTAGCCATCTTCCTTAAAAACCTAGGATTTATGAACACACCTGAGAGAAAGTGAAGTCTCAGTGGGATTATGCAAGACAACTGAGTTAGTTGATTACTTCATCCTAGACATGAGATTCTTAGCAAATGTGAAGGAGTGATGAAAATTTAATGTATTCTAACCCTATCTATATGCGAACTGCATATTCCTTTCCTATTTGGGTTTCTGAGATAAGAAGCCAGCAAGCTACAAAAAAGGACAGTGAGAGGATGATAGCAGAGAGCAAACAAGCTGTATGTATTTTAGAGATTTCTACATTGCAAAAGCCTCAATAGTGTTGAAACATAGATTTGGAAACCAAATACTTGTTCAACAAGATTTTAACACCTTTTATCCCATATGCTTCTCCCATTTTCACCTAACACTGCTACCCTTACCCAATTCCCCCAATGCAGAAAAGAAGAAATGATCTTAAGAGCTATAAATAGATGGAAAGGACACTCCAAAAGGGAAGAGCTTCTGTAGGGAGTGAGGTGGGGTGAGTGGTAGGTTAAATGGGGAGTGGATGGAGTATGAGAGAAAGACCAAGGAAAAGACTCATGATCATGATTTGATTCTTCAGGGACCATATTTTGACAGAGAAAAGGTAATCCAATGGGGGGAAAACCCTGCAAATTTTTGAGTGTGCTCATGGTTATGTATGTAATGGTGGAATTTGTCCTGGTAAAGGACTCTGATTGTGTAAGTATATGAACTTTGAAGTCTCAAAAAGAATGATGTAACAGAATAAAAATCTACTAGACAGAGCAGGAGAAAACAGAAAAGACACCACAGAAATTAAATAATTGAAGGATTAGCTGGACCACTGATAACAAGAATGAATGATGAGGGAGAGGATGATCTGCTTGCCTTTTGTTATTTATCCATTTCCATCTCTGGAGAGAGGCCGAGGTCAGGACCCTTAGCCTCCTCTGGCTGGGAGTTTGGTTACAGGCTACACATTCTAATTAAAGCATTTTTATTTAACTGGCTGTTTTTGTTGCTCAGTCACTCAGTCGTGTCCGACTCTTTGTGACCCCATGGACTGCAGCGCTCCAGGCTTCCCTGTCCTTCACTATCCCCCTGAGTTTACTCAAACTCATGTCCATTGAGTCAGTGATGCCATCCAACCATCTCATCCTCTGTTGTCCCCTTCTTCTCTGGTCTTCAATCTTTCCCAGCCTCTGGGTCTTTTCCAATGAGTCATTTCTTCTTATCATGTGGCCAAAGTATTGGATCTTCAGCTCCAGCATGCATCCTTCCAATGAGTTATTCAAGGTTGATTTCCTTTAGGATTGACTGATTTTATCTGCTTGCTGTCCAAGGGACTCTCCAGAGTCTTTCAGCACCACAGTTCAAAAGCATCAATTCTTCAGCGCTCAGCCTTCTTTATGATCCAACTCTCACGTCCATACATAACTACTGGGAAAAAACATAGCTTTGACTATACGGACATTTGTCACAAAGGAGTGTCTCTGCTTTTTAACATGCTGTCTAGGTTTGTCATAGCTTTTCTTCCAAGGAGCAAACGTCTTTTAATTTCATGGCTGCAGTCACAGTCTGCAGTGATTTTGGAGCCCAAGAAAATAAAGTCTGTTGCTGTTTCCATTTTTTCCTCATCTCTTTGCCATGAAGTGATGAGCCTGGATGCCATGATATTAGTTTTTTGAATGTGGAGTTTCAACCCAGCTTTTTCACTCTTCTCTTCCACTTTCATCAAGAGTCTCTCCTCTGTTCCTCTTTACTTTCTGCCATTAGGGTGGTGTCATCTGCATATCTGAGGTTGTTGATATTGTTATATTAATTCTGAGATTAAAAATTTAGAAAGAACAAGAAAAAGGTATTTCTTGTATTCTGTTTTATATACCCTGATACATGTAAAATATTCAAATATATGCTGAATAATCAATAAAGTCTTATACATATCAGGATAGAGACTTCTGAGATATAGTATATATTTTTTATTTTCTACTTGATTTTAAAATTTACATGGAAGAATAAGTGTGTGACAATTCCAAGAAAATTATTAAATAGAAGGCCGATGTGAGTGAAGATATTAAATATAGTAAAGACATATCTTTGTCTGGTCTCTTGCTGTGTACACATCCTGTGTCCTTAGGCACATGTAGCATCCTTCACACCACACCTGGCCCCTCAGTGCTGCTCAGAGAACCTTACAGTTACCTCCATCAGCTCCCATTGCCATTTGCCTTCCTTCCAGCTACTATAAAACCTTTTCCAACTTCTTTAAAAATTACATTTGTAAAAAATATATATATCTGTCCACTTACTCCAAATAAGCCCCCAGATGCAATTCTCTTATATCATTGAAGTCATCAAATATAAACTATATAATCTCTTAACATAAAACACAGAAATTCAAGTTTTATTACCTCCACCTTGGACTTGTCAGTGCACGGCTAAGTGTTCTTCCAAAGTTTGCATTTATTTAGATATTTTAAAGGAAAAATTTGAGAGAGAGACTTTTCTAGTAACAATGGAAGAATATATGACTCAGAACATTCCATCAACAATTCTCTACCATAAAAGAACTATGAACATTTATGTCTAAATTTGCAAAGGAAACTTGAAATCTGGCACAAATCCATAAGAATCTCTGATCTGTTAAATGATATCCTCTGTAGGGATACCCTCTATAGATGTAAATGATATAGTAGGAGTAGCCTCCACTCATACTAACACTCATACTAACCTAGCGCAAAATAAGGTCTCACACTGTTTGTATAGAAACAACTTCACCCAGGAAAGTACATCCTCAGTTTTTGTCCCTCCCTCTCATAGCCTTCCTGTGCAAATGGAGAGTGTATGTGGCTGTTAGCAAATGTTTCACTCTTACAAATAGTGAATTATGAAAAAAAAATTATGAGGATTTATTTTAATTGGGAGAATAAATAAAGCTATTTTAGTGTCAGGTAAGAGCACTGGAGAAGAAAAGAAAAGCAGAGACTTGTAAGAGGAAAGTGTATGAAGCTCATTGCTCACAGCTACGGGGCACTCAGGGAGGATGGGTAGTTGTCTTGGTCCTCTCTAGCCCACCCGTCCCTTATTGTCCCTCTGATCAGACCCCAGCTTTCTTGGAACTTTCCATTCTCCCCGCTGGTGGGCATGAACTGACCATACCTGAGCAGATGACTCCTGCATCCTCGCTGTGATCGCAGTAGTGCTTCCCCCAGCCCCGGGAAGGGCACCTCCACACGTGGGACTCCTTTCCTGTGCACTTCACGTTGTCCAGCCAAATGGGCCCTGATCCCGCCCCAAAGGAAGAAGAGCGAGTGGCATCGAGGGCTTCTCCACAGCCCAGCTGTCTGCAGACCACGTGGGCATCTTTCATGTTCCAGCTGTAATCGCAGATGGTGCCCCAGGAGCCCTGGTTAAGGATCTCCACTCTCCCGGCGCAGGGACCGCCCCCGTCCACCAGGCGGAGCTGTCTGCTACCTGAGGAGAGAGAAATGGGATACGGGGCGTTGACCTGAAGAATAAGGGTCTTCTGCCCTGTGGGACCCTCACCTGAGCAGTAGGAGGCACTCTCCCCTGAGGCTGCAGACTCTGCTGGTTCTGATATGGAGTCTTTGCCCTCGTGCAGAAGGCAATGGCAACCCACTCCAGTACTCTTGCCTGGACAATCCCATGGACAGAGGAGCCTGGTAGGCTGCAGTCCATGGGGTCACTAAGAGTCGGACACGACTGAAGCGACTTGGCAGCAGCAGCAGCATTGCACTGGGGCAGCAGTTGGGTCTGGTTTCTTATAGCAGTGGCAAGAGAACTAATAAGGTTGAAAAGTAGGAGGAAAGGTTAAAAAAAAAAAGTAGGTAAACAAAGGTTAAATAATGTTTATCAGTACTGCACTTTAAGTAGATAATGAAGTAGAGAATTAAACCTAAAATTTTCCACTTCCAGGGAGAATGGAGTTCACAGCAGGCCAATGTGTCTTGCTGGGTCTTTCTGGATATAACTTTAAACGCTGGAAAATGTTTTTTAAGAAATAGTCAATGTATTCAACATTTGTTAACACAACATGGACTAAATATGCTAAAATTCTAAAGAGTGGAGATTATTTCAATGTTAGTCCAGGATCTATAGCTTCTTTTTCTCTGTGGGAATTTGCCAGTTCATTGCATAATTTAATGATTCAGAATCTGGGCTCCGACAAGCAGAGGTCTACTGTTGTGACAGGAAGCCTACATAATCTGGGGGTTACCTGGTGCTGGAGAGACAAAATTAGAGTCTTGAGAGCCTCTCTCACACAGCAGGTTTTCTCCTCAAATCTTTGCCCAGTATATAAGCTGTGAAGGGCAGGAAGCTAGAGAACTATATAAAAAGACTTGGAAAGCAGAGTCTTTTTCATTATTTTGGGTACTTAGCTACCAAAGAATATAGGCTCTGAACTGAAATCTCTGAAAGGCTATGTCATAGGGACAGAGAAATCAGAAGTGGACTGAGTGCTACCAAAACTGCAACCCATACTTGTTATAGCTCAGTTTTAGGTTATATTTAGATGTTTGAGTGATACACACCCCTTCCCCCTACCTGCCTAGGAAAACAAAGGGTAAATACTTTCATGTGTTAGAAAATGTATCAAGAGTATCTTACTTTTTCATATATAATTTGTAGCATCCAATAAAAAATGACAAAACATTTGAGAAGCTAGGATAACATGACAAATGACCAAAGTGAAAAAAGATAAGAGAATACAGAGACACCTATGATAGAAATGCTGGACTTAGCAGATAAGGATTTTAACTACAATCAATGTATTTAGGGGAAAAGAGAGAAGAAGAGAATAAACAGGTAAAAAGATGAAAAAAATCATAAATAAATAAAAATGTCTAAGGAACTATTGCCAACCTAAAATAAAATATCTAGGTTTAAAAAGTGAATGAATAAGTTAAAAGAATTTTATATAGAACTTAGAATATAGTGATTTAGAGGAGTCCTAAAGATGAGAGATGAGAAAGAGAAGAAAGAGGAGGAGGAGAGGGAGAAGAGATAAGAGACAGAGAGACAGAACTGCAGAAGTAATATCCGAAGATGTAGCAATAGAGAACTTTTAAAAAAAATAAATGGAAGAGTATAAAAACCCCCACTCCTAGTAAAGCTGCTGAAAATCAAAAGGAAAAAGGAAAATCTGGAATAATAACAGTTTTATCTAATACAAAAGGAAGGAAAAAAAAGAGACAAAAAGGAACATAAAGCACGGGGATCAATTAAAAACAAATGGCAGATACCAACACATCAATATCAGTAATGGCATTTACAGTGAATGGATTAAGATAAAACAAAACTGACACAAATGTTACTTGCAAAATGCCCACCTTATATTATGAAAGCAAAGAATGGTTGAAAGTAAAATGATGGAAAAAATGTACTAACTGTAAGAAAACTGGAGTAGCTGTATCGATGTCCCAGAAAGTAGACTTTAAGCCAAGATACACTAATTGAATTAAAGAGGGAATTTTCATGATTATAATGAGATGCACCCTTAATAAAGATATTTTAGACAACAAAATTCAAGAAAGGTAACAGAACATAACTTTGAAACATACTTGACAGAGTGAAAAGAAGAAATAGACAAAATCACAATCAAAATGGGGGATTATTACCAGATCTTTTTCAGTAGCATGCAGACCAAACATACAAAAAACAAAGAAGAATTCAGTAGATGTACAACAACATAGTCAGCACGTTTAATTAAGTAACACAAAGAGCAATGCACCAACAACACAAGAGTTCACATTACTGTAAATGCACTCGGAACTTTTACCAAAATGACTACATAATAGGACAAAATCTTTCACTCTTTGAATTTATACTTTGAATATTTGAATTCATACTTTGAATATTTACTCTGACCACAGTGGAATAAAATTAAGAACTAAAAAGAAAATATTTATAGCCACTTCTATTTGGGGAAATTCAGCAAGATCCTTCCAAGCATCACCTGAGTCTGGGAATAAATTTAAACCTTACAAAATATTGTGAAATAATGATAATAAACACAAAATAATGGTATGATAAATTCTTCTAATGAAACTCAAGTAGTCCCTAAGGGAAAATTATACCCTAGATTTAGGGAAGAGGAAAGACTGAAAGTGAAAAAAGTAAGCTTCCAATTAAGAAACTAGATGAGAAAGTCAAGAATATAGAATGTTGGGGTTAATTTTAAAAGGAACAAAAATTAATAAATAAGGTAAGCATTAAATAGAAAATATAGAAGAAAACCCTTTAAACGTGGCTCATTGAAAACTGATGAACACTGAGCAACACTAATGCAGAGCAGAGAGAAAATGAAGCTAACAATACCAAGAATGAACAGGGACATCAGTATAGATCATACAGATGTTTGGGTCATAGTTTTTGTGCTGTTGTTTGTTTGTTGGCTGTGCTGTTGCTCATGGGCTCATAGTTCCCAGGTCAGGGATCGAACCTGTACCCATGACAGTGAAAGCCCAGAGATTTAACCCTTGGATTACATAGTTTTATTAGTACAATTGACACATTTAATGTGGATAACTACACATAAAGTGTCAATATCACCACAGCCTTGCGAACACTAAGTGTCTTTAAAAAAAAAAAAAAAAACAGTCATTCTGACATGTGTGAGATGATATCTCTTTGTGGTATTAATTTACATTTCCCTGATGACTGACAATGTCGAGCTTTTTTTTTAATATACCTATTGCCATTTTTATGTCTTCCTTAGAGAAATG
The DNA here is from genome assembly GCF_016772045.2 of Ovis aries. Taxonomy (NCBI): domain Eukaryota; kingdom Metazoa; phylum Chordata; class Mammalia; order Artiodactyla; family Bovidae; genus Ovis; species Ovis aries. Next base: position 208,279,315 of record NC_056056.1, read on the forward strand.
TTTAGTCAAGCCCTTAGCCAATTTTTTACTTGAGTTATTAGGTTTTAATTTTGTTCGTTTTTTTTAATTCTCTTAAGTTATAGGAGTTCCTTATTATTTTTGGAAATCAATACCTTATATAATTTGTGTTAGCTTGCTTTTTCACTCGGTTGATCTTTCGTTTGGTTTGTGGAAGCTTTTTAGTTTGGTATATTCCCACTTGTCTATTTTTGCTTTGTTGCCTGTACTTTTGATGTCATATCCATGAACTCATGAAACTGTGTGCTTTTATTTTGTGATGGAGCTAAGATATCGCATATCTAAAATGTAATGCCTATCTGGTGATGATGTTACACCATCACACATAGTAAAATGAATTCAGATAAATAAATAAATTTGAAATTAAGTTTTGAATATTCTTTAGTGGAACTATAAAATTGTTTGCAGAAAATAAAACTTGATTCAATGTTATTTTGAGATGAAGAATGGCGTTTAAACATTGCACTAAAGGCAGAAGTCAAAAAAAGTAAAACATTACAGATTTGACCACATAACCCACCCATACACATATACAACCTTAAAAATATATGTAAAATATGGGGGAAATCTTACAAAAATATTTAAGGAAAACAGTAGGTAATATTTGTTTATAAAGAGTTCCTATGAATAAATAAGAAATCTTAAAACATTCTAGAGAAAAAACATTGTCATGAAAGATATCTTAAAACAGTAATATAGGAAAGAAGATAACATTTTTGTATATAGTGTTTGTGAAAGTCACTCAGTCATGTCCAACTCTTCGTGACCCTGTGGACTATAGAGTCCATGGAATTCTCCAGGCGAGAATACTGGAGTGGGTAGCCATTCCCTTCTCCAGGGGATCTTCCCAACCCAGGGATCAAACCGAGGTCTCCCAAATTGCAGGCTGAGTCACAAGGGAAGCCCAAGAATACTGTAGTGAGTAGCCTATCCTTCTCCAGCGGATTTCCAGACACAGGAATCAAACCAGGGTCTCCTGCATGGCAGGCGGATTCTTTACCAGTTGACCTACCAGGGAAAACCTTATGTAGAAAAGAAACCATGATGCTATGAAGAAAATTATACTCTCTTTTAAAATTAAGTATTTATTTGGTTGTGCCGGGCCTTAGTTTCAGCATGCAAATTCTTACCTGTGGGATCATAAGAGAAAAAAATTGTAACTGCATGTGGTGATGGATATTACTGTATGTGTGGTGATTTACCAATATGTACAAATACATAAACACTATGTTTTACCCTTAGAACTAATATAATGTTACGGGAATTACATCTCCATTAAAAATTTTAACAAACAAGGTTGGAATATGTGGATTAAATTAGTTTCATTCTTACCTCATTTAAGCTTCTCTGGTGGCTCAGACAGTAAAGAATGTGACTTCAGTGTAGGAGACCCGATTTCATACCTGGGTCAGGATGATCCCCTGGAGAAGGGAATGGTAACCCATTCCAGCATTCTTGCCTGGAGAATCCCAAGGACAGAGGAGCCTGGCAGGCTACAGTCTATGTGGTCACAAAGAGCACAACTGAGCAACTAACATTTTCAGTTTATGTATTTTGTGGACCCAAATTTAAATCATCACTTAGAAATTAAAATATCAAATCTCACTGCATCCTACAGGGTTGGGACAGACACACAGAAATAGTAAGTCACCTGCACACAAGATATAGGCTTCCTCCTTGGGAGAGCATGAAGTATAATTCCAAGGGTCAGAAGGACACTGCCAGAGAGAGGTGTCAGTTTTCCGACAGCGGATTCCATCCACCCACCGGGGTCTAGAACCTTCCCTGAGACCAACAGAAGAGTTGAGGGTTCCACTGTCCCCACAGCCAAGCTGTCTGCAGATCATGGACACAGTGATGTCTTCCATGGGGCTGCGGCAGACACTGCCCCAGGTCCCATTGTAGAAAACTTCCAGCCACCCAGCACACTGCTGGTCCTCGCTCACCATCCTGAGGGCCAGGAACTCTAAGGTTGAAAGGGGAGGAGACAGGACACAGTAAAACTTTACTGGATGCTCTAGGTTTTCCTTTCTTCTAGAAATAATGAACATTCATCTCTGACCTTGCTCAAGAGATACCCACTAGATGACAAGACTGACATCACCTTCCTTTTAACTGACTTTGTCCATTTGTGTCTGTCTTTCTATTTCTACCACAATGGTGTAGTGGATATGAACTGATAGGAAGACTAACCTACATGGGTGCTAGTCAGGGAGGGGCAGCTGAATCCTGCTTCCTGACGAAATCTTTAAAGAGTATGTCAAAGGGATGTGATGTGGATATTAAGGAGATAGGGATAATAATTAATCCAAAAATGTCCACATCCAAATCTCTGCAACCTGTGAATATGTTACCATACCTGACAAGAGGGATTTACAGATGTGATTAAGGTAAGGACTTCTGGATGGTGAGATGATGTATTAACAATATGAGCCCAGTCTAATCACATCCTTAGACCCACTGTCCTTAAACGTGGAATACTTTTCTTAGCTCTGGCTAGAAAGAGAGATATGACTCTGGATAATGGCTGGAGGCCTGCAGCATTGCTGGTCTGATAATGGATGAAGGGTGCTGTGAAGGAAGGAATGTAGGTGGTTTCAAGAAGTTTGAAAAGGCAAGAAACAGATTCTCCCCTAGAGCCACAAAAGTAATGCGGCCCTGCTGAAGCCTTGATCCCAGCCCAGTGAGACCCCTGCTGGACATCTAGGCTAGAGAAGAGTAAGGAAATAAATATATGCTGTTTTAAACCACTAGTTGGTAAATTGCTAGGGAAGCAAACAGAAACTAGTACCGCGGGTTTAAATTTGTTGTATGTAACTGGAGAGAGAGCCCTGCTTTCGAGAAAAACTGTAAGAAATGGCTCTACCAGGAAACACTGCTGAGAAGAAAGGGCCAGAACCTCAGCTGCTGCAGAAGGAAGTGAAAGCACCTCGTCTTCATGTCTGCTGGAAAGACAGGCTTCATGGGAGGAAGCCTCCTTCTCTGCTCCTTTCAGCTTCTCTCCCTCAGGGCTCAGACCCCCGTCCTGCGGGGCCCCACCCCTCCCCCAGCCTGTGGACAGTGTGCAGTGCGGACCTGAGCAGATGACCCCCGCGTCCTGCTTGTGTCTGCAGTCGTGCTGTCCCCAGCCCCGGGAAGGGCACCTCCACACGTGGGACTCGTTTCCAGTGCAGTTCAGGTCGTCCAGCCAGATGGGCCCTGATCCTGCCCCAAAGTGAGCAGACGCCGTGGCATTGAGGGCTTCTCCACAGCCCAGCTGCCTGCACACCACGCGGGCATCGTCCAGGTCCCAGCCGTCATCACAGATGGTGCCCCAGGAGCCCTGGTCAAGGATCTCCACTCTCCCGGCGCAGGGAACGCCCCCGTCCACCAGGCGGAGCTGTCTGCTGTCTGAGGAGAGAGAAATGGGACAATGGGGCAATGACTCCAAGGGTTAAGAAGGGTCTTCTGTCTTGAGGGACCCTCACCTGAGCAGTAGGGGGCGCTCTCCACTGAGGCCTCAGAGCCTGCTGATTCTGCCATAGAGTCGCTGCACTGGGGCAGCACCTGGGTCTGGTTTCCTGAAGAAACAACAATGATCAGAAGTCTGGAAGGGTGGAAGAACAGGAAACTGATTTAAGGAAAATAATGACCTACTGATGGAGCCTAAAATGAGAGCTGTGACCCAGCAGTAAAGTTATCATACTCTCAGTGTTCACCTTCTCCCTGGAGAGTTCTGCTTCTGACAGTACCACAATTTCTGTTTTAACCCAAGTGTTGCTATAAGAATGAGTTAAGTAAGTTGTATCCCTAAATTTATCCCTGTGCTATGCTTAGTCGCTCAGTCATGTCCGACTCTTTGTAACCCCTTGGACTATAGCCCACCAGTATCCTCTGCCATAGGATTTTTCAGGCAAGAATAGTGGAGTGGGTTGCCAAGCCGTCCTCCAGGGGATCTTCCCAACCCAGGGATCACACCCAGGTCTTCCGCACTGCAGGCGGGTTTTTTACCATCTGAGCCACCAGGGAAGCCCAAAGCTATCCCTAAGTAAAAGCAAAACAAAAATCATTCTGAAGGATTTCTACAGTTTCTTCAATGTATATCTTTAAACCAAACACTTATATAAAATAGATCTCATGAAAAACAGAAAGGAAAAAGGAAACATTAGAAAAAATTTATCAGGGTTTTAGGCTGCTAGAGTTACCTGACAAGAATATATGTAGCCACGGTTAAAGTGCTTATGGACTTAATTGAAAAATGTGTATCTTTGCAGAGCAATGATACCAAAAACCAAATACTTCTAGAGCTGAAAAACTTGTTAGCTGCAATTAAGATTAAAGAATAAGTGTAGCCGCACATTAGCTCAGCATAAAGTTGAAACATCAAAATGCAAAATCAGAGGGTATTCTTCAATTAATTCAGGTCACATAGCAAGAGTTCTGGTTATATGGTTGTATGGCAGTTTTTCCAAAAAACTTGCTTCACTTCAGTTCAGTCCCTCAGTCATGTCCAACTCTTTGTGACCCAATTAACTGCAGCTTTCCTGGCTTCCCTGTTCTTCACCAACTTCTGGAGCTTGCTCAAACTCATGTCCATCAAGTTGGTGACGCCATCCAACCATCTCATCCTCTGTCATCCCCTTTTCCTCCTGCCCTCAATCTTCCCAGCATCAGGGTCTTTTCCAATGAGTCAGCTCTTCTCATCAGGTGGCCAAAGTAGTGAAGATTCAGCTTCAGTATCAGTCTTTCCAATGAATATTCAATACTAATTTCCATTAGGATCCACTGGTTTGATCTCCTTGGAGTCCAGGGGACTCTCAAGAATCTTCAACCCCACAGTTCAAAAGCATCAATTCTTCGGTGCTCAACTTTCTTTATGGCGCAACTCTTACATCCATACATGCTGCTGCTGCTAAGTCACTTCAGTCGTGTCCGACTCTGTGCATCCCCAGAGATGGCAGCCCACCAGGCTCCGCCGTCCCTGGGATTCTTCAGGCAAGATAACTACTGGAAAAATCACAGCTTTGACTAGATGGACCTTTGTCAGCAAAGTAATGTGTCTGCTTTTTAATATGCTGTCTAGGTTGGTCATAGCTTTTCTTCCAAGGAGCAAGCATCATTTAATTTCATGGCTGCAGTCACCATCTGCAGTAATTTTCGAGCCCAAGAAAATAGTCTGTCACTGTTTCCATTGCTTCCCCATCTATTTGCCATGAAATGATGGGACCAGATACCATGATCTTTGTTTTTTGAATGTTGAGTTTTAAGCCAGCATTTTCACTCTCCTCTTTCACTTTCATCAGGAGGCTCTTCGGTCACTGTTCGCTCTCTGCCATAAGGGTGTCATCAGCATATCTGAGATTATTGATATTTCTCCTGATTCCAGCTTGTGCTTCATCCAGCCCAGCATTTCACCTGATGTACTCTGCATATAAGTTAAATAAGCAGGGTGACTATATACAGTCTTGACGTACTCCTTTCCCAATTTGGAAACAGTCTGCTGTTCCATGTCCAATTCTAACTGTTGCTTCTTGACCTGCACACAGATTTATCAGGAGGCAGGTAGGTGGTCTAGTATTTCCATTTCTTTAAGAATTTTCCGCAGATTGTTGTGATCTACAACATCAAAGTCTTTGGCATAGTCAATAAAGCAGAAGTAGAGGTTTTTCTGGAACTCTCTTGCTTTTTCTGTGATCCAACAGATTTTGGCAATTTGATCAATATGAAAAGGTGAAACTTAGTAGCTGAAGAAAAAAATATGTACTTAATTTTGCTTATGACTTTGGGTCATTAATCAGGAAAAAAACTCAGTTTGGCAGTCTTTCAGTGGGGTCTTTCAGTGCTGCAATCAGATGTCACCTGGAGCTGATGTCACTAAAGACTTGACTGAACTCTGGTTCTGTAAGGAAATTCCCAGAACTGGTCTAAGGATAAAGGAACATCAAGTCTTCAACTGAATTCAGAAAGAATTTACATATTCAGGAAGAAATGGGGCAGAAGGGGAACAGAGAAGGAAGGACACACACACACAGATTAAAGCAAAATATTGATACTAACAATTAGAAACCCAGGTAAAGGTCATAAATGAATTTTTATAGTGTTTTCCCAACATTTTTATGTCTCAACATACATCAAAATTGAAAGAATTAAAAGATGAAAACAAGTCAAAGAGAATTCATTGCCAGGACACTTTCATAAAAATACTCATAACATCAAAAATAAATTACCTAGGAGAAATCCTAGTAGAAGATGGGCAAATTCTCTGAAATTCAGGATCTAACCGAATGGAGGGATGTATTATGTCAATGATTTGGAAAACTCAACATTGTCAATGTCAATCATCCTCAAATTGCTATGACTACTCTTAAATTTTTAAATCTAATCTCAATGATACCCTTAAGCTTTTCTTTTGGTGAAAATGACAAGCTGACTTCTAAATTCATACAAAATACAAGCAACCAAGAATGAACACCACAGTTGGTAACAAAAGCAATGATATTAGAGGAGTTAATATAAAGTAACTCTTATAAATTAAAATTATTCAGACTAACTACAAAGTTTGAAATTCAGGGAGATAGTGAAGGGCAGGGAAGCCTGGTGTGCTGTAGTCCATGGGGTCACAAAGAGTCAGACATGACTTAGCGATTGAACAACAACAACTACAAAGTTATGGTAATTAAGAAAATGCAGTATTTGTGCAAGGATAGACAAATGACAACATGGAACAGAATAGACAGTCTCAAATAAGACAGACATAATTGCCCTTCTGCTTATGACGAAGGCAGCACTGCAGTGGGCAAGAGTCTTTTCAGAAAAAGATTCTGAGTCAGTTGGATGTCCATATGAACCCTGACCCTTATCTTACACAGATATCAATCCCAGAATGAATGCACAATAATATGCAAGAGAAATATAATAAAATTTCCATAAGATACACTTAGAGAATATTTTTACAATCTTAGAGTAGGCAAAATTCTTTTTTTAAAAAAATATAAGGAGCATTAAATGTACAGAAAAATGTTGGTAAGCTATATTTACATAAGATTAAGAGATGAGTTCATCAAAGGACACCATTTGATTAAGAAAATGAAAATAGGAGGGGAGGGAAAGATGGCAGAGGAACAGGACGGGAAGACCACTTTCTCCCTCACAAATTCCTCAAAAGAACATTTCAACGCCAAGCAAATTCCACAAAACAACTTCTGTAGGCTGGCAGAGGACGTCAGGCAACCAGAAAAGCAGACCATTGTCTTCAAAAACAGGTAGGGAAAAAATATAAAAGACGAGAAAGGAGACAAAGCAGGTGGGGAGGGAGCTCCGTCCCGGGAAGGGAAGCCTGTCCCGGGAAGGGAATTTGAAGAAGAGAGGTTTCCAAACACCAGGAAACACTCTCCCTGCCGAGTCTGTGGCGAGCCTTGGAAGCACAGAGGGCAACATAACAGGAAGGAAAAATAGATAAATAATCAAAACCAACAGATTACAAGCCCAACAGTAACTCCCCCAGCGGAAAAGCAGCACAGATGCCTGCATCCGCCATTGGGAAGTGGGGACAGGGCAGGGACACGTGGGAGGCGCGAGCTGCAGTGCTTTGTAAGAATCGGGCAGGAACACCCCACGCGCAACCAGAACGACCTAACTTGGGCTAGCAAACCAGACTGTGGGATAGCTACCATGCGAAAAGTTCGAACGTAAGACACCGCCAGGACCAAGCACGGAACAAAGGACGAAATGGAATAAGCCGGCTGCAGACCATCCCCCGCTGGGGACAGGCAGCCAGAGCCGTAAGGACTGGAAAGGGACAATTGCAGACCCGGAGAGACTTTACTTACCTAACTGCAAGCAGGCTTCTTTGCTAAGACTTCAGGGGGTGCTGGACAGTCACCGTCTGCCTCACAGGGGGCGCCAGCAGTCCACCCAGAAAGCTGAGCAGCAGCGGCAGAAAAGGTGACAAGTCACGGCGATCGCGCTCGCCAAACTCCTGAGCTACTCGGACCTGGGAAGGGCACAAAGCACAGTCCCAGCCGAATCTGTGCCTCTGAGGGCTACCTGAGGGCCGAACCTGAGCGGCTTGGACCAGGGAAGTGCACGCAGCCTAGGGCCGGCCCCAGACGGTTCCCGGCTGAGCATCGTAGAGCCGGAGCGGTTTGTGCGCCGCGAGAAGGGACAGGTCAAGCGGGGCTGAGACACTGTGTGCACACGACAGTGCTATTTGTTTGCAGCATCTCCCTTGCCCACAGCGCGACTGAACTAGTGAGCCTAAAAACCAGCAAACAGAAGAAGTTAAACAGAGGGAACCACCTTGGAAGTGATCCCACAGGGCCCATAACATCAGAGAAGGGCCAGATATATTTATGACTATTTTTAAAATCATTCCTTTTTTTTTTTTTTTGGCTTTTTTTTTTTTTTTTTTTTTTTCTAACTTTTTTTCAATTGTTAAGTCTTCTATTTCTCCTCTAATTTTTATTTCTATAACCCATTATTACTATTTAAAAAAAAGACTTTTTTTTTTTTAAGGCAAACAACATATATAGTCTTTGGATGGTTGTTGTTGGGTATTTTTTTTGTTTGTTTGTTTGTTTTTAATAATTCTTTTTTTTCTTTCTTCCTTTTTCCTTCTGCTTTTCTTTAATATTGTATCTTTGAAAGTCCAACCTCTACTCTAGATTTTTAATCTTTGCTCTTAGGTTTCTGTTGTCAATTTTGTACATTTAAAAACCCAAACTTCACTACCCAAGTTTACCTGAGAGCGAGATTACTGGCTTGACCACTCTCTCCTCCTCTGGACTCTCCTTTTTCTCCACCAGGTGGCCTCTGTCTCTTTTCTCCCCATCTCTTCTCTATCCAACTCTGTGAATCTCTGTGTGTTCCAGACGGTGGAGAACACCTAAGGAACTGGTTACTGGCAGGATTTGTCTCTCTCCTACTCATTCCTCTCTCTTATCCTCCTGGTCACCTCTGTATACTTCCTCCCTCTCCTCTGCCCTGTATAACTCTGTAAATACCTCTGAGCAGTCCAGACTATAGAGCGCACATAAGGAAGTGACTACTGGCTAGCTTGCTCTCTCCTCTTTTGATCTCACCACATCTCATTCCAGTTACCTCTAACTACCCCCTCCATCTTCTCCTCTCCTTGTAACTCAGTGAACCTCTCTGAGTGTCCCTCAATGTGGAGAAACTTTTCATCTTTAACCTAGATGTTTTATCATCAGTGCTGTATAGATGGAGAAGTCTAGAGGCTACTGTAAAAATAAAACTGAAAACCAGAAGCAGGAGGCTTAAATCCAAAGCCTGAAAACATTAGAGAACTCTTGAATTCAGGGAACATTAAGCAATAGGAGCTCATCAAATGCCTTCATACCTACACCGAAACCAAGCTACACCCAAGGGCCAACAAGTTCCAAAACAAGACATACCACGCAAATTCTCCAGCCACACAGGAACACTCCCCTGAGCTTCAATATACAGGCAGCTCAAAATTATCCCAAAACCTTTGATGTCTCATAACCCATTACGGGTCACTCCACTGCACTCCAGAGAGAAGAAACCCAGCTCCACCCACCAAAACTCCAACACAAGCCTCCCTAACCAGGAAACCTTGAAAAGCCACTGATAGAACCCCACCCAAAGTGAGGAAGCTCCATAATAAAGAGAACTCCACAAATTACCAGAATATAAAAAGGCCACCCCAAACGCAGCAATATAACCAAGATGAAGAGACAGAGGAATACTCAGCAGGTAAAGGAACAGGAGAGTTGCCCACCAAACCAAAAAAAGAGGAAGAAGTAGGGAATCTACTGGAGAAGGAATTCCGAATATTGATAGTGAAAATGATCCAAAATCTTGAAATCAAAATGGAATCACAGATAAATAGCCTAGAGACAAGGATTGAGAAGATGCAAGAAAGGTCTAACAAGGACCTAGAAGAAATAAAAAAGAGTCAAAATATAATGAATAATGCAATAAATGAGATCAGAAACACTCTGGAGGCAACAAATAGTAGAATAACAGAGGCAGAAGATAGGATTAGTGAAATATAAGATAGAATGGTAGAAATAAATGAATCAGAGAGGAAACAAGAAAAACGAATTAAAAGAAATGAGGACAATCTCAGAGACCTCCAGGACAATATGAAACACTCCAACATTCGAATTATAGGAGTCCCAGAAGAAGAAGACAGAAAGAAAGATCATGAGAAAATCCTTGAGGAGATAATAGTTGAAAACTTCCCTAAAATGGGGAAGGAAATAATCACCCAAGTCCAAGAAACACAGAGAGCTCCAAATAGGATAAACCCAAGGCGAAACACCCCAAGACACATATTAATCAAATTAACAAAGACCAAACACAAAGAACAAATATTAAAAGCACCAAGGGAAAAACAACAAATAACACAAAAGGGGATTCCCATAAGGATAACAGCTGATCTTTCAATAGAAACTCTTCAGGCCAGGAGGGAATGGCAAGATATACTTAAAGTGATGAAAGACAATAACCTACAGCCCAGATTACTGTACCCAGCAAGGATCTCATTCAAATACGAAGGAGAAATCAAAAGCTTTACAGACAAGCAAAAGCTGAGAGAATTCAGCACCACCAAGCCAGCTCTCCAACAAATTCTAAAGGATATTCTCTAGACAGGAAACACAAAAAGGGTGTATAAACCCGAACCCAAAACAATAAAGTAAATGGTAACAGGATCATACTTATCTATAATTACCTTAAACGTAAATGGGTTGAACGCCCCAACCGAAAGGCAAACACTGGCCAAATGGATACAAAAACAAGACCCCTCTATATGCTGCTTACAAGAGACCCACCTCAAAACAAGGGACACATACAGACTGAAAGTGAAGGGCTGGAAAAGATATACCACGCAAATAGAGACCAAAAGAAAGCAGGAGTGGCAATACTCATATCCGATAAAATAGACTTTAAAACAAAGGCTGTGAAAAGAGACAAAGAAGGCCACTAAATAATGATCAAAGGATCAATCCAAGAAGAAGATATAATAATTATAAATATATATGCACCCAATATAGGAGCACAGCAATATGTAAGACAAATGCTAACAAGTATGAAAGGGGAAATCAACAATAACACAATAATAGTGGGAGACTTTAATACCCCACTCACACCTATGGATAGATCAACTAAACAGAAAATTAACAAAGAAATGCAAACTTTAAATGATACATTAGATCAGTTAGACCTAATTGATATCTATAGGACATTTCATCCCAAAACAATGAATTTCACCTGTTTTTCAAGTGCTCATGGAACCTTCTCCAGGATAGATCACATCCTGGGCCATAAATCTAAACTTGATAAATTCAAAAAAATCGAAATCATTCCAAGCATCTTTTCTGACCGTAATGCATTAAGATTAGATCTCAATTACAGGAGAAAAACTATTAAAAATTCCAACATATGGAGGTTGAACAACACACTTCTGAATAACCAACAAATCACAGAAGAAATCAAAAAGAAATCAAAATATGCATAGAAACGAATGAAAATGAAAACACAACAACCCCAAAACCTGTGGGACACTATAAAAGCAGTGCTCAGAGGAAAGTTCATAGCAATACAGGCATACCTCAAGAAAAAAGTCAAATAAATAACCTAACTCTACACCTAAAGCAACTAGAAAAGGAAGAATTGGAGAACCCCAGAGTTAGTAGAAGGAAAGAAATCTTAAAAATTAGGGCAGAAATAAATGCAAAAGAAACAAAAGAGACCATAGCAAAAATCAACAAAGCCAAAAGCTGGTTCTTTGAAAGGATAAATAAAATTGACAAACCATTAGCCAGACTCATCCAGAAGCAAAGAGAGAAAAATCAAATCAATAAAATTAGAAATGAAAATGGAGAGATCACAACAGACAACACAGAAATACAAAGGATCATAAGAGACTACTATCAGCAGTTGTATGCCAATAAAATGGACAACGTGGAAGAAATGGACAAATTCTTAGAAAAGTACAATTTTCCAAAACTGAACCAGGAAGAAATAGAAAATCTTAACAGACCCATCACAAGCACGGAAATTGAAACTGTAATCAGAAATCTTCCAGCAAACAAAAGCCCAGGTCCAGACGGCTTCACAGCTAAATTCTACCAAAACTTTCGAGAAGAGCTAATACCTATCCTCCTCAAACTCTTCCAGAAAATTGCAGAGGAAGGTAAACTTCCAAACTCATTCTATGAGGCCACCATCACCCTAATACCAAAACCTGACAAAGATGTCACAAAAAAAGAAAACTACAGGCCAATATCACTGATGAACATAGATGCAAAAATCCTCAACAAAATTCTAGCAATCAGAATCCAACAACACATTAAAAAGATCATACACCATGACCAAGTGGGCTTTATCCCAGGGATGCAAGGATTCTTCAATATCCGCAAATCAATCAATGCAATTCACCACATTAACAAATTGAAAAATAAAAACCATATGATTATCTCAATAGATGCAGAGAAGGCCTTTGACAAAATTCAACATCCATTTATGATAAAAACTCTTCAGAAAGCAGGAATAGAAGGAACATACCTCAACATAATAAAAGCTATATATGACAAACCCACAGCAAACATTATCCTCAATGGTGAAAAATTGAAAGCATTTCCCCTAAAGTCAGGAACAAGACAAGGGTGTCCACTTTCACCGCTACTATTCAACATAGTTCTGGAAGTTTTGGCCACAGCAATCAGAGCAGAAAAAGAAATAAAAGGAATCCAAATTGGAAAAGAAGAAGTAAAACTCTCACTGTTTGCAGATGACATGATCCTCTACATGGAAAACCCTAAAGACTCCACCAGAAAATTACTAGAGATCATCAATGAATATAGAAAAGTTGCAGGATATAAGATCAACACACAGAAATCCCTTGCATTCCTATACACTAATAATGAGAAAGTAGAAAAAGAAATTAAGGAAACAATTCCATTCACCATTGCAACGAAAAGAATAAAATACTTAGGAATATATCTACCTAAAGAAACTAAAGACCTATATATAGAAAACTATAAAACACTGATGAAAGAAATCAAAGAGGACACTAATAGATGGAGAAATATACCATGTTCATGGATCAGAAGAATCAATATAGTGAAAATGAGTATACTGCCCAAAGCAATTTACAAATTCAATGCAATCCCTATCAAGCTACCAGCCACATTTTCACAGAACTAGAACAAATAATTTCAAGATTTGTATGGAAATACAAAAACCTCGAATAGCCAAAGCAATCTTGAGAAAGAAGTATGGAACTGGAGGAATCAACTTGCCTGACTTCAGGCTCTACTACAAAGCCACAGTCATCAAGACAGTATGGTACTGGCACAAAGACAGACATATAGATCAATGGAACAAAATAGAAAGCCCAGAGATAAATCCACACACATATGGACACCTTATCTCTGACAAAGGAGGCAAGAATATACAATGGAGTAAAGACAATCTCTTTAACAAGTGGTGCTGGGAAAACTGGTCAACCACTTGTAAAAGAATGAAACTAGATCACTTTCTAACACCGCACACAAAAATAAACTCAAAATGGATTAAAGATCTAAATGTAAGACCAGAAACTATAAAACTCCTAGAGGAGAACATAGGCAAAACGCTCTCAGACATAAATCACAGCAGGATCCTCTATGATCCACCTCCCAGAATTCTGGAAATAAAAGCAAAAATAAACAAATGGGATCTAATTAAAATTAAAAGCTTCTGCACAACAAAGGAAAATATAAGCAAGGTGAAAAGACAGCCTTCTGAATGGGAGAAAATCATAGCAAATGAAGCAACTGACAAACAACTAATCTCAAAAATATACAAGCAACTTATGCAGCTCAATTCCAGAAAAATAAACGACCCAATCAAAAAATGGGCCAAAGAACTAAATAGACATTTCTCCACAGAAGACATACGGATGGCTAACAAACACATGAAAAGATGCTCAACATCACTCATTATTAGAGAAATGCAAATCAAAACCACAATGAGGTACCACTTCACACCAGTCAGAATGGCTTCGATCCAAAAATCTGCAAGCAATAAATGCTGGAGAGGGTGTGGAGAAAAGGGATCCCTCCTACACTGTTGGTGGGAATGCAAACTAGTACAGCCACTAGGGAGAACAGTGTGGAGATTCCTTTAAAAATTGCAAATAGAACTACCTTATGACCCAGCAATCCCACTTGTGGGCATACACACCGAGGAAACCAGAACTGAAAGAGACACATGTACCCCAATGTTCATCGCAGCACTGTTTATAATAGCCAGGACATGGAAACAACCTAGATGTCCATCAGCAGATGAATGGATAAGAAAGCTGTGGTACATATACACAATGGAGTATTACTCAGCCGTTAAAAGAATTCATTTGAATCAGTTCTGATGAGATGGATGAAACTGGAGCCGATTATACAGAGTGAAGTAAGCCAGAAAGAAAAACACCAATACAGTATACTAACACATATATATGGAATTTAGGAAGATGGCAATGACAACCCTGTATGCAAGACAGGAAAAAAGACACAGATGTGTATAACGGACTTTTGGACTCAGAGGGAGAGGGAGAGGGTGGGATAATTTGGGAGAATGGCATTCTAACATGTATACTATCATGTAAGAATTGAATCGCCAGTCTATGTCTGATGCAGGATACAGCATGCTTGGGGCTGGTGCATGGGGATGACCCAGAGAGATGTTATGGGGAGGGAGGTGGGAGGGGGGTTCATGTTTGGGAACGCATGTAAGAATTAAAGATTTTAAAATTTATAAAATAAAAAACTGAAAAAAAAAGAAAATGAAAATAAAAGACCAAGGGTTAAACATGGAAAATAAGTAACACATATTTGCATCCAAATACATTGTCATGGTAAGTTGTAGTATCATATTTGTAATAGTCAAGAACTGGAAATCACTCAGATCTATACTGTCAGTAGAATGGATCAGTACATGGCCATATGATCATTCAAAAGTTACTCTACAGTAATAAAAAAAAATAAAGTGCTACCATATACAACATCATGTGTGAATCCCAAACATAATTTTGAGTCTATGAAATTAGATACAAAAAATGAAACATACAGCATCATTTTACATAAAGTTCAAACATTGATAAAACTCTCTATGTCAGTAGAAGTTCAGTAAGTACTCTTCCTTGTCGAGGAGGGAAGACACAGATACTGGGGATGACAGTGACTGTGGTGCTGGGGACATTCTCTTTGCTGCTCTGGGCTGGGGTTCATACTGAGGTCTATACTTACTGCTCCTACATTGTTTTCTGTGATTATATGTGAGCAACAATGTTGCTTAAAAATATATTATTCCCCTTCACACTTCTTGCCCTGAGCTGAAAAATGAAGGAACAATGAGAAGATCCATATTTCACCATGAAATAAATCTCTGACTTTGAAGCCTGTTTAACCTCACTCTACTCTTGGAGACATTTCACCCCAGGAGCATCCTGAGTACCAGTAGCCCTTCCCTCTCTCTTACCTGAGCAGATCACAGAGGCCGTGTTGCCATGGGAACAGTCAGGACCACCCAGGGCAGTCACAGGACAACTCCATAGGAAGGACTCTGCCCCCAAACAGTGAAATCGGGCTGTTAGGATCTGATCACCTCCTTCCAACAAGTGTGGCCCTCTGGGGGTGGAGATGGCAACTCCACAGCCAAGCTGACGACAGACAACATTGGCATTGGCCAGACTCCAAGGGGAGGCACAGAGCACTCTCCATCGTCCAGAAATGTTCATCTCCACCTGCCCCTCACACTGAGAGGAGCCATTTGTCATGAGCCGGACTTCTGAGTATGCTGGTAGAAGAAGACAGAGTTTCAGCAAAATCACATGACTTTCTCACCTGAACAGGGTGTTCACAGAGGTGAAAGGTCAGACCTGCATCTCACCTGAACAGACAACCTGAGCAGCTCCAATGTGGTGACAAGTGCCCCCTGGACAGGGCACTCTGGGGCAGACCCAGAGCTCAGGCTCCTCCCCCTCACACCTGAACTCTTCAGCCCAGACCTGACCATCGGACTCTCTGAAGAGCTCATGTCCCAGGACAGACACAACCTTGCCACAACCCAGCTCTGCACAGATGACCTGGGCAGTGGGGAAGGTGAAGTTCCCATCAGACACTGGGATCCAGGCTTCTCCAGAATACACTTCTACTCGCCCTGAGCAGGGTCCATCCCCTCCAGCCAGACGCACAAATCCTAAGAGGAAACAACAACAAAACCAGTCAGTGTTCATGGTACTGACTTGGCAACTGGAAACCACACATCACAGGCAGTGGAGGGAAAGTTTTTCATTTTAGGAGTGGAGTATGTGGAGAGTCTTTGACAGTTAGTGTCATAATTGAATTTTCATGACAGATTTCTGAAGAAAAATCCGGGAGGATTATCAGGTCAGTTTGGAATGGTTGAATCCCAAGAACATACACTTTGGGACTGGTTAGAAATGTGAATTCCTTGGTCTAGGAGCCTGGAAAGTACAGAGCCCAATTCAGATCATTGGAATGGCTGAATACTGGAAACACGTGTTTTAGCATTGGTTGGAGAAGTGAATTTCTCATTTAGCAGCCTAGGACCTACATACAGATCCAAGGATAATGTATAATATTCAGGCATTTAAACTTGAATATAGAGATATGCAGAATATATGAGATGAGAGACCTAGCATCTAGACAAGCTTAGAAAGTTTTCATGGGACTTGTGGGGCTAATATTCTGACCCGTTTTCTCTCCCAGAAGCTAGTCCTCAAGTGATTTAGGTTAAGGGAAGTCCTGAGGCTGGATCGATGAGGGCATGCCAACCTGTAGATGAGTGACAGCTCCAGAGAAGAAATATGGACACTGTCACTAATTCACATTTATGTCATCACGTCTTGTCTTTCTAATACTTTTTGATGCCAAAAAATTCCATGAATTCCTTCAGTGACCTCAGTGGGAATGAAATGAGTTAAGAAAACTCAGAGAGGCATAGAGAGAGAGTCCCAGCCATCTCTCTTGAAATCCTAGGATTTGCCAAAGAATCTGGGGGTGAGTGTGCTCTCAGTGGGAGTTTACTGGATAGCTGAGTTTCCACACTGTCTCCTACTAAAGGTTTTTCTTCTCAAACAGGACTCACAGAAAATGCTAAGGGCTGATAATAATTGATTTTAATGCTATCATTGTACTAATTCTAACCACAGAAAAATATGCATTCTTCTCAAGCACACATGGAATAGTCTCCAGACTAGGTTATAAATAAGCCTTAACAAATTCAAAAATATTAAAATCATTCCAAGTATCTTACATGACCATATGGAACTAAAATTCAGTAATGATAAAAAAACAGGAATTCATGAATATATAAAAATTAAACCACACACTCATATTTTAAGATTGTTTTCCTATTTCTATAAAGAATAATATTTAGATAGCAATTGCATTAAATCTATAGATCACTTTGAGAAGTACAAGCATTTTAACAATACTAATTCTTGCAGGCCAGAAACACAGAATGACTTTGCATTGATCATATTGTCTTTAATTTCTTTTATGGATGTTTTACAATTCTAAAAGAAGATGAAATGTTGCCAAAAAGAAGGAAGAAGAAGAAGGAGGAGGAAATGAGCAAACAAGCCATAATTTGGAGAGTTCCAAGTTGAAAAAGCCTCAATATGGATAAATATGCAAACGTTTGTGGGAAACACTCATTGAATAGGTTGTTAGCATACTACATCACCCTCTGCTCCTCCCATCTACCACCTAAACTGCTATCCTTTCTCATTCCTCCTACTTCAGACAAGCAAACACCATTTTAAAAGATACAGATGGATGGAAAAGAAAACCAGAAAGGGTAGCTACTGCTGAAGAAGTAGGGTGTAGGTGGGGTATACGGCATGCAAGGTGGGATCAAGGAAGCTTTGAAACTAAAGGAGGAAAACCAAAATAAGAGTTCATCATTTGGCCATCAGAGAACACATTTTGAACTGAATGAAGATAACCCAATGAAAGAACTTTATTTAATTCATCAAGGACAATTCCCTGATTTCTGGGTGTGTTCTGATTATTTACTTCTGAAGTTCTTCCTGGTAAAGGACTGCTTAGTGATGCCCAACATCCAACCAAAAAATTACTACAATTTCCAAAAGAGAGAAATGTAACCCATAAAACAATTTTTTTTATTTATTTATTTTTTGTTGTTGTTGTTGTGGTTATCCTAAAATATTCATTTTTTTTTAGTTTTTTATTTTTTTAGTTTTAAAATCTTTAATTCTTACATGTGTTCCCAAACATGAACCCCCCTCCCACCTCCCTCCCCATAACATCTCTCTGGGTCATCCCCATGCACCGGCCCCAAGCATGCTGTATCCTGTGTCAGACATAGACTGGCGATTCAATTCTTACATGATAGTATACATGTTAGAATGCCATTCTCCCAAATCATCCCACCCCTTCCCTCTCCCTCTGAGTCCAAAAGTCCGTTATACACATCTGTGTCTTTTTTCCTGTCTTGCATACAGGGTTGTCATTGCCATCTTCCTAAATTCCATATATATGTGTTAGTATACTGTATTGGTGTTTTTCTTTCTGGCTTACTCCACTCTGTATAATCGGCTCCAGTTTCATCCATCTCATCAGAACTGATTCAAATTTTAACGGCTGAGTAATACTCCATTGTGTATATGTACCACAGCTTTCTTATCCATTCATCTGCTGATGGACATCTAGGTTGTTTCCATGTCCTGGCTATTATAAACAGTGCTGCGATGAACATTGGGGTACATGTGTCTCAAAAACAATCATTTAAAGTAGCTTCAGAAATTACAGAAATGATTGAATTGACTGAAGAGCTCCTTAAACCCCTAATATCAATATGCTTAATGAAGCATAAAAATAAACAGGGAGAAAAACTAGGAAAAATAAAGAAATGAGTCTTCTGAAACTGAAAAATACAGTATTGGAATAAACAATTATTTGGATAATTACACAAGAGACTAGACATTGCAGAATAAAAGAACTGGGAAGTAAAACACAGCAGTAGAAACTATCTAGCTTGAACCAAAGAAAGTAAAAAGGCAGAAAAATATGAATGGAAACTCAGTGGCATGTGGGATAATATCAAAATATATAAAATATGTGTATTTGGAGATTCAGAATAAGGGATGTGCAGAAAAATATTAAAAAAGGATAAATGACATTTTCCCAAAGTTATTGAAAACTATAAACCCACTGATCCAAAAAGCTAAACAAACCCCAAACAAGATAATGAAACCATTCTCAGAAAACTTGACAATGTAATTACAGCAATTCATTGTTAAACAAACACACAAAAATATGTTAAGAGCAGCCAGGGAAGTTTGACACATTATATATAGGGAACAAAAGTATTATTTACTGACTTTTTGTTGGAGGCAATGAAAGTCAGATGACAATGTAAGAACATATTTAAAGTATTGGGATTGGGCATTTGTTACCCTAAAATTGAATCACCCTAAAAATACTTTTCAAAACTGAATGAAAACTAAAATGATTTCAGGTAAATGAGAGATGATAGAATTGGAGGCCACCAGACACACACTACACAAAACTGCCTCAGGAAGTTCTTCAAGCTAAAGGGAGGTGATGGCAGATGAAAACCTGGATCCTCTCAAAGCTATACAGACTGTGCTAAATGTTGATTCTCTGTTATAAGATTTAAGGCAAATATATTAGCACCAAAGTATAAGATTCATAATAAATTTATAAATAGAATGTATGACAATGATGGCACCAGTGACAAGAACAGGAACATGGAAGAACAGTATAGTGACTGACATTGCATGTAGTGACATAATATTTGAAGGTAAATGTAATTGAAGGTTAATAATTCAACATTGGGCTTTCCCGGTGGTTCAGTGGTGAAGACTCCACCTGACGATGCAGGAGACGTGGGTTCAATCCGTGGTCTAGGAAAATCCCACATACCACAGAGCCACTAAGCCCGTGCACCACAACTAGCGAGCCTGTGCTCCAGAGCCCAGGGGCCACGCCTACTGAAGCTTGTGCCCCGTAGAGCCTGTGCTCCATAGCAGGAGAGGCCACCGCAATGAGAGCCTCATGCTGCAGCTAGAGAGGAGCCTCTGATCACTGCAACTAGGGAAAAGCCCATGCAGCAGTGAAGACCCAGCCAGCAAAAAATAAAATTACTCTAAAAATTAAAAAAGATTAAATATTATAATCATCTAAAAATCTGACACGATTAGTAAACCAATACAGTATTTAAATTAAATGATAAAATATATTTGAAGATTAAAATAAGAACAGATATAACATATAGCAGCTGCTGCTGCTGCTGCTTAGTCACTTCAGTCATGTCCGACTCTGTGCGACCCCATAGATGGCAGCCCACCAGGCACCCCGGTCCCTGGAATTCTCAAGGAAAGAACACTGGAGTGGGTTGCCATTTCCTTCTCCAAAGCATAAAAGTGAAAAGTGAAAGTGAATTTGCTCAGTCGTGCCCGACTCTTAGCGACCCCATGGACTGCAGCCTACCAGGCTCCTCCATCCATGGGATTTTCCAGGCAAGAGTACTGGAGTGGGTTGCCATTGCCTTCTCCGACAAATAGCAGGCAAGTACACTTAAAACCAATTATATCAATAATTACATTAAATGTAAATAATTTAAGTACTCCAAATAAAAAACAAGATAATCAGACCAGATAAAATAAGACAAAACTATACACTGTTTACAAACTTATATGTGTTTAAATATAAACACAGAAACATATTAAAGAGGTAAAAATTACATACTATGCAAACACAAATCAGAGAAAACTGTATATAATATCTAAATTAATATCATACAAAGTCAGACTATAAGACAAAGAATTCATTCAGAGAAAAAGAAACATTTTATGATAATAAAATACAAAAGAAATTATATAGTATTGAAACTGGTGGGTTAAAAATAAAGTGATGCTTAGAAGAAAATTTAGAACCTTGATGCTTCCTTGATGATTACTTTAGAATAAAAATAGAAACAGAAGGAAATGATCCAAGACTCCACCTCAAGAATCTACAAAAGCAACCACAATCATAACTGAAAAAGAGGAATGAAAACTGAGCATAGAAATCAATTAAGAAGAAAGGAAATACACCGTCAAGAAAATCAATACAGTCCATTAGTAATTCTCTTAAAAAGAACATTAACACGGATAATCTTCTAGCAAACCAATTAAGAAAAATGAGGGAATGCATTAGCAGCACCAGTAACAAAAGGAGGAATATCATTGTGGATCTTGCCAACATGTAAAGATATGAGATATGACCCAGTGTTACTAATTGAATATTTTTCGTAAAATGGGCCAAGTCCTCAAAACACATTACTTGTGAAATACAACTCACCAAAATCTGATACAAAAAAAAGAGAAAAATATGAGTAAACTTATTTGTTAAATAAACAGAATCCATATTATAACAATTTTCCACTATGAAAACTGCCAGCTACAAATGCTAGCACTTCCACAGAGCTCAGAAATGACTCCCACAGCCAGATAAAGGAAGAGAGGGAGGGAAGGAATGGGGGCAGGAAGGAAGTATAACACAGAGGCTGTGGTGAATGTATGAATTGACCTGCATTGTTCCAACCCTCCCCTCCTGCAGCCCTTGCATCTTCATCCCCTCACCATTTTGCACTTCAGTACTGTAGACCCTGGTGGCTCAGAAGATAATCAAGACTCTGCCTGCAATGCGGGAGACCCAGGTTTGATCCCAAGGTGAGGAAGATCCCCTAGAGAAAGAAATGGCAACCCACTCCAGTATTCATGCCTGGAGAATCCTGTGGTCCATGGGCTCAGAAAGAGTAGGACAGGGCTGAAGCAATCTGGAACGCTTGCACCACAGTCCTTCTCAATTTGTGCCTTCCCTCCCAGATCTTCCACCTGAACTCCATGAAATCTCCTTGTTATTTCAAACAAGCTTCTCTACATTCACCTCTGGTCATTGTTTCCACTCTAGATTTCTCCTAAACACGGTACTTCACTTCCAACAATCCACTGGCTGAAATTTCTCTTCCATACATGACTCCTAAGGTTGAGCGGAAGAAACTCCAAGAGTTCTGATTAAGATAATGAAAACACATGCTATTCTAATCTTATGTCTGCTACATCACCACCACTTTGACTTATCTTCACATCATTAAAATCTGTCTGAAAATACAGAAGAAAAAAAAAACCAGACCAGGAGGAGGAAAACTAGTGACAAAAGGAGAAATAGAAGGAACCTTGAACCGTTCATAAAAATGTGAGAGACTAAGTCAGAGCAATGGTAGTGAGGGTGTACAAACCACGATCAGGGTTTAAATATTAGTTCAGTTCAGTTCAGTTCAGTCACTCAGTCGTGTCCGTCTCTTTGCAACCCCATGAATTGCAGCATGCCAGGCCTCCCTGTCCATCATCAACTCCCAGAGTTCACTCAAACTCATGGCATCCAGCCATCTCATCCTCTGTCATCCCCTTCTCCTCCTTCCCCCAATCCCTCCCAGCATCAGACTCTTTTCCAATGAGTCAACTCTTCACATGAGGTGGCCAAAGTACTGGAGTTTCAGCTTTACCATCAGGCCTTCCAATGAACACCCAGGACTGATCTCCTTTAGAATGGACTGGTTGGATCTCCTTGCAGTCCAAGGGACTCTCAACAGTCTTCTCCAACACCACACTTCAAATGCATCAATTCTTTGGTGCTCTGCTTTCCTCACAGTCCAACTCTCACATCCATACATGACCACTGGAAAAGCATAGCCTTGACTAGACAGAACTTTGTTAAATATCAGAGCACTTCCAATTCTCTACTTCTAAGTATATCTTAACTGGAATTAATAACAAGACATCAGTTTTCTTAGGATAACATTGGGAGTTCTAATTTCACATAAAGTTTCAACATCACACACTCCATTTTCACTCAGATGCTGATTTATCAAAATATGGTAGAGTCACCTGTAGTATTTCCACAAATTTATCTTCAGGTGGAACCATGATTATGACATTGTGACAATAAGGAAGGTTATTTGAGGTGCCAGAAAACAGGTTTGTTTAAAACAAAAGTTTCTAACTAAAATGCAAATTCACCTTGAAAATAATTATTTTCAATAAGAATGACAAAGAGAATGGAAGAAAACATTTTGAAGAGATGAGTAGATTTATGACATAAGTGCTGTAGTGGTTTCACAAATGCAGACTTACCCAGCAGTCTTGTATGTCAGACATAGCTCAATAAAGTACTTTTTAAAAAGGAAAATAATTGTTTCCTTAAGGGCATCAACTAGAATCATCAAAGATCTGCTGAAGGTGAGATTAAAAATATCACTTTTCCAATGATTTTCCTGTACATAAACACCCAAGAGCTGATTGGCTGTGGCTGTTAAGGACCTACTGCAGATGTCTTCAGGGCTCCCCTGTCCCACTATCCCATTAGATGGGGTGATACTATTCTAAGACCAGCCTTCTACCTTAGGGAATTCACTGTGATAACTGACAATATCTTCCTCCAGTCCAGTTGTTCTGATGTGATTAATAACCTGGACATCCAATCTGCAACTGTGATAACAACTAGAAGCATCTCTGTCAAATACTGTGAGCACCCACTCACAGCCTAGTTCCTGCATCCAACTTGGCATAGGTCGAACACACTTAGATGGCACTGAGTACTTCTTAGGAGTTACATCAGGTCCCCTTAGCTTCAATTCAGTTCAGCTAAATGCCTCAGTCATGTCTGACTCTTTGCAACACCATGGACTGCAACATGCCAGGCCTCCCTGTCCATAACCAACTCCTGGGGTTTACTCTAACTCATATCCATTCAGTCGGTGATGCCATCCAACCACCTCATCCTCTGCCATCCCATTCTCCTCCCACCTTCAATCTTTCCCAGCATCAGGGTCTTTTCCAATGAGTCGGTTCTTTGCATGAGGTGGCCAAAGTACTGGAGTTTCAGCTTTAGCATCAGTCCTTCCAATGAACACCCAGGACTGATCTCCTTTAGGAGGGATTGGTTGGATCTCCTAGCAGTCCAACGGACTCTCAAGAGTCTTCTCCAACACCACAGTTCGAAAGCATCAATTCTTCAGTGCTCAGCTTTCTTTATAGTCCACTCTCACATCCATACAGGACTAATAGAAAAACCACAGCTTTGACTAGACTTGTCTTTGTTGGCAAAGAAATGTCTCTACTTTTTAATATGCTGTCTAGGTTGGTCATAGCTTTTCTTCCAAGGAGCAAGCGTCTTTTAATTTCATGGCTGCAGTCACCATCTGCAGTGATTTTGGAGCCAAAAATTTAAAAAAAAAAAAAAAAAGCTTGTCACTATTTCCACTGTTTCCCCATCTATTTGCCAGGAAGTGACGGGACCAGATGCTATGATCTTAGTTTCTGAGTGTTGAGTTTTAAGCCAACTTTTTCACTCTCCTCTTTCACTATCATCAAGAGGCTCTTTAGTTCTTTGCTTTCGGCCATAGTGTGATGTAATCTGCATCTAAGGTTATTGGTATTTCTCCCGACAATCTTGATTCCAGCTTGTGCTTCATCCAGTCCAACATTTCTCATTATGTACTCTGCATATAAGTTAAATAAGCAGGGTGACAATATACAGACTTGACGCACTCCTTCCCTGATTTGGAACCAGTCTTTTGTTCCATGTCCAGTTCTAACTGTTGCTTCTTGACCTACATACAGATTTCTCAGGATGCAGGTCAGTTGGTCTGGTATTCCCATCTCTTGAAGAATTTTCCAGTTTGTTGTGATCCACACAGTTAAAGGCTTTGGCATAGTCAATAAAGTAGAAGTAGGTGTTTTTCTGGAACTCTCTTGCATTTTCAGTGATCGAACGGATGTTGGCCATTTGACCTCTGGTTCCTCTGTTCTTTCTAAATCCAGTTTGAATATCTGGAAGTTCACAGTTCATGGACCACAGCCTTGTCTAACTCAATGAAACCATGTGCCATGTAGGGCCACCCAAGACAGGCGGGTCTTAGTGGAGAGTTCTGACAAGACATGGTCCACTGGAGAAGGAAAGGCAAACCACTTCAGTCCTCTTGCCTTGAGAACCCCATGAACTCCTAGCTTCACTGCCTCTTATACGTGATGTGCTTCAGCTACTGTGTTGTAAACTTCAAGAGTACATTTTCCTGCTCCCTCAACATCCTTACAAATGTGGTGTGAGCTCCCCACTGGATTCATCAGGTACACCAGTGTGATGAGATTTTCCCTGCCATGAGTCCCACTTCTGGCCTCCTCTGACTGTGACCTAGGGACATTTAAATGCACCTGAATTTCTCTCGCACATTTTCCTGTGTAACTGCACCATGACTTCGGGTATGATCACTTGTCCATGGGTCTTCACATGCCCTTTTGGGGTCACCATTGCTTGGTTGAGCCTGTTCTATTGGCACATCACCCACATACCAACCTGATGGAGTGTGATGACTCTGACTTTTAGGACCAATGAGGATAATAAACCTTGTTGCCTACAACTCCCCTCTGACTCCCCCTCCCCCACCAACAATGTAGCCACACCCAACTGACCATTATGTCAAAGAAAACAGAACAATTACCATGATGAGACTACGTCACAGAGGTCGAATCCAGAAGCTGAATCTGTATGAAACTTTTGACCTCACCTCTGCCTCCTGTGACACATCACAAAGACCCTTCACCCAAGCATGTTCTAAAGGCTGTATCCATAATCTCGAGTCATTCTGGTGATAAAGACAGAGGCTTTTCCTGCTAGAGACCCCCACACAGACCAGACAGGACTTACCTGAGCAGACTACTCTAGCATCCCAGTCGTGGGAAGAGCTATCATTACGATAGTCTTTAATATTAGAATGCCTACAGTCACTGACAGTTGACTCTACCCCTTCACATGAAGTATATGAAAGCCAAATGGGGCCAAGTCCTGGCCCAGAATAAGCCGCTCTAGGAAAACCAATGGCAGCTCCACACCCCAGCTGTCTGCACACTACAGATGCATCCTCCAAGCTCCAGTCCATATCCTCCACTGTGCCCCATTCTCCCTGGTGCTTCACTTCCACTCTCCCCTCACAGCGGTGGGCTCCATCCTTCAGCCTCAGCTCCAGTACTGCAAAAGAGACACATGACAGGAAAGATTTTAGGAGACTTAGAGTGGTATAATATTTAAAACATTAGCTCTCTGAGGAGCAAAACAGTGCATGGGATATAGTATTTCCTGACTTCTGTAGTATAAACATTCCCAGGGTGGCCAACCCCAATGTGCCATCACTGAACACGGAGCAGGAAGAGGGGCACCAGGTATTTCTCAGGAGCCTGTAGAACCAGCTTCAGGGACACCACCGAGGACAGGCCTTCAAAGACTCTGGATGCTGCCCTCCCTGGAGATGTGCCCAAGGCTACTAGAGCCCAGCTTCCCCGTCTCAGTTGCAGCTCATGGCCTGGGATCCAGGGAGGAATCCTCCCTGTCCTTCCCTGTCCATAGGGAGCATCTCATCCAGCTCAGGAACAGAGAGCTGGGGAAACAGGCTCTACAGTGTCCTGATTTTTTCTGTTGCCTGGCATCCACATCCTTGTGTAATCCCACACTCGAATGTACTTAGTAACATACATGTACCAAATGGAATTTGGCAAAAGTGATGAGATGTCACTTATGAGATTAGATTTCAGTTCAACAATACACCAAAGTCTGAATGCTACTAACAACCAGGTAAGTACATGAGCAATATCCTCCCCTGGTTGAACCTTCAGATGATTGCATCCTGTGAGACATCATGACTCCGAGTATCCAGGTAAGCCATGCCAATTCTTGACCCACAGAAATTGTGAGATACCTCGTGTTTGCTGACTTAAGCTGCCAAGTTCAGCAGTAATTGGTTGCACAACAACACATAGCTGATGCAGGGCTTCCCTCCAGAGTCAGAAGACAGCGGGTGAACAAGCTGGAGGTGTATACGTGAGCCTTCACTGCTTCATGCAGACGAGACTTCTTCCTGTGTGACCAGGTCTGCTGCCTGGTCCCACCTGGAACTGGGACCCAAACCACCTCTCTCTGTCACATCAGGTCTCACCCAGTGTCCCAGGTTCCTGCCTGCCTGTCAGGAACTGAGAAGTGAGTTCCCTGAGACCTTGATCAGCTCCACTAGCTTTAAATTCAGGTCAGGAAATGAGAATCTTTCTTACAATCTAACAAGACGTCGTCCTTGGGGCACCCTTAACACCGCTCAGGTCTCTGCCCCGCCCCCTGTGCTCTCACTCTAGAAACCAAAGTGGTGCATCACAGAGGGAACACCTGGGGGATGCTGCACTGGAGAAGACCCTGGTGGACAGTCAGACCAGGCAGGCAGCCACCCAAACACCAGAGTGGCTGGCTAAAAAACAGAAATTATTTATCTTATCCCAGCTGTGGAGGCTGGTAAGTCCAAAACCAACGTGCTGGCAAGGCCATGTTCATTCTGAGCCCTCTGCTCTTGGCTTATAGCCATGGCTCCCTCACTGTGTGCTCTCCTGGCCTTTCCTCGGGACAGATGGACAGGGAGAGGGGGAGGGGGATCTGTCTCATCCTCTTTTTATAAAGTCTCCTATTGGATTAGGGCCACATCCTTATGACCTTATTTAACCTTGGTGTTAGTGGTTTAGTCGCTAAATTGTGTCCAACTCTTGAGAAGTCATAGACTGTAGTCTGCCAGGATCCTCCGTCCTTGGGATTTCCCAAGCAAGAATACTAGAGTAGGTGGTCATTTCCTTCTCCAGGGGATCTTCCTGACCCAGGGATCAAACTTGCCTCTCCTGCATTGGCAAGAGGATTCTTTACCACTGAGCCACCAGGGAAGCCTATTTAACCTCAATTACTTCCTAAAGACCCTATCTCTAGTGCAGTCACACTAGAGGCTAGGATTCAACATATTAATTATGGATGGACACAGTTTAGTTTAGTTTAGTCCACAGACCCAGGGAAGTCCATTCTAGGAAGGAAGTATAGACACCTGGGGGGAGGTAAAGGAAACAGTAGAAGTAGAGAGACATCCTATGGTGCTTACTCAGATTTTTTAGAATTTTGATACTGATGTAAGAGTAATTGAATAGGATCCTGAAAGCACACAAGAAGCTATTTTTATTAATACTAAATGATTAAATTTTTATCAATGATAAAATTATCTATGGAGAGACAGGTCTTTTTTAAGTACTATAAATACAGAAAATAATAAGACAATGTTTTTGCCTACAAGGAGCTTTTATCTAGCTTATAACACAAACACATAGGTGATTTCATTACTGTGAAGAGTTCTAGGAGATTTTCTCAGTAATGGTGGGCTTGCTTATTGAGGCTATCTCTTCTGCTAAAAAAGTAGAATTAATTTACTAAAAATTATCTAAAAGCATTAAAGACCTGTAAAAATAGGAAGGGAAAAACAGCCCAAATCTGAAGGGAGCTTGTAAATTCATTGAGTTTCAAACAGATAGAAAACATTAAAAAAATAATAATAATAATAAAACTAACCAGAAATTCTGGAGCTGAATAATACAATGAGTGAACTGAAGAATTCAATACAGAGCATCAAAAATAGACTTAACTATCAGATAGAGGAGAAATATCATATGATATCCCTTATATACGAATCCAAAAAGAAAAATTTTAATGGACTTATTTACAAAACAGAAAGAAACTCACAGATTAGAGAACTTAACTTATGGTTGCCAAGGGAAAAGAATGAAGGGAAGGGATAGTTAAGGAATTTGGGACTGGCTCTACTCACTGCCATATTTAAAATGGATAATCAACAAGGGCTTACTGAACAGCACAGGGAACTCTACTGAATGTTACATGGCAGCCTGGATGGGAGGGGAATGTGTGGGAGCATGGATACACACATATATATGTATGGCTGAGTTTCTTTGCTGTTCCCCTGAAGCTATCACAATATTGTTAACTGGCTATACTCCAATATGAAACAAAAAGCTTTAAAAAATGCAGACTTGACCAAGCAGAAGACTCAATAAAATAAAACAAAGATCAATTTAAATTATCCAATCAGAGGAGCAAAAACAATGCAAAGGAATAAAGAAAACCTACAGGAATTAGGGATGCCATTAGGAGAAACTAGGTATCCAAGAAGCCTGCTCAGTCGTGTCTGACTCTTTGCAACCCCATGGACTATAGCTGGCCAGGCTCTTCTGTCCATGGGATTTCCAGGCAAGAATACTGGAGTGGGTTGCCATGCCCTTCTCCATGTGATCTTCCTGACCCAGGAATCGAACCTATGCCTCTTACATCTCCTGAATTGGTAGGTGGCTTCTTTACCACTAACACCACCTGGAAAGGACAATCAATGCTCGGGTTCTAATTTTACTTGTGCTACTTACTCAAATCTTATCTGTCTTATTTAGACAAGTGATTTAACTTTGCTTTGCCTCAGCTTCCTGATCTGTTTTTTGAGTTAAATGTATCCTGCCTTGTAGGAATGTTGTACACTCAAATTCATATAGGTAACAGCTAGTGGAGGTGATGGAATTTCAACTGAGCTATTTCAAATCCTAAAAGATGATGCTGTGAAAGTGCTGCACTCAATATGCCAGCAAATTTGGAAAACCCAGCAGTGGCTACAGGACTGGAAAAGGTCAGTTTTCATTCCAATCCCAAAGAATGGCAATGCCAAAGAGTATTCAAATTACTGCACAGTTGCACTCATCTCACACACTAGAAAAGTGATGCTCAAAATTCTCCAAGCCAGGCTTCAACAGTACATGAACCGTAAACTACCAGAACTTCAAGCTGGTTTTAGAAAAGGCAGAGGAACCAGAGATCAAATTGCCAAAATTCACTGGATCATCGAAAAAGCAAGAGAGTTCCAGAAAAACATGTTTCTGTTTCATTGACTACACCAAAGCTTTTGACTGAATGGATCACAACAAACTTTGGGAAATTCTTGAACAGATGGGAACACCAGACCACCTTACCTGCCTCCTGAGAAATCTGTATGCAGGTCAGGAACCAACAGTTAGAACTGGACATGGAACAACAGACTGGTTCCAAATTGGGAAAGAAGTACATCAAGGCTGTTTATTGTCATCCTGCTTATTTAACTTATATGCATGCGAAATGCCAGGCTAAGTGGAGCACAAGCTGGAATCAAGATTGCCAGGAGAAATATGAACAACCTCAAATATGCAGATGACACCACCCTTATGGCAGAAAGTGAAGAAGAACTAAAGAGCCTCTTGAGGAAAGTGGATGAGGAGAGTGGAAAAGTTGGCTTAAAGCTCAGCATTCAAAAAACTAAGACATGGCATCTGGTCCCATCACTTCTTGGCAAATAGATGGGAAAACAAAGAGAACAGTGGCTGACTTTACTTTGAGGGGCTTGAAAATCACTGCAGAAGGTGACTGCAGTCATGAAATTAAAAGACACTTGCTCCTTGAAAGAAAAGCTATGACCAACCTTGACACCATATTAAAAAGCAGAGACGTTACATTGCTGACAAAAGTCCATCTAGCCAAAGCTATGATTTTCCCAGTAGTCATGTATGGATGTGAGAATTGGACCATAAAGAAAGCTGAGCACTGAAGAATTGATGCATTTGGACTGTGGTATTGGAGAAGACTCTTGAGAGTCCCTTGGACTGCAAGGAGATCAAAGCAGTCAATCCTAAAGGAAATCAGTCCTGAATATTCATTGGAAGGATTGATGCTGAAACTCCAATACTTTGGCCACCTAATGGGAAGAACTGACTCATTTGAAAAGACTCTGATACTGGGAAAGTTTGAAGGCAGGAGAAGAAGGGGAAAGGAGGATGAGATGGTTGGATGGCATCACCAACTCGATGGACATGAATTTGAGCAAGTTCCAGGAGTTGGTGATGGATAGGGAAGCCTGGCATGCTGCAGTCCATGGGGTCACAAATAGGCAGACACAATTGAGCGACTGAACTGAACTGGCATAGTAGTCACAGTCATAGTATACTGCTGCTGCTGCTAAGTCGCTTCAGTGTGTCCGACTCTGTGCGACCCCATAGACAGCAGCCCACCAGGCTCCTCCATCCATAGGATTTTCCAAGCAAGAATACTGGAGTGGGTTGCCATTGCCTTCTCCAATAGTCGTAGTATAGAGAGCTCCAATATAAATCATGCCAAAATGACAAACATCACAATTTAAAAAACACAAATGTCATGAGCAAGCAGTGAAGGAGGAAATGAAGCATTAAATTAGTGAATGTATGCTAGTTTTTGCCTATGAAACTGGATAAGATTTTAAAGCTCGGTAAAACCAAATGTTGGTGAGGGTAAGTGGAAACTAATATTCTCACACAATACTAGTGGAAATAAAACTCAGTGCAAATGTTTCAAAAAGCATTTACTCTCTATGCACCAAAAGCCTTAAGGATATTCATAGCCCATGAAACAACAGTTCCACCCAGGGAACATCATTAGAGAAATAATCATGAATGGTCCTTACGTTTAAATACAGAAAAGCTCAGAGCAACTTTTTCCATAATAGCAGAAATGTTGAAAACTACTGAATGCCTGATGAAATAAAATTTATATTTTAAGGCAGGATAAGAAATATGAGAGGCCAGAGGATGGGAGAGAGGACCCAGAGAGAGGCAGGCAGGTACACAATAATCTCTGATCTGTTTACATGCAGCAGACATGACACCCAGCCCGGTGGGGACCCTGAGTGCTTCACAGACCAACACACTCAGTCTCTGCTCAGCAGTCCCATTCCTCTCACCCAAACAGGCTCCACACCCTCATACAGCCTCATAAACGCACAGACACCCTCACATGCACCCTCACACACACACACACACACACACACACACACACACACACACACACGCATGCACGCACGCACAGAGCCTACAGGAGCACAGACACAGGAAACACGGGAACCCAGGGACAGTGATCACACATCAGGCTTGTGGAGCTTGTGGGAACAGCCCAGAGTCCCAACTGAGGTCAGTCACTGGATCTTCCACACCCCGGGAGCCACCGGGAATCCTAGAAACTCCCTAAGAACAAGGGTGACAGTGGAGGGGACTCAGGCTGATCCAGCTTGGTCCAAACCTCACTGCTCTGTAAAATCTGTGGCAACGACCAGTGGGCCCCGCACAGGAGAGGGACCAGTATTCACAGACACCGTGGTTCCTTTTTGGTCAAAAACACTGAGGCTCGGCTCCAGAACTCCAGACAGGTTTCCTTTCACCAAGGCATCCACTACCCTGCTGTGGACCCAAGACAGAGAGCCAGCTCTTACCTTGACCACCCACCACGGTGCTGAGGAGGAGGACACAGAGTCCCCGCAGGGAGAGGCATCTGCCCAGAGCCATCCTGACCCCACGTCCTCAAGGTCACAGTCCCAGCTGCAGGATCAGCCTGTGAGGAGGCGTCAGGGTGCCGACCAGGGTCTATATAGACCACCCCTTACACCCTCCCTCCTGAGAGCCAATAGCAACAGTTTTCACCATTTCAGGCGCTATTGGAGGCTGCATCTGCCCCTTTCTGAAGCTCAAACACCAATGAGCTTCTGAATCTTCCACATCTCCTTATATGAGCAACACGGTCCTTTGACCTCCTGCTTCTGTGGTCCTGAGAGCCGGGCTCCATGACTGAGGCTGGTGTAGAAAAGTTGCATCAGAAAGCATGAATGACATTTTCTCATCTGATCACCCTGACCAATACCATAGACTGTAAGATTTGTCAGGGTCCGAGGAGGGGATCTCTTAGCCCATGGAGAATTTCTCTGGTGGAATCAAGCATTGATCTTCCCTGGGACTGAGCTCAGGGACAAAGAAGAGAACTACAAGAAGGCTTGAAATACAAGAATATTTATCAGGCCAGCAGAAAGCGAGGACCAGGAGCACAGGAATTCATAGATGACCACAATGGGAGTGGGGTGGGACCCATCATGTTGAGGGGATGAGTTTGCTGGTCTTTTTCCCCCCTTCTCAGAAGGATCTGGAGCCTCGGTACTGGGGCACGTGCATGCATTCTCAGCTGTGTCCGACTCTTTGCAACCCCACAGACTGTAGCCCTACCAGGCTCCTCTGTCCACAGGATTTCCCAGGCAAGAATACTCGAGTGGGTTGCCATTTTCTTCTCTAGGGAATCCTTCTGACTCAGGGATTGAACCCTCATCTCCTGTGTCTCCTGCATTGGCAGGTAGGTTCTTTACTGCTGAGCCACCTGGGACGCCCTATAAGGGATTTTCAGACACACTGAATCCCTTTCACTTTATTGCATTTCAGTTTATGTGAAATATCCCTTTCAGCTAGTCACCAAATAATGCTTCATGAGAGAAAGAGATTGCTATTATAGGAAACAAAGAGAGAGTGGAAGTCATCATACAACTCTAGCCCTCCAAAATAGGATTTGGGCATCTCTAGAAGAAAACATGTAGTTTAGAAAGACTTAGGTTTCCTGAACCTCACAGTTTCCCCCGTTGCATATTGACAGTTTGGTTTGATTAGATTCATTATATTATAAGCCATTACTAAAGAAGATGCAAAATATAATTTAAAGGAACTGCCCCAGACGGAAGGATAAATAGAAAGTCTTCTGCTACACAATAGCTGCAGGCAAGGGGTCAAAGAAGAGGCCTGTGAAGCAGAAAAGAGAAGGGGTTCATGCGGCCTGAAACTATCAGTGATCCCACCTCCTTCACTCTACATTTAACAGGAAAAGCGGCGACAAGAATGGAAGCCCGGGTGGATGAGGGGACAGATCAAAGCAGAAGGGGCTGAAGTTCAGTGTGGCCATTGCTGCCTTGTTCTGTTTCCGCTGATCAGAAGAAGCTCCCAGATGGTAACCAGAAAGTAGTCCTGGGGTGAATAGAGACTGAGAAGGACAGTAAGGGGATATAAGATAGTGACAAAACCCAAGGTCACTAAGATGCTACCCCCCATGCCTCATGCCCTCTCAGGCTAAAGATGCCCATGGTGCACCCCTGTGGTCCACACAAGCCCACACTGAGGCCCCCTCACCCGTCTGACTCTCATCATTTCAGCAGAGATGCGGGAAAGACACATCTGTGACACACACACTTCAGAGTCCCCACCAGAGCTCAGAGATGGATGGCTCCATGCACCCCACTCATACACCTTAAGGTCTCAGTGAAGGCAACCCTGAGGGCAGCTGAGGGCCAGTCCACAGCCCTGTCACATCCCCGACCAGATGGACGCCTCGTCCTGGTCAGCAGACATAGCTTCTCTGTCCTGTCATGCCCGTCCTTCCTATTTGAGACTCAGGTAAATGAAAAGGGAGAAAAGTCAATTGAACACATTCTTTTCTCTCTCTCTATTTAAATGTGCTAATGTTTTATTTTACAACAGTCACTTACTTGTTCTGTGTTCCTCTCACTTCCAAGCCCCCATCTGAACATGAACTCCATCTCCTTCTGTATGCTTGACACAGTGGTGATAATCACTGATTATAAATGTCAGAACCAGAATATAAACTCAGGCGCTGGAGTAGGACCAGGATCTGCTCAGTCACTTAAGAGTCGATGCTCTACTCCCCTTGGGACCCAGAGTCATCATTCCTTACCCAGTTATGGACTCCACAGCATCACCGGAATCCATGAGGCAGACACCTAGAACACGGGACATGCTTCCTGGGGTCCATCATCCCTCCCACAGGATGACACAGGGAAGCGTTTAGTGAACCAAGTACATACGATCTTACCTTGGAATTGAGATCTCACAGATAAGACACGGTTAGGGGCTCCAGACGGTATTATAGGGAGGGGTGGGCTGGAAAGGAGGGGCTGACTCAGGGCTAGTATAGGGTCCCCAGCACCCACTACCCCAGAGCTGGGAGTGCAGAGTCAACATGAACCAACTCACCCTCTGATGAAGGTATGTCTTCTCTGACACATAAGATAATCTCAGTGTCCAATCTCATCCAAGATTTGAAGGAGGAAAGCTTTAGGGAGGACACCAACCAACTTTGTCCACAATAAACTTGAGAGAGTGCAGTGCAGGGGTCAGGAGAACAGACTTAGGAGCCAGTCTGCCCTGTCGTGACCCAGAGCTCAGCCACACACCACATGTGTGACCTTGTACAGGGTCCTGACACTCTCTGTGTACTGGCATAGTGTGTAAAAGGAGAGTCATGTTTGTGCCTAGATGACAGAGTTTTGGTTAGAATTAAATGAGCTGGCATTAGTAAGAGATATAACCTTTAGTTATTAGTGGTACATAGTAGTGATAGAGAAGCAATATTAGGGCCCCTCTCCCCATCCCATCCCAGGACTCACAGAACTCTAGAACAGGAATTAAATTCTGTTATCTGGAGCCTTGGCTGGAGCTGTCAGAACTCTCCCAGAGTTTTGACGTGCTGTGATGGTGATTGGTGCCAGAGTTGTGAGTCTTCCACACATCACTCCTTCTCTCTGTCCCCCATTCTACTGCTCATGAACTTTGACCCTACCAACCATGAACCTCATGAATTAAGTCGTTTACTTGCTAATTTCACTTTATAAATGGACTTGGTAAAAGTTTTGTGTCTAATTCACCTCCTTATCCCCAAAGCCTGCTAATAAAAAATCCTAAATGTTGTCTCTTGTATACCTGAATGAATGAATGTCAGCCAGGTATTTTACATAAATCATTTCAATCAAAAGAAATCTTTTGAGAAATAATTTAACTTGTTGTGAGGACTTAAGAGCACAATGCAAGTTGTGTCCATTTTTGTAATGATATTTCAATATGATTAAATGGTATAAGCTACGTTTGGTTCACTTCAACACTTTGCTGCAATGAATGCAGCAAATTGCAATACCAGAAACAAGGCTAGCCCCACTCCAAGAGCAGTGCTGAGAGAGCCAGTTCTAAACACGTATAAAAAAGCTGCAAGTGTCTTTGTATATCTGAAGATAAAGAAGATAAACCACAGCACCCTGACAGGTGAAGGCCATGAAGCCTCCTGTTCTTGTCTTAATCAGATATATAGCCAAGTGGTCAGGATGTTTATGTATTTATCATTTAGCACATTTTCAATTTAAACCACACATAACTGTAACAGGAAGAATTTTTTTTTCTAAAAATTTTATTTTAACAGCTTCCATATTGAATTAGAAGTGCAGAAGCAAAGAGCAGGAAGAATCCTTTTCTTTAACTTAGACTGTTTACCTGGTCTTATGATAAATAATACAATCTGTAGCATTATTATTCCCAAATCACCACGAGAAAATAGAGGTTTCAGAGGTTCAGTAATCTCTTTGCCAGGAAAGTTAATAATTAAACCTGCTTGCTTGAGGAACATTTCCTCAGGACTAATCAGACAGAGTGACTAAAACACAAAATATATTAAAATTAAAATAGTGGTACACAGTTCAAAAGGAAATAATTCATTGAGCTGTTACACCAAAGCATTGGAGATCTGCGTCACTATCCATGTTTCTTGCATGGATGGATGGACCAGGGTTAGTAAAGCCTCCTTTACCAAAGACTGCTTCATCACAAGGGCATAAAATAAGGAGCAAAGTCATGAGCTGGTGATGTCCAGCCCATCATCTCTGTTCAGCCCTTTATGGTCTATAACCAGCAATATCGAACAAAGAGTATAGCTCTGGATTGGCCTCATTCATTCCTCCATAGTGCAGCATCAGATAACCAGAGACCAGAAACAATCAAAGCTACTAAATCAAAGACAATCAGATTCTAAGTGGAGAGCAAGCAAACCAAGGACACTTCCCCACTGCTGTTGGAAACAAAGAAGCCCTCCCACCCCAGACACCATCTGTGGGAGGAGAGAAAAGAAGATACCTCCTTAAATAGAGGAAAACCAGTCTCAGCATGGAGCTTGAACTAGAAATGACAAGACAATTATTACAGTGAACCCAAGCTAAGTTGAGGGATAATTTTTAAATGGGAGAGTCTTTGTTAATGTTATGGAAATTTCAATCCACACAAACACACCTTGCTAGTGCACAAGATGAAATCAGTTATAATAATAGAGAATATTACATTTATGTATATTTGAATTCTAGAGGACACATTTTTAAGCCTACTACAAAAAGAAAATTGATAAATCTTCTCTTGTTTTTAAATGCATAGAGTTTTCACCTCTGAGAATTCTTTCTAATTCCTCCAGCTCAAACTTACTGCTGCATCTATTTAACCTATATAAACTTTCTTGTATATACTATATGGTGTCCAAAGTGCAGGCTTCTGGAGAGCAAGTATTATGTCTTATTCTTCAGTGCCTCCTTAAGGTTAAATAAAGGCACATAGAAAGAGGTTAACAAATATTAGCTAACTAAAGAAGTGAATTCATGGGCAAATGCTGAAAATCACCCTGCAGTTAGTGATACTGAGTGGAGAAGGGAGGTGAGGGACAGGGGAGATACAAATCTGACTAATCCCACTTGGCACAGACTGAGGTGGAGTAAGGAGTCAGAGACACACAAGCCAAAGGATAAAAATAGGAAATGCCTTCAAGTCCCACTCGGGGAGAGTAGGATCACATTCAGTCTCTGCACAAAGCTGTACCTCAGAAGCTTCTCCAAGATGAGAAAACCTGACAGCACTGCTCTCAGGAGTTCCACTGAAGGATGAGGATAGACAGTGATGCTCAGCAAACAGCTGTATTTCCAGTCCTCTGTGACTCATTCTGGGCAATGAAACGTGGGTGGTGTCACCTCTGTCACCTCTGAATAGAGGCATGAAAAGCCCAAGTGTGATTCTCTAGTCTCTTTCTTTTCTGCCCCAGAAGCTGTATGTTCCAGAGGGTGCACATGGAAGAGTCACACTGACCACTAACAACTGTAGGTTGTGATGAGTGTGTGTGTGTCTGTATATGAGTGTGTGTGTATGTGTGCATGTGTGTGTGTGTGTGTGTGTATGTGTGAGATTTGGGGGTCACTTTTTCCAGCAGCAGAGCAGAGTCTCTTCTGATGGATACAAAGGAGAAAGAAGACTTGAAAAGAAGACAGAATCTGTCACATGAAGCAGGTGCTTTCCTGGAGCTCCTCTTCCTTTTGTGTCTTCATCCCAAACTGCTCCCTCTGATCCCACCTTGCTTCCTCTGTTGGGCTTGGTTGTTTCTCAGTCACCATTTCTGACTGACCAACAACTAGATCTAAGTCCTGTATAAGAGCACCCGCCCCTGGTGCATCTCCTGTTCCCTTTACATCAGTCTGTGCTGACAGTCAGGCTGTTTCCCAAATTTGTCTCAGCATTTTGACCTTCATCCTTAAACAGCTCTCATTTCCTCTGAGTTGGTCAGTCCATCATCTCTGATCTTATTTTCACCTTCCACCAATCCTGTACTAATGAGAGGGTAGCATGTGCTTTCTAAGTCCCCTGTTTCTCCTTGATTTCCTGAAGAAATCTGATTGTGCATTTACTGCTGCATGTATATAATTAACTTCTTCCCCTTTCAGTTCAGTTTAGTCGATCAGTAGTGTCCAACTTTTTGTGACCCCGTGGCCTGCAGCACGCCAGGCTACCCTGTATCACCAACTCCTGGAGCTTGCTCAACTCATGGCCAGTGACTCGGTGATGCAATCCAAACAGCTCATCCTCTGTCGTCCCCTTCTCCTCCTGCCTTCAATCTTTCCCAGCATCAGGGTCTTTTCCAGTGAGCCAGTTCTTTGCATCAGGTGGCTAAGGTATTGGAGTTTCAGCTTCAGCATCAGTCCTTCCAAAGAATACTCAGGACTGATTTCCTTCAGGATTGACTGGTTGGATCTGCTTGCAGTCCAAGTGATTCTCAAGATTCTTCTCCAACATCACAATTGAAAAGCATCAATTTTTCAGTGCTAAACTTTCTTTATGGTCCTGTTCTCACATCCATACATGACTACTGGAAAAAACATAGCTTTGACTAGATGAACCTTTGTTGGCAAAGTAATGTCTCTGCTTTTTAATATGCTGTCTAGGTTGATCATAACTTTTCTTCCAAGAAGCAAGTGTCTTTTAATTTCATGGCTGCAGTCACCATCTACAGTGACTGTTGAGCCCAAAAAAATAAAGTCTCCCACTGTTTCCATTGTTTCTCCATCTATTTGCCATGTAGTGATGTGACCAGATGTGGTGATCTTCATTTTTTGAATGTTGAGTTTTAAGCCCGCTTTTTCACTCTCCTCTTTCACTTTCATCAAGAGGCTCTTTAGTTCCTCTTCACTTTCTGCCACAAGGGTGGTGGCAGAGGTTATTGATATCTAAGGCTATTGATATTTCTCCCAGCAATCTTGATTGCAGCTTGTGGTTCATCCAACCCAGCATTTCGCATGATGTATTCTGCATATAAATTAAATAAGCAGAGTGACAATAAACAGCCTTGATGTACTCCTTTCCCAATTTGGAACCAGTCCTTTGTTCCATGTCTGGTTTTAACTGTTGCTTCTTGACCTGCATACAGATTTCTCAGGAGGCAGGTAAGATGGTCTGGTATTCCCATCTTTGAAGAATTTTCCACAGAAAGAATTCTTCACATTTGAGTAAGAAATAATTTTGCTGATTTCCTTTTCCTCAACTCAAGAAAATGGCACATTCAAAACCTATATCCTTGTGAGCACAGCCCTAGGGCCTGCCTCGGAACGTGGGAGGAGTTAGTGCAAGGAGAGTTTGTGAAGGTGAGGCTTCATTACCTTCATGATTAATCCACCTCTGCTCAGAATTGATGTAATTACCAACTCCAGAGCTACTGAGTTCCTGCAGGTGGTCATTCTTAAACCACTTAAATCCAGGATTAGTGCCACTGGGATGGCACTCAGAGTTCAAAGGCTGGGTGGTTGCTCAGACTTGAACTCTATGACCTGATGCTCTATTGCACGTGGATCTTTGATGCAGCTGAGTCCAGCCTGCATATCAGCCTAAGAACACTGGAAATATAGCAAGATGTGTTCCTCCTTTAACATCTCAAAGTCTGTGAACAGATTCTCTTTTCCTTATCATTGACTCCTTCCCCATCTGGGCATGCTACCCCAGGCTCCTGCAGGCTGCAAGTATCTGCTGAGGCCCTGCCAAGGCCCAGGATTGGAGTGAGGCCTGTACCTGAGTATAAGTTCTGTATTTCCACTCTCTATAACTTAACAGATGCTGAGATAATATTTATTGAATGACTGAATTAGACCCCACTAGACATTCAAGAGAAATTATCTTAAATATAGAGAACTGTTTTTGAGGACATCACTTAGCTAACTGACATTTTTGTTCTAAAGGCAAATGTTTTCAGCAATTAATAGGGCAAATTTTTATTTTCAAACAGAGGGAGCTTATCACCAACAGACATGTCATCACAAATGCTGCAAATCTCTATCTCTAAGGATACACAAGACAAACCACAACATACTAACATGTGGCCTCTTATTAAGTCTTAATCAGACCCAACGGA
Source organism: Ovis aries (assembly GCF_016772045.2). Classification (NCBI taxonomy): domain Eukaryota; kingdom Metazoa; phylum Chordata; class Mammalia; order Artiodactyla; family Bovidae; genus Ovis; species Ovis aries. The sequence continues at coordinate 208,319,649 of NC_056056.1, forward strand.
GGACGGAGGAGACAAGGTATTCATATGATTTATCATTTGGCAGTTTTTCAATTAAAACCTCACAGCGATATCACAGGAAGAAAGTTTGCAGTTAAAAGGTACAGCTGTACTGTCTGTATGACATAAGGAAGGAAATTAGCTGCAGAAAGAGTTCTTTTGTTTAAAAAAAAAAAAGCAGACTAATTCATCTTTCATTTTGTGAAAGGAGAGTCCTCTGGGGCTGATCCTGAAGGATGCTGTAGAGACCAGGACAACACAACTGTTCTGCATAACGGTTATAACTGGCAGCTAATAACTTTGGATAATGGTGTGCTCTGACTTCTTTTTTTTTACTTTTTGTGACTCTACTATAGGTTTTTACATTTTTGTTGCCATGAGGCTCACGTATAACATCTTACAGACACAACAGTCTGATAAATTAATTTCAATCACATAAAAAAGTTATGCCTTTTTATCCCCTTACACTTTCTGTTATTGATGTCAGAATTTGCCTCTCTTTATATTGTATATCCACTAACAAAAAACTTTTCTTTATGATTATTTTAATACTTCCTTTAGACTACAGTTAACCGGTTAGCACATTTAGAGTATTCTGAGTTGTATTACACTGCCGGAGCCAGTGTGAGGAACTCCGCCCATGGCAAAGGTCATGAGGAAGGAGGCTCAGCATATGCAAAGGCGGGATCGAGCCTCAGGAGACCCCCTATTCCTGAGCATCTACCCCCAAAACCAGAGTCTGCCTGCTTTACTGCTTCATACTCTCACCTACACCTCTGACTTTACGGGGTGGGGGGTGGGGGTGCTGTCCCCCACCACCTCTCTCGGAGAAGGAGTTAACTTACAGCTCCAAGAGTGTTTCAACTTACAAACTCCTCTGAAAGTTCTGTAGCTTGCCTGACAGTTTCGTCCAGCCACATGTGATTGTTCACAGCCTCCCAACCGTGAGAGGCACGAGATCCTTTAAACTTTCTAACTACAGACTCTTTTGAGAAGTTAGAAAATTATTAGTATAGTATTAGTGGTGAAGGGTTTTCATTTGTTGGGCCAATATTTGCTGCCAAGTCTCCATATTCCCTGCCCTTACACACATAAATGAATATAACTAGCATAATGGAGAAATAGGTATTAACCTTTGATATTAATCATGTTAAACTTTAGGCTAACTAAATTCCTTTCTTAATTGTAACCCACTGCACCTTCACCCTACAGGAATGCAGCTTTATCTGGCGCCTGGTTTAAGAAAATTCACCCCTGGAAGAATAAGCTTTCTGGTTGACTGACCATATTCAGAAAGAAAAGGCCATAAAATGTTAGTTCTCTTGGCCAGAAGATGATGTAAATCCCTTAAGACCTCTATATACATCTGCATAAAGCACCTGATTTTGATAAGGGTCAGGTCTGCTGACCCCGCGTGACTCTGTATTCATCCCTATGTATAACAAAAAGTATATAAGTGGACCTGAAAAATAAAGAAGCGGACCAGTTCCTGGAAAGCCTGGTTTCCCCCGTGTGGTCTTTTCTCCTTCTCTTCTTTTCTGGTTGAATTCCCATCTGGAGTGTGGAGGCTCGCCATGTGTACTTACTTGCCCTGGCTTCTAAGACCCATGCGGGAGGGAGCCCAAGGTGGGGCACCCTCCACTATTCAAGCAGGTGCCGGTGGCCTACGTAGATGGTGCAAACTCCTTGTCTTGGAGTTTTATTGGTTTTCCACATAAACCAAGTTATTCAGCCCCTTTTCTCCACTAATTTTCCTACTATACTATCCTTTTCTAATCTCTCTTTATAGCTGTAATTAAATAAGTTCTTTCCTAGGACGCTGACTCTGTCCCCTCTTTGAATTCCCTGGATCTACCAGGGCTGGACCCCGGCATTACACATTTACATTTACAAGTCCATTGTGTATTTTGTGGGCTTCCCTGATTGCTCAGTTGGTAAAGAAACCACCTGCAATGCAGGAGACCCTGGTTCATTTCCTGGGTCAGGAAAGATCCCCTGAAGAAGGGATAGGCTACCCACTCCAGCCTTCTTGGGCTTCCCTTGTGGCTCAGCTGGTAAAGAATCTGCCTGCAATGTGGGAGACCTGGGTTTGATCCCTGGCTTGGGAAGATCCCCTGGAGAAGGGAAAGTCTACCCACTCCAGTATTCTGGCCTGGAAAATTGCATAGACAGTCCAGGGGGCCGCAGAGTTGGACACCACTGAGTGACTTTCACTGTATATTTTGTATATTAGAGTATTCTGAATTGGATTACATACTTACATCTACAAATCTGTTATATCTTCTTTCATATGATAATTAGTATCCTTCATTTACCTTGAAGAACTCCCTTTGGTAATCTTGTATGACAAACCTGTGTTGGTGAACTTCCTCAACTGTTGTTTGTTTGAGAAAGTCTTTATATCGTCTTCATTTCTGAAAGACAACTTCCCTGAGAAAAATATTCTTGGTTGGCAGGTTTTTACTTCCATCAGTTTGAATATATCATCCTATTCTCTCCTGGCCTGCCAGGTTTATTCTCATAAACCCAATGATATTCTTAAGGGAACTTCTTTTCTGTGAACATTTACTTTCCTTTTGATGCTTCTAAGATTCTCTCTTTGTCCTGATTACAGGAAATGTGTTCTGGAGAGAATAGTTTTGAATGAACTCCAGGGGTGACCTATTAGCTACATGATCTTGGATGTCTAAATCTGGTCCAATTTGGGACTTATCTGGTATTATTGCTTAAAGCACAAGCTCTGTCTCTTCCTCCCTCTCTTCTCCTTCTGGGATTCCAATAATGTGCGGGTTGTTTCTCTGAATGGTAACCCATAGTTCACACAGGTTCTTTTACATTTTTTCATTCATTTTTTTCTTCTTTGTCTTCTGGCTGCGTAATTTCAATTGTCGTCTACATTACGGATTCTTCTGCTGTTGCTGATGCTGTCTGTAGCATTTTTCATTTTGTTGCGTTTCATTCACTGTAATCTTAAGCGAAAGAATTTGTTTCCTTCTCCTTTTTTTGCCTCACTGTAGAGACTGAGGAATTTCCATTCCCAGACTAGGATCGATCCAGGCACAGCAGTGAAATGATAGAATCCTAACCACTAAACCATCAGCAAATTTCTTGTTGCTTCCTTTCTTATCATTTCTATCTCTCTAAAACAATCAATTTCCTTTGTGGAGCAACTCAGCCTATGCACAACAACTACTGAGCCCATGCTCTAGGACCTGCACACCGCAAACAGAAGCCTGCATGCTGCAACTACTGAAGCCTGAGCGCCTAAAGCCTGTGCTCCGCAACAAGAGAAGCCCCCACATAGAGAAGCTGCTGCCCACAAAGAAGAGTAGTGCCTGCTTTCCACAACTAGAGAAAGCCCATGTGCAGCAAAAAAGACCCAGCACAACCAAAAACAATAATAATAATGATAGGAAATATTTTTAATCTCATTTTGTTCACATATTCTTTTCCTGAACTTGATTGTTTATCTGTGTTTTTTGGAGTTCACTGAGCTTCTTGGTGGGTATACTTTATTTCTTTCATCATATGTCATTTATTTCATTACTTCCCAGTGGTGAATAGCTATGTGAGCTGCACTGTGAGAAGTCCTGGGCATCTTCCCACCCCCAGGCACAGCCTAGAACTACAAAGACCGCAAGTGTGAGCGTAGGTTGGAGCCCTGGACACCATGCAGGCCATCAAGCAGTAACTGGGTGGACTCAGCTCACAGCCAGGCCAGCACTCTCAGTTCTTATATTAGTTCAGCAGCTTCTCCATGTGTCCACAATGGAATGGGGGTGGGGGGAGACGTGTTGTGTAAAAATAGTATTTACTTGGCCACTCCTACATGACAGCTGTCCCTACCCTGAAGAATCACAGCAGGATCACATTAACATTGTCAATAGTAACCAGTTTAAAGCAATCTTGAAACAATATGTTTTCAGAGAAGTCCACTAGTCTGAAATTCTTCCTTTAAGTTTTCAATCATATCAGACACCTCCATCCACATATTTGAAACATAAATACCCAAGTGTTCCTGATCTTCCCATCTACATCCCTTCTTCTGTATCCCCTCTGCCTAGGTCTCCACTTTCTTGCCCTGTTGTTCCACCTGGATGCAGGGTGTGGTGAGCACCAATTTGCCTTCCATCAACTTAGAAAGAGATATGAGCTGATATAATTCACTCAGAGGGACAGATTACTGGAGAGACAAGAAATAGCAACATCCTGAAGAAATAGCACAAAGGGATGGAAAGAAGGGATTAATAAGGATTTGATAACCAACTAGACATGGGAGAAGAGCAAAAAGGAACCTATATCTGCTTGAGAAATAAACAGATAAAGTAACCTAGGGAATGAGTAATGAAAAAGGGAGACGCAGTTACCTAGAGTTAGATTTTTAACTGGTCTGTGGAAATTTAGGCAGGATAAGGAAAGCTGTATCCATTCTCTCTTACCAGCCAATGTCCCACTTTGAATCTCACATCCAAATCTGGTTCTGAAGAATAGGTTAAAAACAAGTGATGTGACATCTCAGAGCAGAACATACAGGATTGGGTTTTTTTCCATGAGTTTCTGAAATGAAAATATCTCCTGCCATATCAATAAACAAGAAATGTCACAGCCATTAGCAATTTCTGGCCTTCAAATGTGAATGAGGGCTCCCAAAACTGTGATCGAGGGGATGCTGCCACCCCCTGCATGGTGATTGCTGAGGAGCTGGGGGATGCAATCAGCAGCCGTCTGCCTCTCCGTAAGGTGAACAGGGAACCAGGGTTGGCCCCAGATAGCTGAGCTGTATGTGGAAGGAATGAATCCAGTGAGTCCAGAGGCTTGCATCTTCCCAGAAGCAGAGTGCTAACTTCCTTAACTTGGTACCTGACCTTTGATGTTCAGTCTGCCTGCTGCCTTTGTTGCAGACTTGTATATAGGCTGACTTCCCCCTCCTGCCTCCTTGGAGCAGTTTTCTCAGAGCTGCTGAGATGCTGTCTCCAGGGCCTGGAGTCCTAAACATCCCCACCAAATAAAATAACTCTATCAGATTCTGACTGTATTTTTTGGTCGACAAATTCATCTTGCTAGGAATGAGGATGTGAATGTAGACCAAGTTTAGATGCTTTTTCTAAGTAAGAGTGACCTGGAGCATCTGTGATCCCAGGCAAAGTCATGGCCTCATTAGCTTTAAAAGCATTTGATGTCGAACTTGCTAAATTAGCAACAGAGCAAAAAGTTACTTTATTCAGAATATTTCATTTTGAACAATTTCCATATAACACAATTACAGTAGGTCAGCATTACTGTATTAAAATACAGGCAATTAAAATATCTGAGAATTCATCTCCTATTTAATACAACATCATAGGAAAGTCACTGTGGATGTTCCTGGGGCACATCAATGTCATCATACCCAGGGTCGCCTTTGTCCCCCTGGAGCAGCCATGGGCTCTCTTCTCCTTCCGCAGGATCAGCTTCCTCTCCAAAGACGAACAGAGAAGAGCCTGAAATAGTAAAGAAAAGTATGATTAGAACTGAGACAAAGGGGACCAGACCATGTGGTGGAAGTGAGTCAATTAAGTGGTGATAACAAAGCACCCCTGGGACCCAGGTGTGGGCAGGGAGGTTCAGTCTGTTTCACATCAGTTACAGTGAGGATGGATCCCGGCTGTCCTCTCAGATCCGGTTCATGTGGTCTCTGGGGCCTCAGTGCATGTGGAAACCCTGCATCACAGGAGACCTGTGCTCACACAGGAGCTCTGGGAAGACCTGTCTCCATGCTACACAATCAACAGGGAGATGCCCAAAAATGGTAACAATATACCAACGAATTTAATGTTCTCCTCTCACAACTGACAGACGTGAAATCACCATGAGAGGGACAGTGGAGACAGGCAAATATGAGTTCCTCACTCACAAACCAGCTCTGCTCTTAGTTAACTCCTGTTCCCAAATGTCCACAAATAGTATCAAGGTACAACCACAGGACACCCCTTCCCAGGGACCACATAGGCCCTCAGATGGAGAAATGTTCTTTTCTAGAGAATGAGTGTCTTCTCTCTGCTACTGAAAAGTCTGGAGCAAATTAGACTTTAGCTGACCACAAACTCTGGTCTATGAACTGCCAACATGGCTTAATGTTAAGGCCACTGCATATCACAGATTTTGTACATTAGTGTGGACATATAAACAGAGCTCATCTTAAATTATCAGAATACTTCACAAATTCAACACTGCAGTACATTTTTAAAAAATCTCCGACTACCTTTCATGTATAAGACAGCACAGAAGAGTTATCAAAACACTTGTTCTATTGGATTTCATAAATATGCTCAAATAGTCAAGTTTTCTTTTCCTTTTGGCCACCGAACAATGCTTGTGGGATCTTAGTTGCTTGACTAGGGACTGAACTCGAGTCCTAGCAGTGAAAGTGCAGAGTCCTACCCACTGGATTGTCAGGAAATGCCTTAATCTGTAAATCTTAATGCAAGCATATCACACATACAGTGAAAATTTATGTTGCAGTATGGAGACATGAATGCCAAAAGGAGAATGATTCCTCACTGCCAAGGAGTGTGATAGCATTAAAGATAGCATATGGTTGAGACTGTCATGTCCAACTCTTTGTGACCCTATGGACTACAGCTTGCCAGACTCCTCTGTAAATGGGATTCTCCATACAAGAATACTGGAGTGGGTTGCCATTCCCTTCTCAGGAGATCTTCCCAACCAGGAGGGATCAAACCTGGGTTTCCTGCATTGCAGGCATATTCTTTACCATCTGAGACACCAGGGAAGCCCATCAAATTCATGGGATTACTGATGTTTTGAAATTCTAGAGAGGCTGGGCATGGACGAGCCCAAATTCACCATTTCCAGGACAGAGACTGAAGACTGCAGGAGAAGAGCTGACCCCACTCACCTGTCTGAGACCTCATCCCATCTTCCTTCTCTGGGGGCACTTCCTCTTCTCTCACCTGAGAGGCAGGAGGAGCCCCAGGCACTGGTACCTCTTCAGCATCATCATAACCCTCACCAGGGGCATCAGTCCTCTGATCTGAGGGCAGAGCAGGGGTCAGATGAAATCACGGTAAGTGGGTTCGTCTGGGAAATATCTAAGATCCCTTCTGACCCAGAGTTTCTGAGCCGCTAAATAGAGGCACCTTGTTTCAAAAGATTTCTTTTTCTCTAAGACCATGTTTCAGTTTGAAGTGTCCATAAGCCAAAACATGATTTTACACATCTTTCTCAAAGGAACTCTCATACCATTAAGCATTACTAAAGCATTTTGACAAATTGTGCTTTCCAGATGTTATTTTTAGAAACAATGTGTTTCTGTTATGATTCTGGACACAGAGAGCCCAGCTCCAAATGTGAGACATGACAGAACAGCCAGAGAAGGGGAAGGATGGACTCCATCTCAACAATGGATGCTACTGCTCCAACCAAGGAAACCTGTTTCCCTTGCCTCTCATCTCTATGACGGAAACTCTCCTCCCTAACACCCAGCTGAGGCAGGTCCATCTCTATTACCTGGAGCGGATCTGGAGTCCTTGTCGTCCTCACCATCTGACAGGTAGCCTAATGTGGAGACAAACATCACACAATGCACAGAATGACCCTCCCCACACCCAGTGTTAAGGTTGAGAAAGAACAGGCCTGGCTCATGCAGTGTAGATGGAGGCTGGGGGCTCACAGGGCTCTGAGAGGCCATCCTACCACTTTGGAGGAGCTGCCTCTGTGAGACTGGGTCATGCATGGGGGCTGAGGATGCTGAGAAGATGAACACGGCCAATGAGAGGTGACAACCAGACGTCCTAGGAGGGCAGGCAGAGACACCCACCTGGAGTGTCCAGAAGACCCTCCTTCTGTGTCACAAGGTAATCGAGCTCTTCATACTCAGCTTCAGCAAGAGCACCTTCATAGCTTGAAAAGGCTGAGAGATGTCCCAGCAGGTCAGAGATGCTGCCCCAGACACCCTGGTCCAGCAGGCTGAGAGATCCCTCGGTAGGTCAGAGATGCCATCCCAGATACCCTGATCCAGCAGACAGTGCTCACACAGGGCTTGTCGGCACCTCAGGATAGCTTCCCACCCAGTGCACCTGTTGGCACCTTCTCCCCTCATCTGGCCCTGAATACAGCTCAGACCCAATTCTGTCTCATCTCACAGGAGAGGCTATGACTTATGAGAGCTCATATACCAGTCCTAAAAGCCTCTGTCTACTCAGCACTCAGAGCTCAGCACGGAGAACATGAAGTTCTGCAGACTCAGAACAGACACCTGGCCCAGCTTCCCCTCCTCACACCTGCCCCATCTCCAGCCTCCACACACTCTCCCTGGTCCCCAGTTCCCCCTTGCAGCCCACCTCTGCGCTCTGCTCTCCATCTGAGCAGCTGAGTCACCAGGATGATGAGGACAAGGAAGAGAAGGGCTCCCAGGATGAGGCAGAGGACCCCAGGCAGGGAGAAGATGCCAGGGAGAGGATTCGAAGCTGGTCTGGTCCCTAAGAACAGGAAAGAGGGTTGGAGGAGGTCCTGGGCAGAGAAACTCTCTGTGCCAGAATTTCCAGGAGCTCTGAACAATGGCGTCCCAGTCTCAGATACAAGTACACTAACAGTGATTCTCCAGGTCTCCTCCTCAGACAAGCCAACCTCACTTCAGCGTGTTGCCCCAAGGCAGAGCCAGGGATTGTCACTGAGCTGCCCTGCCAAAAAAGCCTCTGAGGACCTGGCTCATCCCCTCTCCTTAGGCTTCAGGAGACAGAGCATCAAACAGTCCCTGGGACCTGCACATCACTGATGAGGAGCAACACTCAGGGGCAGGTGGGAGAACCTTAAATTCTGCATCATGGGAACCAGACCCATTTGGACCCCGGGCATGAGAACATTCTGACCCCAGGAACCAGGGTAGGGGAGTTCCCCAACGTAACGCCCTGGTTTCTCCCCAACAGCCAGAGGCTCCTCAGACTGTTTCCTCTCCTAAGCTGTCAGAGAGCCCACAGAACAGGTCCCCAGAATCTGAGTATTCTCCCCTGACCATAGATGGATCACAGTACCTGCTATAGCTGGGGGCAATGTTGTCCCTGCACCTAAAGAGAAAAAAAGGAGTTTGGATAAAGGGAATTGGCCAGAATGCAGGGCAGCCCTTTTTTCACTCTTGAGCCTGGAATCACTGCTCAGTCTCCATGACATCAGTGTTTGGTCTTCCTGGCTCCTCCGTCCTAGATCAGAGCCTCAGCACACGGGATATCTGAACACAAACTCCCCACCACGCCCGGCCCAGCCCACTGCCCCCGTGATGCCCCAGCTCACCCAGGGTGGACCCCGAGCCCCTCGCTCACCAGAGCACCTCACACCAGCGTCCTCCTCGTGCTTGCAGTCGCTCTGCCCCCAGGGCTCCGCAGCACAGTCCCACAGGGAGGACTCCCGGCCCCCGCACCGCACCTCGTCCAGCCAGATGCTCCCATTTCCAGGGCCGAATGTCCCGGCCCGCACGGCTTCCAGGGCCTGGCCACAGCCCAGCTGCTGACACACCACCTCGGCCTCTGCCAGGCTCCAGGAGTCATCGCACACGGTGCCCCAGGAGCCGCTGTGCCAGACCTCCACCCGCCCTGAGCACTCGCTGTCTCCTCCCCTGAGCCGGAGCTTCTCTCTGTCTGAAAAGGCAGCAGCCCCTCCTGTGACTCCCTTGGTGGGAGGAAGGAGCCCCTGGGAGCCATGGGGAAGGGGTGGGGCTGATGTACCTGTGCAGGGGGCAGCACCTGGACAGCTCTTGGGTCTTCTTCCTGCAGAAGCAATGATGGGAAGCTCTGGATCAGGGATGGCTGGGGGAGGTCTTGTCCCCAAACATGAGTATCTAAGGTTTTTGGTCACAGTCAAATGACAAGACCACAGAAGCTTCATCATCTACTTGGCTGAGAGGGTCACTGTATCTTATCAGCAGCTGAAATTACTTTATCTAATTAGTTGTTTACCATAACAACAGCAGACAGACACAGAAACAAATGCAAATCACACGTACATTTTGTAGATTCAACCAAAACCCATCAATTAGACTTGAAAATATTAAATCATACTAACGACATCCTGCAGGGTTGGGAGTGACACAGAAGCAGACAGTAAGTCACCTGCACACGAGATATAGGCTTCCTCCTTGGGAGAGCATGAGTTGTAATTCCAAGGGTCAGAAGGACACTGCCACAGAGAGTGGTCAGTTCTCTGGCACTGGATTCCATCTACCCAATGGGGTCTAGAACCTTCCCTGAGACCAACAGAGGTGTTGAGACTTCCGCTGTCCCCACAGCCAAGCTGACTGCAGATGATGGACACGGTGACATCATCCATGGGGTTGTGGCAGACACTGCCCCAGGTCCCGTTGTAGAAAACTTCCAGCCACCCAGCGCACTCCTGGTCCTCACTCACCATCCTGAGGGCCAGGAACTCTGAGATTGAAAGGGAGGAGACAGGACACAGTGAGCATTCCACTCAGTGCTCTGGGTTTTCCTCTCTCCCAGAAATAGTGACCATACACCCCTGACCCAGCGGAGGAGATGCCCACTGGGTGACAAGACTGACTTTTGCCTCCCTTTCACCTGATTTTGTCCATTATTATCTTTACATCTATTTCTACCACAACAATGTAGATATGAACAAGGAGGAAGACCAAACAGGGCAGCTGCAGTGATGGGAGCTGAATCCTGATTCCTGACAAAACTTCTAAAAGAACATGTGAAAGGAATGTGATGTGGACAGTGAGGTGGTTGACAGAATAATGGACCCCCAGAGATGTCCACAGCCTAATCCCCGAACCTGTGACAGTTACCTTACATTTCAAAGGAGATTTTACAGATGTGATTAATAAGGACCTTGGGATGGAGTGATAAATCTCAAATATTGTGGATTAATCATGTGAGCCCAGCCTAACACATCTTTAAACCCGCAATGCTGAGAAATGCACCATCTTTCCCAGCTTCAGTCAAAGGGAAATGTGAGCGAGGGAGAATGGTTGCAAGAGGCACTGTTGTTGAAAAAGAATAAAGAGGGCTCTGAGCCAAGAAATGAGGCCACACAGGAAACCAGAAAAAGCTGGGAAAGAGTCCTGCCCAGAGACTCCAGGAAGAATGCAGCCCTGTGGACACTGGGATGTTGGCCCATGGAGACTCTCTTCAGACTCCTAGAAAACAGAACTGTAAGGGGAAAATATGAGTTTTCACTATGCCAGGCTCCTCTGTCCATGGGATTCTCGAGAATCCTGGAATGGGTTGTCATGCCCTCCTCCAGGGGATCTTCCTAACCCAGGGACTGAACCCACATCTTTTACGTATCCTGCAATGGCAGGCAGGTTCTTTACCACGAGCACAACCTGGGAAGCCTAGGATTTCCAGGTGTTACTTCCACAGATAACTGCAGAGTGAGCCCTGCTTTCAAGTGTTAACTGTAAGAAACAGCTCTGTCAGGAAACACTACTGAGAAGAAAGGACCAGAATCTCAGCTGATGCAGGAGGAAATGAAAGCACCTGGTCTTCACATCTGCTGGAAAGACAGGCTCCACGGGAGGAAGCCTCCTTCTCTGGTCCTTTCAGCATCTCTCCCTCAGGGCTCAGACCCCCGTCCTCCAGGGCCCCACCCCTCCCCCAGCCTGTGGACAGTGTGGAGTGCTGACCTGAGCAGATGACCCCCGCGTCCTCCTTGTGTCTGCAGTCGTGCCGCCCCCAGCCCCGGGAAGGGCATCTCCACACGTGGGACTCCTTTCCTGTGCAGTTCAGGTCGTCCAGCCAGATGGGCCCTGATCCCGCCCCAAAGTGAGCTGACCTCGTGGCATTGAGGGCTTCTCCACAGCCCAGCTGCCTGCACACCACGCGGGCATCGTCCAGGTCCCAGCCGTCATCACAGATGGTGCCCCAGGAGCCCTGGTCAAGGATCTCCACTCTCCCGGTGCAGAGACCTCCTCCGTCCACCAGGCGGAGCTGCCTGCTGTCTGAGGAGAGAGAAATGGGACGATGGGGTGGTGACCTTAGGGGTTGACGGTGTTCTTGACTGGAGAATCCCAGGGACGGGGGAGTCTGGTGGGCTGCCGTCTATGGGGTCGCACAGAGTCGGACACGACTGAAGTGACTTAGCAGCAGTAGCATCTTTTGTTCTGTGGGACTCTCACCTAAGCAGTAGGGGGCGCTCTCCTCTGAGGCCGCAGAGCCTGCTGGTTCAGACATGGAGTCGTTGCACTGGCGCAGCACCTGGCTCTGGTTTCCTGCAGAAACAGCAATGATCAGGGGTCTGGTTGGGTTGAAGAACACAAAACTGAATTAAATAAATAATCATCTAGTGATGGAGTTTGAGATGAAAGCTGTAACAGCAGTGAAGTTATTATAGAGTTCAGCCTCTCCATGGAGAGGTCTGCTTCTGACAGTGCCACAATTTTAGTTTAAGCCAAGCTTTACACTGAGAACGAGTTAAATAGTGTGTTCTATACCTAAACCTATATCTAAATAGAAGAAGCAAAACAAAATCTTTTCTGAAAGATTGCTATAAGTTTTTATCTTCTGTGTCTGTCACTAAAAGAAGAAAAAAGCTCATATAAAAGAGATCAAATGGAAAACCAAAAGGAAAAAGAAGACATTCCCCAAAATTTCCCCAAATATTCAACTATTAGAGTTACCTGACAGAGAATTTAAATATTCCTGATTAAAGCACTCTTAAGATTAATTGACAAGATGTGTTTCTTGGCAGAGAAATTTTAACAAAAAAGAAATAAAAGTTCAAGAGCTAAAAAACTTAATATTTGAATTTAAGAACTAAAGACTGAATGTATAAGCACGTTAGAGCAGCATAAGGCAGTTCTTAAAACTGAAGATCAAGGACAAATATTCTATTAGGTTGGTGCAAACATCACTGCGGTTTCAGACCATGAATTTTAAATCATTATTATTAGGCTCAGACATATCTTTATTAATTAAATTAGGAACCATTACAATCAACACATTTTTGCCAGTGAGAAATTACTTTGTTTTTTCCTATAGTGTAAAGCTGTGCTTTGGGATTTGATGAAATCTTGGGAAGTCTTTCCTGCCTCCTGTTGGTTGTGGAAGCATTTTCTCTGCAAAAAGTTGTCGAGATGCTTGAAGAAGTGGTGTTCAGTTGACAAGAGGTCAGGTGAACATGGCAGATGAGGCAAAACTTCATAGCCCAACTCGCTACACTTTTGAAGCGTTGCTGTGTGATGTGTGGCCAGGCGTTGCCATGGAGAAGAATTGGCGCCTTTCTGTTGACCAGCGCCGACTGCAGGTGCTGCAGTTTCTAGTGCGTCTCAGTGATTTGCTGAGCGTACTTCCCAGATGTAATGGTTTTGCTGGGACTCAGAAAGCTGTAGTGGATCAGACTGGCAGCAAGTTTGGCCTTGGGAAGTGCTTTGCAGCTTCTTCTCAGTCCCACCACTGAGCTGGTCATCACCAGTTGTTGTATAAAATCCACTTTTCATCACAGGTCACAATTCAATCAAGAAATGGCTCATTGTTGTTGTGTAAAATAAGAGAAAATGATGCTTCAAAATGACAAGTTTTTTGATTTGTGGTCAGCTCATGAGGCACCCACCTATCAAAATTTTTCACCTTTCAACATTTGCTTCAAAGGCCAAACGACCGTAGAAAGGTCAACATTCAGTTCTTAGGCAACTTCTCATGTAATTGTAAGAGGATCAGCTGTGATGATTGCTCTAATTGGTTGTTGTCAACTTCCAATGGCAGGCCATTGCATTCCTCATCTTCAAAGTTCTCATCTCCTCTGCAAAACTTCTTTTTTAAAAAAGTTTATGTATTATTTATTTGCTTTTGGCTTTGCAAGGTTTTTGCTGCTGCTTAGGCTTTCCTCTAGTTGTGGCAAGTGGAGACTAGTCTTTGTTACAGTGCGCAGGCTTTTCATTGTGGTGGTTCTCGTGTTATGCAGAACAAGCTCTAGGGCTTCTGGGCTTCCGTAGTTGTGGTTCCCAGGCTCTAGAGCACAGGCTCAATATTTGTGGTGCACAGGCTTAGCTGCTCTGCAGCACGTGGCATCTTCCTGGACTAGGGATTGAACCTGTGTCTCCCACATTGGCAGGCGGATTCTTTACCAGAGTCACTAGGGAAGCCCTGCAAAACTTCTTGAACAGCCACTGCACTATATGTTCAGTAGCAGTTCCTGGGCCAAATGCATTGTTGATGTTGCAAGTTGCCTCTGCTGCTTTACGACCCATTTTGAACTCGAATAAGAAAATGACTTGAAATTGCTTTGTGTCTAACATCATGTCTGTAGTCTAAAATACATATAAAATAAGCAGCAAGTAATAAACCATTAGCAAAATAAAAAGCAAGAAATACACATTAAATGATGTGTAACATAACCACATTTATTTAAGAATACATTCCAATATCAAATGTAAAAAAAAAAAAATTCAACAATGCGAAAACCACACTTTTGCACCAACCTAACTGCAGGTCACATGGTAAGTGTCCTGGTTATAGTGCTGTGTAACAAATTTCCCCCAAAAATTTAGCCACTGGAGGAGAAAATATATACTTCATTTTGCTTGAGACTTCCTGAGTCATCAATTTGGGAAAGACTCAACAGTTCTGTCTTGAGGTCTTTCAGTGCTTGCACTTAGATATCATCTGGGGCTGCAATCAGCTGAGAACTTGACTGAACCTGTGGTTACATAAGGAAATTCCCCCATAGTATTTCAGTGGTAAAGGGACATCATGACAGCAACCTAATCCAGAAAGATTTTATACGTTCAGAGAGAAATGAGACAGAATGAACCAAAAACTAGCATTGAGGGATTCCAGTTAAGGGTCATCTGGAAATGTTTATATTATTCTTCTAGCATTTCAGTGAGTCTAAAATTACATCAAAATTTTTTTAAAAAGTGTTAAAAGGTGAAAACAAGTCAGAGACAATTCATTCCTAGGACATCTTCCATAAAAGAAACACTAATAACATTTAAAAATAAATAAAATGCTTAGGAAAAATGTAGAAGAAGGTGGACAAAACTTCTGAGAGAAATTCAAGACCTAGCTGGATGGAGGGATGTATTATGTCACTGGCTTCCCAGATGGCTCAGTAGTAAAGAATCTGCCTGCTAGTGCAGAAGTGGGTTCAATATCTGGGTCAGGAAGAATCCCTGGAGGAGGGCATAGCAACCCACTCCAGTATTCTTGCCTGGGAAATCCCATGGACAAAGGAGCCTGGCAGACTGCAGTCCATGGGCCTCAAACCAGCTGGACACAACTTTGCGACTAAACAACAATAAAAATTATGTCAATGAATTGAGAGAACCAAAACTGTCAGTCAGTCATTCTCAAATTTCTGTGTAGATTAAATCTAATCTTAATCAAAATACCCTTACGCTGATTTTTTAGGGAGTGTGAAAAATATCAAGCAGATTCCAAAATTTAGACAAAATACAAAACACCAAGAATGTTGATGTATGGCAAAACCAATACAGTATTGTAAAATAAAATAAAGTAAAATGTAAAAAAATAAAAAAAACTCATTATTACACACAAAAATAAAATAAAAGACTATCCTCAATGATTAAAAAAAAAAAAATACACCAAGAATGACCAACACAGTCAGTAAGAAAAGGAACAAAGTTAAAGGAGTTAATATAAAGTAACCTCTGTAAATTAAAATTATCTAGACTTATTACAAAGTTATAGTAATTAAGAAAATGTTGTATTGGTGCAAAGATAGATAAATGATACAGTCGAACAGAATACGGAGTATTAAAAAGGACTCAGACATATGTGCTCTTCTGCTTAAGATAAAGGTAGCACTGCAGTGGGGGGAAAGTCTTTTCAGAAGAAGATTCTGAGTGAATTGGATGTCCATGTGAAACATGACTTATCTTACACAGATATCAATCCCAGAAGGAACGTACAATTACATGCAAGAAAACAAGAAACTTTTGTAAGATACTCTAAGAGAATATTTTCATGATCTTGGAGTAGGGAAAGTTCTTTTCAAAGGGATATAAGAAGTATTAAATATACAGGGAAAAGTTGGTAAGTTATATTAATATTTCCTTCAAGTTAAAAACTTGCTTCATCAAAGGATACTGTACCATTAGGAAAACGAAAAGAAAAGACCAAATGTTAAGCACACAAAATAAGTAACATATATTTACACCCAAAGTCATTGTCATGCTACATTCTAGCATCATATTTATAATAGTCAAGAGCAGGAAACAACTCAAATCTCTAACATCAGTTGAATGGATCAATGGCCATGTTATCAATGAAAGCACTATTCTACAGTAATAAAAACGAATAAAGTACTGCTATAAACAACATCATGAGTGAATCCTAAACATGATGTTGAGTCGAAGAAGTCACACACAAAAGAAAACACACTGCATGATTTTATATAAAGTTCAAAAACCAATAAAACACTCTGCAGTGGTAGAAGTTGATAAGCAGTTCTCCCTGGAGAGGAGGGAGGCCACAGTTATTGGAGGCAACAGTGACTCTTGGTGCTGGGAATGTTCTCTTTGCTGCTCTGGGTACGTGACAGAAATCTACACATATTGCTTATACACTGTTTTCTATGATCATATGTCAATAACAATGTTGCTTTAAAATATATTACTCCCCTTCCCACTTCTTCCCCTAATCTGAAAAACGAGTGAACAATGAGAAGCATCATATTTCATCATGAAATATCTTCCAAAGCCAGTTTTCCCTCACTCTCTGCTCTTCGGGACATTTCACTCCAGGAGCATCCTGAGTACCAGTAGCCCTTCCCTCTCTCTTACCTGAGCAGACCACAGAGGCTGTGTTGCCATGGGAACAGTCAGGACCACCCAAGGCAGTCATAGGACAACTCCACAGGAAGGACTCTGCCCCCGAGCAGTGAAATCGGACTGTTGAGATACGGTCACCTCTCTCCACCAAGTGTGGTCCTCTGGGGGTGGAGATGGCAACTCCACAGCCGAACTGACGACAGACAACATTGGCATTGGCCAGCGTCCAGTGGGAGGCACAGAGAGCTCTCCACTGTCCAGAAATATTCATCTCCACCTGCCCCTCACACTGAGAGGAGCCGTTCGTCATGAGTCGGACTTCTGAGTATGCTGGTAGAAGAAGACAGAAATTCAGAAAAATCTCATGATTTCTCACCTGAACAAAGTGTGCAGGGAGGTTAGTCCTGACCTGCATCTCACCTGAACAAATAACCTGAGCAGCTCCACTGTGGTGACAAGTGCCCCCTGGACAGGGCACCCTGGGGCACCACCAGAGCTTACGTTCCTCCCCCTCACACCTGAACTCTTCAGCCCAGACCCGGCCATCAGACTCTCTGAAGAGCTCATGTCCCAGAATAGACACAGCCTTGCCGCACCCCAGCTCTGCACAGATGACCTGGGCAGTGCGGAGTGTGAAGTTCCCGTCAGACACTGGGGTCCATTCTTCTCCAGGACGTACTTCTACCCGTCCTGAGCAGGGTCCATTGTCTCCAACCAGACGCACAAATCCTAAGAAAACAACAACAAGTAATCCAGTGAGTGCCCATAGTCCTGGTTTGGCAGATGGAAACAATGTCACAGGCAATAATGTGAAAATTTTTCTTTTTCAGGAGTGGCGCCTGGAGAGAGAATTGGACACTTATACTCAGAATTTCATGAGCAAGTATTTTCATGAGCAAGTTTCTGAAAAGAAACCCTGAAGGATTTTCAGGGTCAGTTTGAAATGGCTGATTTCCAAAAACATGCATTTTGAGGTTAATTAGGAATTTTAATCAGAGAAGGCAATGGCACCCCACTCCAGTACTCTTGCCTGGAAAATCCCATGGATGCAGGAGCCTGGTAGGCTGCAGTCCATGGGATCATGAAAAGTCGGACACAATGGAGCGACTTCACTTTCACTTTTCACTTTCATGCAATGGAAAAGAAAATGGCGATCCACTCCAAAGTTCTTGCCTGGAGAATCCCAGGGACTGGGGAGGCTGGTGGGCTGCTATCTATGGGGTCACACAGAGTCGGACACGACTGAAGCGACTTAGCAGCAGCAGTGGCAGCAGCAGGAATTTGAATTCCTCATCTAGAGGCCTGGAAACTACAGAGCCCAAGGACACTGCTCTGTAGTGGGCACCAGACTCAGGTTCAGAGCTGAAGTAACCCAGAGTGAAGTAGATCCATGGGCCGCAAATGTTACAGGATTAAGAGCCACCCAAGGTTAAAAGGCCATCCTTAGATTTCTGAGGCCAGAATACTGGCCAGTTTTCTCTCAGGAACCAATACTCAAGTCACTGAAGATGAGGAAAATCATGCGGGCTGGATCTGTGAGTGCTCGCTGACAGTAGACAGACTTCTGGCTAACAGGAGGAAAGCTAGACATTATAACAAGCTTTCACATATGTTTATCATAATTTTTCATGGTAAAAAATTCCAAGAATTTCTTAGGTGACCTGAGTTTGTAAAGTTGTCCAGAGGTCAGTTTGGATAGGAAGAAAGCTCAGAGTCATAGGAGAAGGGGCTGGTCATAGCCATCTTTCTTGAAAGCTTAGAATTTATCAAAGAACCTGGGAGAGAGTGAGTTCTCAGTGGGAGCAGGCAAAACAGCTGAGGTTTTTGATTACTTCGTACTAGACATGTGAACTTCAGGAAACTCTAAAAAGTGAAGATAAGTTAAAGTATTTTAATCCTGTCTATATGCTAACTGTTTCTTCCTTTCCTATTTGGATTCTTGAGAAATAGCTGCTATGCTGTAAAGAACGAGAGGAAGAGGAAGAGAGCAGAGGGCAAATAGTGAAGTGAAGGGAAGGTCACTCAGTCATGTCTGACTCTCTGCGACCCCATGGACTACACAGTCCATGGAATTCTCCAGGTCAGAATACTGGAGTGGGTAGCCTTTCCCTTCTCCAGGGGATCTTCCCAACCCAGGGATCGAACCCAGCTATCCCGCATTGCAGGCTGATTCTTTACCAACTGAGCTACAAGGGAAGCCCGAGAATACTGGAGTGGATAGCCTATCCCTTCTCCAGTGGATCTTCCCAATCCCGGGGTCTAACTGGGGTCTTCTGCACTGGAGGTGGATTCTTTGCCAACTGAGCTATGAGGGAAGCCCAGAGAGCAAATAAGCCATACATAATTCAGAAATTTTCAAATTGCAAAAGCCTCAATATGGATGAAAGGTAGAATACTTGGGGGAAATATTTGTCCAACAAGTTTTTGACACATTTTATCCCCTGTGCTCCTCCCATCAACCTCTTCACCCTGCCACCTTTCCCATTTCTCCCACTGCAGACAAGAGAAAACAATCTTAAGAACCGCAAATGGGTGGAAAGGAAATTCTGAAAGGGAAGACCTTCTGTAGGAGTGGAGTGAGGTAGGGTGTGTGGTAGGTTAAATGGGGAGTGGATGGGGTATGAAACTGAGAGAGAGACCAAAGGAAAAACTCATGATCATGGTTTGAACTTCAGGGACCACACTTTGCGCAGAGGAAGGTAATCCAAATAAAAAAGAAACCCACAACATAAAACACTTTCTTTAACACACTTGTCTGGTTTCAAAGTATGCTCATGATTATACATGGTGAAATTCTTTCTGGTAAAGGATTCTGATTATATAAATATGTGAACTTTGAAGGTTCAGAAAGAATATTGTAA
Source organism: Ovis aries (assembly GCF_016772045.2). Taxonomy (NCBI): domain Eukaryota; kingdom Metazoa; phylum Chordata; class Mammalia; order Artiodactyla; family Bovidae; genus Ovis; species Ovis aries. Next base: position 208,339,251 of record NC_056056.1, read on the forward strand.
AAAAAAAAAAATCTACTACAGAAAACAGAAAAAAAAAAAAAAAAACAAACAGAAAAGACCTAAAAGAAATTAAAGACTTGAAGGATCAGCTTGACCACTTTTACAAGAGTGAATGGTGTGAGAGAAGATGGTCTGCTTGCCTTTTTGTATTTATCACTTTCATCTCCCCAGAGAGACACAGGTGAGAACGCCTAGTCTGGTCTGGTTGGGAGTTCGCTCATAGGCAACACATTCTAATTAAAGCATTTTCAGTCAACACTTTTTAGTTGCTATATTAACCCCATAAGATTACAGATTAGGCAGATCACGAAAGAAATATTTGTTATATGCTGTTTTATGGTACCCTGATACATGTTAAATGCTCAAATACACACTGAATAATCAATAGTCTTATATACATAAGGATAGACTCTTCTGAGACAAATCATGACTTCTTTTTTGTTTTCTATTTGATTTTAAAATTTCTGTGGAAGATTATGTGTGTGGAAACTGCGAGAAAGTTTGTGGAATAGAAGGCTGATGTCAGTGGATAAGGATATTAAATATAATAAAAATATATCCTTCTCTGGTCTCTTGCTGTACAGACATCCTGCATCCTTAGGCACACACAGCATCCTCCACACCACTCCTGGACCATCAGTGCTGCTCAGAACACCCCTCATGTGCCTTTTTCAGTTCCTATTACAATCCCTCTCCCTCCCAGCTGCTATAACTCTCTTCTACCTTCTTCAAAAAGTACATCTATCCCCTTACTCCTATTCATATCAAGTAACCCCCCAAATTCAATTCTCCTAAATCACTGAAGTCATCAAGTATAAACTATATAATTTCTTACCATAAAACACAGAAATTGTATTGCTTCCACTTTTGACTTGCCAGTATATGGCTAAGTGTTCTTCCAAAGTTTTGGCCTGTACAGATGTCTTAAAAGAAAAAAAATGGGCAGAGAATCTCTTATAGTAACAACGGAAGGAGAACCATGACTCAGAGCACTTCATCCAAAGTTCTCTGGTGTTACCTGCAAAGGCCTATGAACATTTACACCTAAAATTTCCAAAGAGGCTTGCAATTTGGCACAAATCCATCAATTCCTGTCTGATCTGTTTCATGACATCCTCTGTGCCTCCACCCCTACTAACCTAGTGTAAAATAATGCCTCACACTCTACGTACAAAAACAACTCCATCCACGATGATGTGTCCTCATTCCAGCCCTCCCTTCCCATAGGCTAATTGTGCAAAGGGATTTGTGTGGTGATTTGAAAATGTCTCATGTGATTGATCTCCATCTTCATTACAAAGATCAGTTTTCATTGGAATAGTTTAATCTACTATGTCAGGTAAGATCACTGGAGAAGAAACAGCAGAGACTTACAGCAGGAAAATAAATGAAGCACATCACCCGCAGAAGCTTTGTGCATTCAGGGAGGATGGGCCTGTCTCAGTCCTCTCTACCCCATCTCTCTCCTATTGCCCCAGTGATCAGACGCCAGCTTCCATGGACCTTTTCCTTCTGCCATCACAGGGCAATACACTGAGCATACCTGAGCAGATGACTCCGGCATCGTTGTCATGACTGCAGTTGTGCACTCCCCAGCCCTGGGAAGGGCACTTCCACAGGTGGGATTCCTTTCCTCTGCAGTCCAGTGTGTCCAGAAAGATGCGCCCTGATCCTGCCCCAAAGTGAGCAGACCCCATGGCATTGAGGGCATCTCCACAGCCCAGATGCCTGCACACAACGCGGGCATCGTCCAAGTCCCAGTCGTTATCACAGATGGTGCCCCAGGAGCCCTGGTCAAGGATCTCCACTCTCCCAGCGCAGGGACCTCCTCCATCCACCAGGCGGAGCTGTCTGCTGTCTGAGGAGAGAGAAATGGGACAATGGGGCATTGACAGTGGGGATAAGGGTCTTCTGTCCTGTAGGACCTTCACCTGAGCAGTAGGGGGCGCTCTCCTCTGAGCCGTCAGAGTCCCCTGGTTCTGACAGGGAGTCATTGCACTGGGGCAACACCCGAGTCTGGTTTCTTACAGCAATGACAGGAGAATAATAACAATGAAAATGGGCACAAACAGGAAATATTACGCTACTGAGTAGGGTGAGACAGGAGTGTTAACTGAAAGGTTGTTGTTGAATTACGACACCGGGATTCTTGGCCTCCGGAGGAGAAGAATTCAATCCGGGGCCAGAGACGAGGCTTGATCACTCAGAGCTTTTGTGTAAGAAAGTTTTATTAAAGCATAAAGGAGATAGAGAAAGCTTCTGATATAGGCATCAGAAGGGGGCAGAAAGAGTACCTCTCTGCTAGTCTTGAGCTGGATGTCATATAGTCACCAGCAGTCTGTTAATGAAAGAAAGGAATCTCTCAAAACTTAGAATGGCACCAGGCCCCTCACCCGTAAGATGTATTTTGGGATAACCTTGGCTCCAAATGGTTTATCTTGGGCCATAAAATGATTAACTTGAATCTTGAAGAAGGGTAGATGACCATACAAATAGTTTCATTCACATAGATTAGAGGAACAATATCGGAGTATAACATACTGGTTTATCAAGTAGGTTCTGGGCCCAAAAGGCGGAACTGACTTGAAGACAGAGTTTGGGGTAAATGCAAAGTACATTAGCATAGCTTAAGATAAACATTTCCATAAGAAAAAGGCATTGGTTAACTTCAGGTGGAACCAGGTATCATTACAGCAACACAGAATTTTAAGAGAAACCTCCTTTTAAATTTGTATAGAGAAGGAAAAAATATCATCGCTAGTTTGTTTCCTCCTGCCGCTTAAGAGAGAGAAAATGTCTGACACTTGCAGGCTATTTCCCCCATTTGGAGACCCCTGGCCTTCCTGCCTGTTACCCTCTCTTAACGTTTGATTTGTAGAGTTCTGCATAGCATCTGAGAAAGATTTACAGAAAATGTTAGTCTCTCTACCCAGAGCAATTGAATGAGTTCAGTCACAGGAATGGGCTGGCTACTGGATGGATTCCTTATAAACCACACACACATTCCTGCCCTTGACCTGAGAGTTACAGGGATTAGATTAAAGGAAATGGAGTCAGGAACTGGCCTCATCAGAAGCCTCAGGTAGCGGCCATGAATCCTCTATCAGAATCATCCTCCTTGGTCATGCAGAACTGAAAGACAAATGGACCTTGAGATGTCTTGGTTTGCCCCAGAATATTTCACTGATGGTTCTAAGCTTCAGACTGCAGATCTGGATACTTTGTTTTAAGAAAATGGGATCTCTTTGAGTGGATTGGGCAACCTTGCATAAGAAACTTGTCAGGTGATATTGATTGACATCGACCAGATTCCACTGGGACTCTTGGAATGCTGCTTCTTCCCTCAAGTAAATATTATCTTTTCTTGCACTTTGTGTCAGCAATCACTATTATTCAAAGTTGGAGATTATTTGTTCTCCAGAGGGAAAATATTACGCATTTCTGACTGTACCATAGAGCAGAAATAGGTTAAATTCTTGCTCTGAAAGCACTTGAACAAAGGATATTGACAGACTCACTGTGCTGTTCTTCTTTAATACATAAAAAGCCATGTAAAGAAAGGTTACATGATGTCTACTCGGTGTTGCACTTTAGGAAATGATGAAGCAGAGAATAAAATCTAGAAGTTTGTACTTCCATGAAGAGGGGTTCCAATGCAGGGGTTCACAGCAGGCCAATGGTCTGCTGGATACAACTTTAAATGCTATAAAATGTTAGATAAAAAATGAAGATATTAGACATTTGTGGATACAATATCAACTAAACATGCTAAAATTCTAAAGAGCGGAGATTACTTCATTGTTAGCCAAGGCTCTGAAGCTTCTTTTTCTCTATGGGAATTTCCCGATTTGTTGCCTGGGTTAGAGCTTCCCTGGTGGCTTAGAGGTTAAAGCGTCTGCCTCCAATGTGGGAGACCCGGGTTCGATCCCTAGGTCAGGAAGACCCCTGGAGAAGGAAATGGCAACCCACTCCAGTATTCTTGCCTGGAGAATCCCGTGGACTGAGGAGCCTGGTGGGCTGCAGTCCACGGGGTCACAAAGAGTCGGACACGACTGAGTGACGTTACTTACTTACTTACTTGCCTGGGTTAATGGATCAAAGTGGGACAGAGAAGCCTGCATGATTTGGGGGTTTCCTGGTGCTGCAGTGACAAAATTGGAGACTTGAGAGCCTCTCCCATATAGCAGATTTTCTCCTCAAACATGTGCCCAGTAAACACACTATCAATGGCAGGAGGCCAGAGAACTGTGTCAAACCCTTGGAAACGGAGTGGATCTTCCCTCATCCTCCTGATGGCTGAGCTACCAAAACATTCAGGTTTTCAATTATAAACTCTGAAAGCCCATAACACAGGGGCAGAGAAATCAGAGGTAGACTGAGTGCTACAAAACTGCCACCCAGACTTGTGACAGCTCAACTCTAGCTAGTGTTTAGACATCTGGGTGGTCTAAGCCCCTTTCTCCACTTGCTTAAAAAAAACAGAATATGAATCCTTTCAGGTGTTAGAAAATGTATCTGGGATATCTTATTTTCTTATGCATCATTTCTCTCATTCAGTTAAAAAGTGCATGGCATGTAAAGAGATGGATGACAAGACAAATTTAAAAATTGAAGAAAGGAAGGTAAGAGAAGGCAGAGACACACATGCTAGATATGCTGGAGTTAGCAGATAAGGATTTTAACTATGAGCAATGTGTTTAGGGGAAAAGGGGAAAGGAAAGAACCAATAGGTGAAAAACGAAAAATGTTAACAAATAATTGTAACTATAAGAAAATGAAAGGAACAGTTGCCAACTGAAAATAAAACATCTAGAATTAAGAACTGAATGAATAGGTTTAAAAGAATTTTAGACAGACCTGAACACAGAATTAGTGTCTTAGAGGAGTCCTAGAGTTGAGAGATGAGGAGGAGGAAAAGGGAAGGAGGAAAAGGAAAAAGAGGGGGAATAGGAGAAGAGAAACAGAGAGAGTGCAGCAGAAGTAATATTTGAAGATATAATAATTAAGAATTTTTTTAATGGATGTAAGGCTATGAAAACCTCCACATCTAGTAAAGCTGCAGAAAATCAAAGGAAAATCTGTAATAAATTTGTTTAATACCAAAGAAAGAGAAAAAGGAGAGAAAAAGGAACATGAAGCACATGGGTCAACTAAAAGGAAATGATAGATACTAACCCAACAATATCAGTAATTGGATTTGCAATCTAATTACAATGATTAGATACTTCAAATTAAAGCCCCTCTACTAACTGATAAACCAAAAAGATTCAGGTAAATGCTACCTGCAAGATACATTGTATATGAGAGCAAAGAAAGGTCAAAAGTAAAATAAAGGGGGGAAATGTATATATTATGTGAATACTAGGCTTCCCAGGTGGTGCTAGTGGTAAAGAACCTGCCTGCCAATGTAGGAGACATAAGAGACGTGGGTTCAATCCTTAGGTCAGGAAGATCTCCTGGAGGAGGGCATGGCAACCCACTCCAGTATTCTTGCCTGGAGAATCCCATGGACAGAGGAGCCTGGCTGGCTACAGTCCTTAGCAAAGAGTTGGACATGACTGAAACGACTTAGCAAGCCCACGCACATGTGAATACTAACTATAAGAAAGCTGCAGTAGCTATAGCAAGGTCACAGAAAGGAGACTTTAAGGGAAGATGCGCTAATTTAGTTAAAGTGGATATTTTCATGATTATACAGTGGTATGCCCTTAATAAAGATATTACAGATATCAGAATCCAGGGAAGATATCAAAACATAGCTTTGAAATACAGAATAATACTTGACAGAATGAAAAGAAGGAATAGACCAAATAACAACCAACCTGAGGGAACTTTAACAAGTCTTTTTCAATACCACGCAGACCAGGCATACGAAATAGAAGGAAGACTATAGTAGATGTAAAACACCACAATCCACACATTTAGCTAAATAACATATAAAGAGCAATGCACCCAATAATGAAAGAATTCACATTATTGTAAATGCACTAGGAACGTTTATCAAAAATGACCATATGGTAGGACAAAAACCTTCAGATAATTGAATTTATATAGAGCATTTACTATGACCACAGTGTAATTATATTAAGAATTAACAAGAAAATACGGTTAGCCATCCTTGTTTGGAGAAATTAAGCAACACCCTTCCGAAACAGTACCTGGGTCTGGGAATAAATTTAAACATTAGAAAATATTGTGAAATAGTGATAGCAATGATACGATATAACTAAACTCTTTTAATGCAACTAAAGTAGTGCTTAAGGGAAATTTATACCTTAGATTTAGAAAAGAAGAAAGGCTAAAAATGAAAAAACATGTAAGCTTCTATTTCAGAAACTAGGAGAAGAGAAAATAAAGCCTAAAGGATACAGAAGTTGGGATTAACATAGAAAAGAACAAAAATTAATTTTAAAAAAGAAGGGAAGGCTGGTGGTAGTGATGGTGGTTTAGTCCCTAAGTCAAGTCCTACTCTTGCGACTCCATGGACTGTGGCCCACCAGGCTCCTCTGTCCATGGGATTTTAGGCAAGAATATTGGAGAGGGTTGCCGTTTCCTTCTCTATGGGATCTTCTTAACCCAGAGATTGAACCTGCGTCTCCTGCTTTGCAGGTGGTCTCCTGCATTGCAAGCGGATTCTTTACTGCTGAGCCACCAGGGAAGCCCAAGGCAAGCACGACAGAGAAAACAGGGAAACCTTTCAAACACCGCTCCTTGAGAACCGCTAACTACTGAGCAAAACTTCACAAGAACAAAGAGAAAATAAAGGTAACAATGCCAAGAACGAAGAAATGTCACTACAAATCATACACATTTTTTGGTCACAGTTTTATTTTGATTAAATTCACATATCTAATGTGGATAAATACTCAGAAGATTTTCAATTTCTCCACAATCTTGCCAACACTTCTTCTTCTTCTTCTTTTTTTTTTTAAATCGTAGCCATTTTGAGAGGTGTGAGATGATATCTCCTATGGTTTTGATTTACATTTCCCTGATGACTAATAATGTTGAGCATATTTTCCTATACCTGTTGGTTATTTCTATATCTTCTTTGGAGAAATGTCCATTCAAGCCTCTGACTAATTTTTCAATTGGGTTATTACGGTTTTTTTCTTGTTATTGTTTTGCTCTTGAGTTGTAGGATTTCCTTATATATTTTGCAAATTGTCTATTTTTGCCAGTTCTTTTGGTGTCATATCCATGAAATCATGAAATAATGTGTATGTATTTGGTGAGGAACTAAATTATCAGGTATCTAAAATGTAATTTGTATCTGTTGATGATATTAAAACATCACACACAGTAAAACAAATTCAGATTCAGTAAGATTATAGATATTCTTTACTCAAATCATAAAATTATTTGAAGAAAATAAAATGATTAAAAGCTATTTTGAGAAGAATGGCATCTGAAACACTGCATTAAAGGCAGAATTCAAAAAAGTAAAACATAGTATATTTGATCATATAACCACACCACATACACAAACCTAAAGACATATGCAAAAAATGGGGTAAATACTTTCAGTAGTATTTAAGAAAAGGAGTAAGTGGTGTTAATTTGTAGAGAGTTCCTATAAATAAATGAAATTTTAAACATTCTAGAGAAAAAATATAAACGATGATGGAAGATATCTTAAAGATGTCTGGAATACCTTTAAGTATTTACTTGTTTATCATGTCCACATTCCACAACAAATACACACACATATATACCCCTGAATGAAAGTTCCATGGAAGGACCTTGCATATCTTATTTACCCCGTGTTTCTGCTATTAGGATGGTGATTGCACATTCACCATTCAACAAGAATGCATGGAGAAGCTTTTCTAAATACCATGATGCTAAATCACTTCAGTAGTGTCCGACTCTATGCAACCCCATAGACGGCGGCCCACCAGGCTCCCCCATCCCTGGGATTTTCCAGGCAAGAACACTGGAGTGGGTTGCCATTTCCTTCCCCAATGCATGAAAGTGAAAGGTGAAAGGGAAGTCGCTCAGTAGTGTCTGACTTTTAGCGACCTCATAGACTGCAGCCTACCAGGCTCCTCTGTCCATGGGATTTTCCAGGCAAGAGTACTGGAGTGGGGTGTCATTGCCTTCTCCTAGATACCATGATGGGGCTTGATAAATATTTATTGAATGAATAAGTAGATGAATAAAATTCAGTGAAATAGAATTTCTTTAAATTCATGGTAATCAGCAAAATAGTAAAGCAAATATAAATTAATGGTAATGTTTTCTGATAATAAATGGTGCAAATTAAAAATAATTAGTGCATAAGCACATAATTAATTTATATTCAAATTTCCACTCATGCCATTTTTTTTAAAGTTTTTCCTAAATTTAATTTTGGCTGTACTGGGTCTTGGTGCTGCACATGGGCTTTCTCTAGCTGTGGTGCACAGGCTTAGTTTTTCCATGGCATATGGAATCTTCCTGGTGTGTGTGCATGTGTGTGCTGTTTCTTCAGTCGTGTCCAACCCTGTGTGACCCAATGGACTGTAGCCTGCCAGGCTCACCTGTTCATGGGGTTCTCCAGGCATGAATACTGGAGTGAGTTCCCATGCCCTCCTCCAGATGATCTTCCAGATCAAACCTGCATCTCTTATATCTTCTGCTCTGGCAGGAAGGTTCTTTACTACTTAGACTCATGTCCTCTGCATTGGCAGGTGGATTTTTAATCACTCGACCACCCGGGAAGCCCCACTTATGCAATTTTCAATGGACAATTATTAAATGAATTCTAAGCTACTGTTGGGAGAAGGCAATGGCACCCCACTCCAGTACTCTTGCCTGAAAAATCCCATGGACGGAGGAGCCTGGTAGGCTGCAGTCCATGGGGTCGCCAGGAGTCAGACACTGTCAGACACAGTCAGAAGACTGACCGACTTCACTTTCACTAAGCTACTGTTATGTGTTATGGCATTGGTCAAGCAAAGGTTGCTGTAAAGAGAGAAAACTCTTTAAAAAAGGGAATATATCGAAAAAGTCAGAAAAAATAAAAAAACACAAATAGCTACCTAGTAAGGCAGAAATGTCTGCAGTAGACTCAAATAAATTTTCTAAGAAAGATTTGTATGTAGAGGAAGCAAAAATAACCAAAAAAAAAAAAAGACACAAAAGAATTGTAAGTGAAAGAAATACACATAAGTTCAAAAAACACAAGAAAATGGAAGTGTAAATGGTTCTTGTCATAAAATATGAGAACTTGTATATTCTCTCCACATCATCCTACCAAACTTTCTACCCACTTCATGCAGAGAACCTCTGAAAAAATGATGGCACAGCCTCTGTGGGGTGATTGCTCACTTTCAGGGTCAGAGACTTCATCACAACCCATTTTATGGTGCTTTATTGTCAAAAAATATCATATATAAAAGTCCAATAGTTTAATACTACTTTGGCCTTTGAATGAAAAGACAAGGAGATGAAGAAACAGAGGCAAGGAAAGGGACAAATCTCTGCTTTTGAAATATCTATCTGATTTAGTTTAATCTATCTCATTCTCTCATTTGTAGATTTCAAGCAATGCCCAATATATCATTCAAGGTATTCCTGAATGGGGTGTGTGTGGAAGGTGGGGAATAAGAGAGAGAGAAATGTTGAAGGACGTAAGGTGCTATGGTTTGACTATTTGTCACCCCACCAACTTTTTTTTTTTTTAATTCCAATTCCCAGTGTAATGGGATGAAGCGGTGGAGCCTTCTCAAACTCTTCCAAAAAGGATGAAAGGAACATTTCCAGAGCCATTTTATGAGGCCAAGATTATCCTGATACCAAAACCAGACAAGGACACCACAAGAAAAGAAAATACTGGCTAATATCCCAAATAAATATAGATGCAAAAATCCTCAATAAAATATTAGAAAACCAAATTCAACAATACATGAAGAGAATACTGGACAACCCACTCCAGTATTGTTGCCTGAGGAATCTAAGACAGTGGAGCCTAGCAAGCTATAGTCCATTGGATCGCAAAGTATCAGACACAACTTAGCAACTAAACAACAACAATAATAACAACACCAAGATCAACAGAAATTTGTTCCAAGGATGCAAGGATGGTTCAATATTCACAAATTAATCAATGTGATACACCAAATAAGATAAAGGCAAAAAAATCCTATCTTTCAACAGATGCAGAACAAATATTTGACAAAATTCAGCAGCCGTTTATGATACTAAAGATCTTTACAAAGTAGGTATAAAAGGATTACACCTCGACACAATAAATATCATATGACAAACCCTCAGCAAACATCCTACTCAACTGTAAAAAGCTGAAAGCTTTTCTTCTGAGATCAAACACAAGGCAAAAATGCCTACTCTCATCACTTTTATTCAACATAGTTTTGGTAGTTCTAGTCAGAATCATCAAGCAAGCAAAAGAAAATAAGAACATCCAAATCTAAAAGGAAGAGTCAAAACTGAGACACTATTGAAAACTTTAAGACATTGTGAAAGATATTAAAGGCACAAATAAATTGAAAGATATTCTGTGCTCATGGATTGGAAGACCTGATATTGTTAAAATGCTCATACTACACAAAGCAACCTAAGCAACCCACAGATCCACTACCGTCCTTATCCAAATTTCAATGAAAATTTTCACAGATATGGAACAAACGATTCTAAAATTTGTGTGGAACCACAAATGACCCTGCATAGCCAAAGAAATCTTGAGAAAGAGTGATAGAAGTGTCATGCTTCCTGATTTCAAACTGTATTACAAAGCTGTATTAATCAAACAGTATGGTATTGCTATAAAAATGGACACAGAAATCACTGGAACAGAATAGAGATCCCAGAAGTAACCCTAAATATATGTGGTCAATCAATTTATGACAAAAAAGTAGAGATTAAACCATCGGGAAAGGCCTGTCTCTTCAAAAATGGTGTTGGGAAAGCTGTACAGTTACATGCAAAAGAATGAAACTGGAAAACTCTTACACCATTCACAAAAATTAACTCAAAATGGATTAAAGACTTGATCATAAGTCCTGAAGCCATAAAAATCCTAGAAGAGGGGCTTCCCTTGTGGCTGTGGTAAAGAACCCACCCACCAATGCAGGAGACTCAAGTGTGCTCCTTGATCCAGGAAGATCCCACATGCCACAGGGCAACTCAGCCCATTGGCCACAACTGTCGAGCCTGTGCTTTACAGCCTGGGAACGGCAACTACTGAGCCCACATGCCACAACTACTGAAGCTCAGTGCCCTCCAGGCTGTTCTCCTCAATAAAAGAAGCCACTTCAATAAGAAGCCTGTGCAATGCAATGACGAGTAGCCCCTGCTCACTGCAACTAGAGAAAAGCCCATGCAGCAACAAAGACCCAGCACAGCCAAAAATAAATAAAATTTTAAAATTATAGAAAAAAATCCTAGAAGAAAAATTAGGATGAAAAGGTCCTGACATCAGTCATCATGAGGATATTTTGGGTTTGATGCCAAAAGCAAAAGCAACAAGAGCAAAAATAAGCTTTGAAACTATAGAAAACTAAAAAAACTTCTGCACAACAAAAGGAAAAGGTCAACAAAATGAAAAGGTAATTTATGGAGTTGGAGAAAATATTTGCAAATTACATTTCTGACAAGGGTTAATATTCAAAATACTTAAAGAATTCATACATCTCAATAGCAAAAGCAAACCAACAAATAATCTGACTTAAAAAAAATGTGCAGAGGACATGAATAGACATTTTTTTTTTTCAAAGAAGACATAAAGCAGGCCAACAGGTACATGGAAAGGCACACAATGTATGTCATTAGAAAAATGCAAATCAAACTATAACGGGGTAATATCTCACATCTGTTAGAATGGCTTTTATCCAAAAGACAAGAAATAACAGGAGTTGGTGAAAACACAGAGAGAAGGCAAACCTTGGGCACAGTTGGGTGGGGGCGGGGAGGGGGGAACGTAAGTTGATGCAGCCCCTATGGGGAACAGTATTGAGGTTCTCCAAAAATTAAAAATAGAACTGTCATATGGTTCATCAATTTCACTTCTGGGTATTTATCTGAAAGAAACAAAATACTAACTTGAAAAGACTAAGTGCAACCAAATGTTCATTGCAGCATTATTTACAACAGCCAAACAACGTAAGTTTTCACTGATGAATAAATGGGTAAAGAAGATGTGTATGTACAGTCAACAAAAAGAAAATCCTGCCATGTGTAGCAACATGGATGAACCTTCAGGGCATTATGCTAAGTGAAATAAATACCATTTGATCTAATTTATATGTGGAATCTTAAATCAAATTTTTTTAAAAAAGGGGGGGTTCAGAGATGCAGAGAATAGTTTGGTGGTTGCCAGAGGTGGATTGATGTGGGCAAAACAAGTGGAGGTAGTCAAAAGGTACAAACTTGCAGCTCTAAAGTGAATGCCATGAAGATGTGATGTACAGCATGGTGACTACAATGAATTCTGTATTGTATACTTGAGAGTTGGTAAGACAAATGTTCCTCGTAATCAAAAAATTGTAATGATATATGGTGATGGATATTACTAGACTTATTGTGGTGATCATTTACCAATATACAGAAATATATAAAGCATTACATTTTACATCTGAAACTAATATAATGTTATGTGAATTATATCCAAATTAAACTCTAAATAACAAGGTTGAAACACAGATTAAATTAGCTCCATCCTAATGTCATTTTGTGGACCCAACTTAAACTCATCACTAAGACATTTTAAAATATAAAATCTCACTACTGACATCCTACAGGGTTGGGACAGACACACAGAAACAGACAGTAAGTCACCTTCACACTCGATATAGGCTTCCTCCTTGGGAGAGCAGGAAGTGTAATTCCAAGGGTCAGAAGGACACTGCCAGAGAGAGGTGTCAGTTTTCCGACACCGGATTCCATTCACCCACTGGGGTCTAGAATCTTCTCTAAGAGCAACAGGAGGGTTGAGACTTCCACTGTCCCCACAGCCAAGCTGTCTGCAGATGATGGACACGGTGACATCATCCATGGGGTTGCGGCAGACACTGCCCCAGGTCCCGTTGTAGAAAACTTCCAGCCACCCAGCACACTGCTGGTCCTCACTCACCATCCTGAGGGCCAGGAACTCTGAGATTGAAAGGGAGGAGACAGGACACAGTGAGCACCCCACTCAGTGCTCTGGGTTTTCCTCTTTCCCAGAAATCGTGAACACTCACCCTGACTCAGCTGAGGAGATACCCACTAGGTGACAAGACTGAAATCTGTCTCCCTTTTACTGACTTTGTCCATTAATGTCTGTCTTTCTATTTCTACCACAATGATGTACTGAATAGGAACAGAGAGAAAGGCCAACATAGGCACCTGCAGGGAAGGGCCCTGAGCCTTGTTTCCTGAAAAAAACGTGTAAAAGAGCATGTGAAAGGGATGTGGGTAGTGGAGAAACAGGCAGAATGGTGAACCCACAAATGTCTATGTTCCAGTCTTTCAATCCGGTGAATGTTGCCTTATATTTCAAAAGGCATTTTACAGACATTATTAAGACAAGAAACTTAGGAGCTTGGGATGGTGAGACTAACCTGCAAGATTATGAATAAATCATATAAACCCAATCTAATTATCCCTAAAATGGAATACTCTTCCTGAGTGTGGTTAGAGGAAGATGAGACTCTGAAGAATGGTCAGGGGAGGGAATGTTGTCTGAAGAAGGAGATGAGCTCCAAGCCAAGGAATAAGGCCACATAGAAACCAGAAAAGGGTGGGAAAAGAGTCTTCCCCAGGGCCTCCAGGAAGAACGCAGCCCTGTGGACATGGGCCTGTTGGTCTGCAGAGACCCTTGTCAGACTCCTAGGGTACAGAACTGAACGGAGTAAATCTGTGCTTTCATTACAACGTCAACAGGCTCTCCAGACTGTACTACCACAGGGAACTGAAGAGAGAGCCCTGCTTTCATGTGGAAACCATAAGAAACGGCTCTGCCAGGAAACACTGGTGAGAAGAAAGGACCAGAATCTCAGCTGCTGCAGGAGGAAGTGAAAGCGCCTCATCTTCACGTCTGCTGGAAAGACAGGCTCCACGGGAGGAAGCCTCCTTCTCTGCTCCTTTCAGCATCTCTCCTTCAGGGCTCAGACCCCCGTCCTCCAGGGCCCCACCCCTCCCCCAGCCTGTGGACAGTGTGCAGCGCGGACCTGAGCAGATGACCCCCGCGTCCTGCTTGTGTCTGCAGTCGTGCCGCCCCCAGCCTCGGGAAGGGCACTTCCACACGTGGGACTCCTTTCCTGTGCAGTTCAGGTCATCCAGCCAGATGGGCCCTGATCCTGCCCCGAAGTGAGCAGACCTCGTGGCATTGAGGGCTTCTCCACAGCCCAGCTGCCTGCACACCACGCGGGCATCTTCCAGGTCCCAGCGGTCATCACAGATGGTGCCCCAGGAGCCCTGGTCAAGAATCTCCACTCTCCCGGCGCAGTGACCGCCCCCGTCCACCAGGCGGAGCCGTCTGCTGTCTGAGGAGAGAGAAATCGGACAATGAGGCGGTGACCGTGACGGGGCGGTGACACGGGTGAGTGGGCAGGGGTGGGGGGCGGTGGTTAAGCGCCTTCTGTCCAGTAGGACCCTCACCTGAGCAGTAGGGGGCGCTATCCTCTGAGGCCGCAGAGCCTGTTGGTTCAGGGAGGGAGTCGCTGCACTGGGGCAGCACCTGGGTCTGGTTTCCTGCAGAAATAGCAATGATCAGAGGGACATGAGTTAAAGCAAACTCCGGGAGATAGTGAAGGATAGGGAAGCCTGGTGTGCTGCATTCCAGGGAATCGAACAGAATTGGACACAACTTCCAGTAGTCATGTATGGATGTGAGAGTTGGACTGTGAAGAAGGCTGAGGGCCAAAGAATTGATGCTTTTGAACTGCGGTGCTGGATAAGACTCTTGAGAGTCCCTTGGACTGCAAGGAGATCCAACCAGTCCATTCTGAAGGAGATCAGCCCTGGGATTTCTCTGGAAGGAATGATGTTAAAGCTGAAACTCCAGTACTTTGGACACCTCATGCAAAGAGTTGACTCATTGGAAAAGACTCTGATGCTGGGAGGGATTGGGGGCAGGAGGAGAAGGGGACGACAGAGGATGAGATGGCTGGATGGCATCACTGACACGATGGATGTGAATCTGAGTGAAGTCCGAGAGTTGGGATGGACAGGGAGGCCTGGCGTGCTGCGATTCATGGGGTCGCAAAGAGTCGGACACGACTGAGCGACTGAACTGAACTGAACTGAGCGACTGAATGGCAGCACATAATCTTTGCTGTTACATTCACTGAGAAGTGAGGTCTGTGCCTCCTTCCCTTAAAGTTCTGCTGAACTTCGTGAATTCTAGTAAGTAATGCTGCTGCTGCTAAGTCGCTTCGGTCGTGTCCGACTCTGTGCGACCCCATAGACGGCACCCCACGAGGCTTCTCTGTGCCTGGGTTTCTCCAGTCAAGAATACTGGAATGGGTTGCCATTTCCTTCTCCAATGCATGCATGCATGCCAAGCCGCCCCAGTCATGCCCGACTCTGTAGTGATAGAAGGGAGTTAAGGTAAAGTTGCTTGACTCTCAGCACTAGGTCTGAAAACTCATGCAGCCTCGTGTGAAATCACTGAGGACTTTTGCTTTAGGGCAAGTCTGCCCTGTTGAGACTTTCGTCCTGTGGAGATTGTCATATGCAGGTCTCTGGTCGCTCAGTTCAACCCAGCTGACCTCCCAGCTGCCAGGCTTTCCTCATGAACCATCCTGGGTCCCCAGCCCAGTGTCCTCAGATGATGTCAGCCCCAGCTGATACTGCGCTGCAACCTGATAAGACTCCAAGACAATACAAATCGGAGCACTTCCCAAATTCCTTCCCAAACTCCAGGAAACCATGAGCAAAAGTAAAAAGGGGTTTTAAGATGCTAAGTTTTCTGGGAAATTTGGTTATGCAGCAATAGTAACCAAACACTTATAATTAGCATACTACTAACTATTTACTGAAGACAAACGAAGTGTTTGTTTTCAGAAGAAAAGTATATGCATTTTTATATGCATATATTTATATATGCAAATTTGTATATGCATGTATACCAAGGAATGAGGCCACTATACAAATAGTATAAATTTGTGTATGCATATGCATAGCATCTTTATCCATAATGGCCCAAATTTGGGATGCCACCTAAAATATGTGACATTGCTTTTGGAACAAAGTAACAGGCAGAAGCTAGAAGGGATGGAGGAGGCTATTAGCAGAAGCCTGATGGGCTTGGGCAATGCTGTCAATGAGGATTGAAAGGAAGTGAGGAAATACAATTGGGGCTGAAGGAAAAATATATGGTGATATTTATGCAAAATAAAATGGTTGCCATAAGTGACTAGATTTTGAAGTACTTTGTTGCCAGGCAACAATAACCAGAAACACCTTTCTTCAGTCTCAGTAACTATAGAGCAAAACAAGCAAAGCCAGTCACTAAATATTTAGAACATTTGAGTGGGGTGATTTAACAAACATACCTCTCAAACCTAGAGAATACACCTTATTCCAAGCACTTACAGGTCATTTTCCAAGGCTGATCATATATTTTACAAAAAGTGAGATCCAAAAAATTTTCAAAGGGTAAAATAATTAAAAATATGTTTTTTTATTAAAGTAGAATTAAGCTAAAAACAAAAGACAAATAGTAAAATCTTCTGTTGTTTGTTTAGTAGCTAAGTCATGTCTGACTCTTTTGCAGCCTCCAGGCCTGTAGCTCATCAGTCTCCTCTATCCATGGGATTTCCCAGGCAAGAATACTGGAGTGGGTTGCCATTTCCTTCTCCAAAAACCTTCCGTAGTGAGATATAATTTTCATGCATAAAATACACATATTTTGAGTATGTTTTCATAAGTTTTGACAGTTGCATGTGCCAGCATAACCATTACCACAGTTAAAATTCAGAATATATAGCATTATTCACAAAGTTCCTATATGCCTCTTGCAACCAATAAAACCCCCACAAACCCAGATCCAGGCAAATACTGATCTGTCTTTTATCATAAATAGATTAGTTGTGTTTTTTGAGAATTTAATAAAATCATACAGTATGTAATCCCTTTTAGATGGTTTCTTTCACTTAGCATGCTTTGAGATTTTCTGTGTAGTTGGATTTATGAGTAGCTTTTTCTTTCTATTGTTAAAGTCTTACATTGTATGAATATGCCAAAGAAAGTTTTCCTTTCTTTCATTAAAGAAAATTAGAGTGGCTTATACTTTTTTACTCTTTTAAATAAACATGTCTGATTTTTCAGCCTAAATTTTTTGTGGACATCTTTTCATCCCTCTTGGGTAACAGAAATTTTGGGTGACATAGAGTTGCTAAGAAGTGTTTTCTGTTACGTTATCATCAGCAATGTATAAAGGTTCTAGTGGATCAATAACCTTCTCCAAACTTGGAATTGTCAGTCTCCTTAATTGTAGCCAGTCTAATTTGTGAATTTATATCTCATACTTTTTTTAATTTGAATTTCTTTACTAACTAATGATATTTGGTATCTTTTCATTTACTTATTGGCCATTTGTATATAATCTTTAGGAAAGTGTCTTTCTTAATATTTTGCCCATGCTTAAACTGGATAGTTCTTTTCTTATTTTTCTGTTATAAATTTTTCACTTATTCTTGTTACAAATCCTTTGTTAGATATATGTATTGCAATTAATTTCTCCCTATCAGTTGAATGCCTTTTCATTTTCTTAATATTTTTTTCAAAAAGCAAAAAGTTTTAATTTTAATGAAAATCACATCTCAGTTTTTAATGGTTAATGTCTTATCTGACTTAGGAAATGTTTGCTTACTCCACAATCATAATAATTTTTCTTATATTTTCTTCTACCAGTTTCACAACTAAATTTTATATGGGAATAACCATTTATTTGAGCTACCCTGATGGACTGGGGTTTTTCTTCAGGGTGAGGATGGGGGGAATGGCGCTTATGATGTGAAATAAGAATCACAGTTCATTTCCCCCCTCCATGCAGATATTCAATTAGCAGATCGTTTTTTGAAGAGAATGTATTTTCCGCTTTGAAATATCTCTATGCTTTTGTAGAATTTCAACACATACATGGGTTTGGGTCTGTTACTGAACTTTATTGTGCTCTGTTGATCTATTTAGCTATTCTCATTCCATAGCCATGTTGCTGTGGATATGTAGTAGGAAACTTGAAGTTAGTATACTTCTTTTGACCCTTCTTTTTCAAAATTGTTTTGTCCATTCCACTTCTTGCACATTTAAAGAAATGTTTAGAATTTGCTCATAAAGTTCTACAAAAATATTGCTTGGGTTTTTATTAGGATTAGATTTAGTTTGTATATTAAATTAAGAGAAGTGACAGCAGTTTAAATTTTCTAATCCATGAACATGGTTATATGTCTTTATATTTTTAGATGCTCTGTGACTTTCAGTGCAAGCCCTTTAGATATTTTAAGTTTCTTCCTACATACTTAATAGTTTTCATACTATAATAAATGGGATTTCCCCCTAGACTTTGCTAGTACAAAGAAGTACCACTTATGTCTGATTTATGCTTCATTGGTCGCTAGTGAAGACAGTCTGTCTACATGGATGAACTATATCTAAGTCATCAATCTGCAACCCTAAGCAACGTGAAAATGCTGGTTCTGCATCTGACCAGCAGTTTCAAATTTTAAACAGCACACTGAATAATCATTTAGTTATTCCACTTTATTCAATATTTTTTCTGCTACTTTTATTGATTTTTTACAGTTTAACTATAATGTTTCTAAGAAAAGGTCTTTTTCATAAGGGTTATAAGGTAACCTATTAGTTTTATCAGCTTGAGTTTTCAAGCCTCTCCCCAAGTTAGAAATTGTTCATTTAAATACACTTTTTCCCACCCTCTCCCTCTCCTCTCCTAGATATTTTTATGTTAGTATAGATGCATAAATCACATAGGATATATTCTTCCTTTTATACTCATTTTTAACCACTGATTCTATCTTTAATTTGATCTACTCTGTTGCAGATGCTATCTGTTGCATTTTTCCCCATTTCAATATTAAACTTTTCAGCACCAGAACTTCTGTTTGGTTCTTTTTAGGACTTCGCTTTGTTAAACTTCTCATTTTTTCATCTATTGTTTCCCTGATTTCATTGAATTGCCTTTCTGTCTTTTCTTACAGCTCATTCAGTTTCCTCAAAGCAGCTGTGTTGGATTCTTTACAAGCTAGATTGCAAAGATCCATGTCATTGACATGTGTCTTTGTCAGTTTTGAAAAGTTACTGTTACTCTTTGGTGATTACTACTTTCTTTAGTTCTTCAACTTTCTTGAAATTTTGCTTTGCTGCTTTTGCCTGAGATGTAGCAGACACCACATTAAATCTTTACTGATTACCTTCAGGTGGTATATACTGTTCTCTGACCTTGTATAGACTCACTCTACATTTCTTGCTTCCTCTTGTAGAAAATACCTTAAGCTTTTATGTCTTCTTTGGTCCTTAAAACTCAGCAGGCTGCTGGAAACCTCTCTTTTGTTTTGCAGAATGTTGTGCTACAGCTGACACCTGTGGTTACCTCCCTGCCACAGACCCTAGTCTGTTTTTGGAGATCACTCCAATTACTGGAGTTTGCTTTCATCTCCATACTTGGAAACACATAAAAGCAGCTGTTGGAAAGGTGGCAGTAAAGATGATTTACTAAAGACTTACTACCCCCAGGGACTTGGAGTACCTACGGGCCCAGGGAGAGAGATCTTTGGGTGACATTCTCCTAGAGGCTTGTGGATGGGCTTCCTGCTGAAGCCCTCAGTGTAGTCGCAGGAACTGCATCCCTTTTACACTTTTTGACCTTCTTAATGATCTTTCATATTTCCCCTCTCCCCTCAGTCACGGAGGTTCAGCCCCAGAACTCTGGGTGCTGCTGGAGGGAAACTGGTTTCCCCAGCAATATCAAGTGGGCACTAGCTCACTGCTTTCCTTTTCGCCCATGAGAGAGGCCCCACCAGCTAGTTCAAATTTATGCTGTGTCACCTTGGGGTAAGGAGCAGCACTGGCAAAATCCTTTAATCCTCTCCAGTAATTCAAACTTACTTTTTTGGCTCCAACAGAGTAATGAAATCTCCCTTCAGGAATCCTGGACTTCTAACAATTTCTATAGGTATTCGACCAAATGAGCACTCACCACATTTTTCCATGTTTTCCCTGACCACAGCCCAGGGGGCTGGGACTGCTTCACTACTCCTGCTGGCTCCAGTCTGTACCAATGTCTACCCACCTATTACTGGATGCCCAGGTGAGTGACCATCTTCCTGGTCCTTTGATATTAGTTATGGGATCCAACAACTTTCACAGAGGCACTATTAATCATGGATGTACGGTTAATTAGTTGTTAAAAAGACATGCAAATAGGAAGGAAGCAAGCCACCATGATGCTGACATCACTCCTTCTTTGCCAAGACTTACACAATTAGCTGAGGTAGAGAAATTCTTTGAATAGTTCCATTTGAAATGACATATGGATGAATAGAAAATCTGAATAATTCTGATTTATTAAAAATACTGAATTTGTGGTTAAACCTTTCTACTATAATTTCAAAACAAAACAATTTCAAGTTCAGGTGTATTTCAAAATAGTTAATAATGTTGTGTGAAATTGAAATTTCCTGAATTTGAATGAATGTCTTAAGAAATGGAGAAGGCAATGGCACCCCACTCCAGAACTCTTGCCTGGAAAATCCCATGGATGGAAGAGCCTGGTAGGCTGTAGTCCATGGGGCCTCTAAGAGTCGGACACGACTGAACGACTTCCCTTTCACTTTTCACTTTCATGCATTGGAAAAGGAAATGGCAACCCACTCCAGTGTTCTTGCCTGGAGAATCCCAGGGATGGGGGAGCCTGGTGGGCTTCTGTCTATGGGGTCGCACAGAGTCGGACACGACTGAAGCGACGTAGCAGCAGCAGCAGTCTTAAGAAATACATACTGAGGTTATCAGGTAAAGGAATCTGATGGGTATAGAAATTCTCACATGGTTCAGTGGGGGAAAATCCCTGACTGAGGTGTATTTGCTTATACATTGTTCACTATGATTATACTTAAATAGCTATATTTACTTAAAATATGTATTCTCCTTTATGCTTCTTGCCCTGATCTGAAACATGAATGAATAATTACAAAACCCATATTTCATCATGAAATATCTAACTTTTGAAGTCAGTTTTCCATCCCTCTCTGCTCTTGGAGACACGTCACTCCAAGAGCGTCCTGTGTACCAGTAGCCCTTCCCTTTCTCTCACCTGAGCAGATCACAGAGGCTGTGTTGCCATGGGAACAGTCAGAACCACCCAGGGCAGTCACAGGGCAACTCCATAGGAAAGACTCAGCCCCCAAGCAGTGAAATCGGACTGTTGAGATCTGGTCATCTCTGCCCACCAAGTGTGGTCCTCCGGGGGTGGAGATGGCGACTCCACAGCCGAGCTGTCGACAGACAACATTGGCATTGGCCAGACTCCAGTGGGAGGCACAGAGCACTCTCCATCGTCCAGAAATGTTCATCTCCACCTGCCCCTCACACTGAGAGGGGCCATTTGTCATGAGCCGGACTTCTGAGTTCGCTGGTGGAAGGAGACAGGATTTCAGCAAAATCTTATGATTTTCTTATCCCAATAGAGAGTGCAGGGAGGTTAGTCCTGATCTACATCTCACCTGAACAGGCAACCTGAACAGCTCCACTGTGGTGACACGTGCCCCCTGGACAGGGCACTCTGGGGCAGACCCAGAGCTCAGGCTCCTCCCCTTCACACCTGAACTCTTCAGCCCAGACCTGGCCATCAGACTCTCTGAAGGGCATGTGTTTCAGGACAGACACAGCCTTGCCGCATCCCAGCTCTGCACAGATGACCTGGGCAGTGGGGAGTGTGAAATTCCCATCAGACACTGGGATCCATTCTTTTCCAGAATGTACTTCTACATGCCCTGAGCAGGGTCTATCCCCTCCAAACAGACGCACAGATCCTAAGATAAAAATAACAACAAACACAGTGAGCGTTCATTTTTCTTGCTTGCAGATTGAAAACAATATGTCACAGGCAATGGTGTGAAAACTTTCCAGGAGTTGAGCACAAACTGAGAATTTAGTGTCAGAGTTGCATTTTCATGACCAAGTTTCTAAAGAGAAACCCAGAAGCAGGGTCAATTTGGAATGACTGGATCCCAGCAAGGTGTACTTTGAGGTCGGTTAGAAATGTGAATTCCTTATCTAAGGTCCAGGAAACTACAGGAACCAAGACAGATCATCTGTAATGGCTGAATACCAGGAACATAGATTTAATTTTGGTTGAAGTTTCTCATTTAGGAGCCTGGGATCTACAGAGCCCAAGAAAACAATGCGTAATGTGCGGCACTCAAACTTGAGTATAGAGACATGAAGAGCAGAACCAAACCAGAGCAAAATGGCTATGAGAGTTTAGAGATCTATCCTTTAGACAAAGTTAGAAAGCTTTTCTGAGACTTTCT
The DNA here is from genome assembly GCF_016772045.2 of Ovis aries. Taxonomy (NCBI): domain Eukaryota; kingdom Metazoa; phylum Chordata; class Mammalia; order Artiodactyla; family Bovidae; genus Ovis; species Ovis aries. The sequence continues at coordinate 208,361,726 of NC_056056.1, forward strand.
GCTACTAGTCTAATCAGACGTTTCCCCCATGAGCCACTCCTCAAGTGGCTTGGCATACAGAAAATTGTATAGGCTGGATCCATTAGTGCATGCCAACCTGTAGACAGATAATGGCTCAAGAGAAGAAATATTTCCATAATAACTAATCCACTTTCAAAGTAACAAATTTTATTTTTCTGATAATTTTTGATGACAAAATATTCCAAGAATTTCTTAGATGACCTAAATGAAGAAAAAGATGAGTCTGTTCTGTTAAGTAAGCTCAGAGAGAAAAAGGACTTGATTTATGAAGCTCAAAAGTTCATAGGTAGGTAGAACCAAGACTTGCTATAATTAAATTACCAAAATTCAAACACAAAGATAATTTTGAAAGCATTAAAAGAAAAATGACTTGTTACATATAAGGGAGTTTCTGTCATAAAGCAGATTTCTCAGCAGAAACCTTGCTGACCAGAGAGAGCAGGGTAACGTATACAAAGCATTTAGTGAAAAAAATCTGCCAATAATCAACTCTTTATCTAGCAAACTGTCCTTTAAAAATGAAAAGAGTGTGTTTTTTTAATTTTTAAAAAGCAAAAACCAAGGGGTTTCATCACCACTCATCTTGTCTTGCCTCTCATTAGTAAAGATAAATATAAAGAGAAGTACAGAATACTGATATATTGTAATCTCAGCACATGATTTTAACCATGTTTTGTAAATCAAAAGTCAAACACAGCAAGAATAACTATAATCACAGAAATTTGCTGGTGGAAAAAGAATATGTAAAGAAATAAAATCTGACATCAATGATATAAAGTATTGTGGAGATAGTAAAATACAGAGTTTCCATTTGCTATCAAATTTAATTTGTTACCTTAATTGTACTTAACTTCAGTTATGGACTATTATAGCTATCAATTGCTTGATACAAGTTCCCAGGTAACCACAATTAAAAGTATAGAGGATAACAAGATAAGGAGAAAAGAGTCAGAGCATAGCACTATGAAAAGTCACTTCACAAAGAAAGCAACGGAAGAACAAGAGAACTACAAAAGAGACAGAAAACAGTGAACAAAGTAGTAACAATAAGTCCTGACCTTTCAATAATGATTTTAAATGTAAATGTATTAAACCTTCCAAATGAAAAATGGTGAGTGGCCTGAGTAGATTAAAAAACAAGACCCAACTACATACTTTAGATTTCATGACACACATAGGATGAAAGTGAAGAGGTAGAGACAGAGATTCCAGGCAAATAGTAATCAAAAGAAAGCAAAGTCAGGCCAAAGAGAAGTTAAGCCAAAACCATCACAGGAGACATAATGATTAAATAGTTCAACAAGAATTGATAACCCATGTTATTACATATATATTCAATATATGCCCCCAAGATCAAAAAATGTAAATAAGCAAAGCCAACATTGACAGATCTTAGGGAGAAATAAAAGCAGCACAAAAATATCCCACTGTTTATAATGGATGGATCGTTCAGACAGAAAATCAATAAGAAAACAACAGAACTGAGCAACACTATAGGCTAAATGGCATTACCAGACGCATAGTGCCCATTGACCCAATACGCTGACCCATGGAGCACATTTTTACCCAATGTATAGAAAAATACACATTCTTCTCAGTGACACATGAAATATTCTCCAGGACATGCTAGGTCACAAACAAGCCTCAGAAAATTTAAGAATATCAAAATAATTCCAAGTGTCTTTGCTGACCATAATGGTAGCGAGAAATCAAGAATGAAAAGAAAACAGGAAAAATTCAGAAATACATGAAAGCTAAATGACACACTCATATTTTGAGGCTTTTCTCTATTTATATACAGAATGCTATTGAGATTTTGATAGGGATTGCATCAAGTCTATAGATTACTTTGAGCACTGTAGACATTTTAGCAATATTAATTCTTTCAATCTATTAACACAGAATGATTTTCCAATTATTTGTGTCTTTTTAATTTTCCTTCATGCAGGTTTAACGTATTAAACATTTTATAATTTTAAAAGAAACTGACATTAAAAAAAAAAAAAAGGTAGAAGATGAAAGTAGGGAGCAAGAAAGCCATTATTTGGAGAGCTCCCAGTTGAAGAAAACTAAGATCATGGCATTCAGTCCCATCACTTCATGGCAAATAGATGGGAAAACAATGGAAACAGTGACAGACTTTATTTTGGGGGGCTCCAAAATCACTGTACATGATGACTGCAGCCATGAAACTAAAAGATGTTTGCTCCTTGGATGAAAAGCTATGACCAATCTAGACAGCATATTAAAAAGCAGAGATATTACTTTGCTGACAAAGGCAATGGCAACCCACTCCAGTACTCTTGCCTGGAAAATCCCATGGAAGGAGGAGCCTGGTAGGCTGCAGTCTATGAGGTCGCTAAGAGTCGGACACTACTGAGCGACTTCCCTTTCACTTTTCACTTTTATGCATTGGAGAAGGAAATGGCAACCCACTCCAGTGTTCTTGCCTGGAGAATCCCAGGGATGGGGGAGCCTGGTGGACTGCTGTCTATGGGATTGCACAGAGTCGGACATGACTGAAGCGACTTAGCAGCAGCAGCATGGTTTATCAAATAGTCATGTATGGATGTGAGAGTTGGACTAGAAACAAAGCTGAGCACAGAAGAATTGATGGTTTTGAACTGTGGTGTTGGAGAAGACTCTTGAGAGTCCCTTGGACTGCAAGAAGATCCAACCAGTCCATCCTAAAGGAGATCAGTCCTGGGTGTTCATTGGAAGGACTGATGCTGAAGCTGAAACTCCCATACTTTGGCCACATGATGTGAAGAACTGACTCATTGGAAAAGACCCTGATGCTGGGAAAGATTGAAGGTGGGAGGAGAAGGGGATGACAGAGAATGAGATGGTTGGATGGCATCACTGACTCAATGGCCATGAGTAAACTCTGGGAGTTGGTGATGGACAGGAAAGCCTAGCATGCTGCAGTCCATGGGGTTGCAGAGTCGGACATGACTGAGTGGCTGAACTGAAGTTGTGTAAGCCTCAATACTGATAAGACACATAAATATTTGGGGAAAATATTAGTTGAATCAATTTTTAGCATATTTCATCACCCTCTGCTCCTCCTATCACCTAACCCTGGATTTTGTCATTTCTCCTGCTTCACACAAGTAAGTTCAGTTCAGGTCAGTTCAGTTCAGTCACTCAGTCATGTCCGACTCTTTGCGACCCCATGAATTGCAGCACGCCAGGCCTCCCTGTTCATCACCATCTCCCGGAGTTCACTCAGGCGCACGTCCACCGAGTCCGTAATGCCATCCAGCCATCTCATCCTCTGTCATCCCCTTCTCCTCCTGCCCTCAATCCCTCCCATCATCAGAGTCTTTTCCAATGAGTCAACTCTTCGCATGAGGTGTCCAAATTACTGGAGTTTCAGCTTCAGCATCATTCCTTCCAAAGAACACCCAGGGTTGATTTCCTTCAGAATGGACTGGTTGGATCTCCTTGCAGTCCAAGGGACTCTCAAGAGTCTTCTCCAACACCACAGTTCAAAAGCATCAATTCTTCAGTGCTCAGCCTTCTTCACAGTCCGACTCTCACATCCATACATGACCACAGGAAAAACCATAGCCTTGACTAGATGGGACTTTAGTCGGCAAAGTAATGTCTCTGCTTTTGAATATGCTATCTAGGTTGGTCATAACTTTCCTTCCAAGGAGTAAGCGTCTTTTAATTTCATGGCTGCAATCACCATCTGCAGTGATTTTGGAGCCCCCTAAAACAAAGTCTGACACTGTTTCTACTGTTTCTCCATCTATTTCCCATGAAGTGATGGGACTGGATGCCATGATCTTCATTTTCTGAATGTTGAGCTTTAAGCCAAATTTTTCACTCTCCTCTTTTACTTTCATCAAGAGGCTTTTTAGCTCTTCTTCACTTTCTGCCATAAGAGTGGTGTTATCTACATATCTGAGGTTATTAAGATTTCTCCCAGAAATCTTGATTCCAGCTTATGTTTCTTCCAGCCCAGCGTTTCTCATGATGTACTCTGCATATAAGTTAAATAAGCAGGGGACAATATACAACCTTGACATACTCCTTTTCCTATTTGGAACCAGTCTGTTATTCCATGTCCAGTTCTAACTTTTGCTTCCTGACTTGCATACAGGTTCCTCAAGAGGCAGTTTAGATGGTCTGGTGTTCCCATCTCTTTCAGAATTTTCCGCAGTTTATTGTGATCCACACAGTCAAAGGCTTTGGCATAGTCAATAAAGCAGAAATAGATGTTTCTCTGGAACTCTCTTGCTTTTCCATGATCCAGCGGATGTTGGCAATTTGATCTCTGGCTCCTCTGCCTTTTGTAAAACCAGCTTGAACATCAGGGAGTTCACGGTTCACGTATTGCTGAAGCCTAGCTTGGAGAATTTTAAGCATTACTTTACTAGCATGTGAGATGAGTGCAATTGTGTGGTAGTTTGAGCATTCTTTGGCATTGCCTTTCTTTGGAATTGGAATGAAAACTGACCTTTTCCAGTCCTGTGGCCACTGCTGAGTTTTCCAAATTTGCTGGTATATTGAGTGCAGCACTTCAGCATCATCTTTCAGGATTTGAAAGAACTCAACTGGGATTCCATCATCTCCACTAGCTTTGTTCATAGTGATGCTTTCTAAGGCCCACTTGACTTCACTTTCCAAGATGTCTGGCTCTAGATTAGTGATCACATCATCATGATTATCTGGGTCATGAAGCTCTTTTTTTGTACAGTTCTTCCATGTATTCTTGCCACCTCTTCTTAATATTTTCTACTTCTGTTGGGTCCATACCATTTCTGTCCTTCATTGAGCCCATCTTTGCAACATGATCTTAAATATACAAATGTTTATTGATTTAAAGATGGGTTTGTCAAAAAGGGAAGCAACTGCTATAGAAGTGAGGGGTAGGTATATAGGTGGGGCTTCTGGCAAGTAAGCTGAAATCATAAAAAGTTTTGAAGCTTAGGAGGGAAACCTAAATGACAATGTATCATTAGTCATCCAAGGAACATATTTTGAAAAGAATCAAAGGGAATCAATTACTTAATTTTTTTTAAATTACCTTGTTTCTGAGTATATACCGATTATTTATTGCTAGAGTTCCTTCTGGTAAAGACTACCTAGTAACGCCTGAATCCAGTCATAAAACTAGACTTCCAAAGAAGAAAAATATAACCCATAAAAAATTTTAAATGAGCAATCATTAAAAGCAAATTCAGAAATTACAGAGATGATTTAGTTGGCTGATAAGGTCTTTAAACCTCTACTATAAATATACCTACTGAGGCATAAAAACAAAGTAGAGGAAAAAATAAGCAAATGGAGCTTCTAAAGTAAAATACAATATCTGGAATGAAAAATTGTCTGGATTAATTTAACAAGAGACAAGACATTGCACAATAAAAGAATTGGAAATTCAGCAAATATGAAATTAACCATTAAACAAATAAGAAAAAAATGGGATAGAAATTAAAATAAGCATGAAGGATAATATCAAAATAACCTCTTTCCAAAATATTGTTATTTGGAAATTCTAAGAAGATGGCTAAAAAACTTTTAAGTTTTAATGATAAATGCAAAGTTTTGAAAACATTTGAATAGAGCATATAAACATCTGATCCATTACACTAAACAAACTCTTCAAACAAGCCATAAACTAAGATAAAACCTACCTAAGTAATATATTGGATGATGTAGTGCATTAATTAAAAAAACTAGACATCAGCCATCAAAATAACACATTTTTGAACAATAAGATATAGAGAAAATGTTAAATATTAACTTCTGAAAGTAATTATATAAGCCAGATAATTAGATAAAAACATCTAAATTAGAGTACTCAACAAAACTTAACATAGAAATTCAGAAATATTTTGAAAATAAACATTCAAACCTTAAAAGAAAAAATAAAGCTAGGATAAACAAATGAACTAAACATATGTAGAATGATGGATAATCACAGAGAAGTTACAGAATAAATTTAAAACTTAGTATCTAAATTAAAAAATAAAAAGAAAAATATAATTTGACCCAGGAAGAATGAAAATGTTAATATGTAAAAAAGATAAAATTTTAAAATAAAAACTAAAATATTTTCTTAAAAACTACTTCAATCATGTTTACAAAATATATAAAATGTACTTAAGAATTGTAGAAATAGAAATAAATTTTTCATTATGATAGTGATCATAATGTATTTATTAAATGTTAAGAAATCCATTGATATAAGAGCATTTGATTATCTAGGAACAAGGTAATATTTTAACATGAGTCAGATCAATGTAAAACAGTATTGGATTGGGCATTTTAAAAATTGAATCACCCAAAAATACTTTTCAAAACTGAATGAAAATTAAGATTTCAGCTAAATGAGAGATGATAGCCACCAGACACACTACAAAAACTGCCTCAGGAAGTTCTTCAAGCTAAAAGATGAGAACATGGATCCCTCAAAGCTATAGAGACTGTGCTAAATGTTGATTCTCTATTAGAAGATTTAAGGCAAAAATATATTAGCAGCAAAATATAATATTCATAATAAATTTATAAATAGAATGTATGACAATAATAAAGCACCCATGACAAGAACAGGAAGTGGAAGAAAAGTATAGTGACTGACATTGCATGTAGTGACCGAATATTTCAAGGTAAAATGTATTTGAGGATTAATAATTCAACATTAGGCTCGGTGGTTCAGTGGTAAAGACACAATGCAGGAGATGAGTGGTCTAGGAAAATACATACCATGCAACTAATGCACCACATCTAGTGAGCCTTGCAGAGAGACGAAAGCTTGTATACAGCCTGTGCTCACAGCAAGATGAGAGCCTCATGCTGCAGCTAGAGATGAGCCTCTGATCTCACAGAAAAGCCCATGCAGCAGTGAAGAAGCCAGCAAAACTTAAATTTACTTTAAAAATTTTTTAAATTAAATAATGTGATCACTAAAAATCATACGATTAATAAACCAATACAGTATTTAAATTAAAATGGTACTCGATGATTCAAAAATTAACATATAGCAGCAACTGAAGTCACCTCAGTCGTGTTCTGGGATGGCAACCAGGCTGTCCCTGGAATTCTCAAGGCAAGAACACGGGAGGGTTGCCATTAGTGCATAAAGCGAAGTGAAAGTAAATTTGCTCAGTCATGTCTGACTCTTAGCTACCAATGGACTGCAGCCTACCAGGCTCCTCTGTCCATGGGATTTTCCAGGCAAGAGTACAGGTCGATTGCCTTCTCCAACAAATAGCAGGCAAGTACACTTAAACCCAATTATGTCAGTAATTACACTAAATGTGAATAATATAAGTACTGCAAATAAAAACAAGATAATCAGACCAGACAAAATAAGACAAAACAATATACTATCTACAAACTTATATGTGTTTAAATATAAACACAGAAACATACTAAAGAGGTAAAATTACATACCATGCAAACACAAATCAGAGAAAACTGTATATAATATCTAAATTAATATCATACAAAGTCAGACTATAAGACAAAGAATTCATTCAGAGAAAAGAAACATTTTATGATAACAAAAGAAATTATATAGTATTGAAACTGGTGGGTTAAAAATAAAGTGATGCTTAAATTTAGAACCTTGATGCTTCCGTGATGATTACTTTAGAATAAAATAGAAACAGAAGGAAATGATCCAAGACTCCACCTCAAGAATCTACGAAAGCAACCACAATCATAACTGAAAAAGAGGAATGAAAACTGAGCATAGAAATCAATTAAGAAGCAAATACACCATCAAGAAAATCAATACAGTCGGATAATCTTCTAGCAAACCAATTAAGAAAAAGAGGGAACACAAATTAATAAAACCAGTAACAAAGAATATCATACAGATCCTCCCAACATCTAAGGATAGGAGATATGAACCAGTGCTAAGATATTGCCAACATCTAAAGATATAAGATACGAAATGATGTTATTCTAATTTGAAAAACTTTTTGTAAAATGGACCAAGTCCTTGAAGACAAATTACTTGTGAAATACAACTCACCAAAATCTGATACGAAAAAAGAGAAAATATGAGTAATCTTACATTTATTAGATAAACAGAATCCACTAAGAAAATTGCAACCTCCAAATGCTAGCACTTCCACAGAGCTCAGAAATGACTCCCACAGCAAGATAAAGGAAGAGAGGGAGGGAAGGAATGGGGGCAGGGGAGTGTAATACAGAGGCTGTGGTGAATGTACAAGTTGACCTGCATCTTTCCCACCCTCCTGCAGTCCTTGCATCTTCATCCCTCACCATTCTGCACTTCAGTACTGTAGTCCCTGGTGGCTCAGAAGATAATCAAGACTCTGCCTGCAATGTGGAGACCCAGGTTTGATCTCTGGGTGAGGAGGATCCCCTAGAGAAGGAAATGGCAACCCACTCCAGTATTCATACCTGGAGAATCCGTGGGGTCCATGGGGTCACAAAGAGTAGGACAGGGCTGAAGCAACTTGGAACGCTTGCACCACAGTCCTTCACAATTTGTGTGTTCCCTCCCAGACCTTCCACCTGAACTCCATGAAATCTCCTCGTTATTTCAAACAAGCTTCTCTACATTCTCCTCTGGTCATTGTTTCCACTCTAGATTTCTCCTAAACACGGTACTTCACTTCCAGCAATCCACTACTGAGGCTGAAATTTCTCTTCCATACGTGACTCCTAAGGTTGAGCAGAAGAAACTCCAAGAGTTCTGATTAAGATAATGAAAACACATGCTATTCTAATCTTATTTCTGCTACATCACCACCACTTTGACTTATCTTCACATCATTAAAATATGTCTGAAAATACAGAAAAGACAGACCAGGGAGGAAACTAGTGACAAAGAGAAACACCTGTATACCTGTGATGGTATGTTGATGTATGGCAAAACCAATAGAATATTGTAAAGTAATTAACCTCCAATTAAAATAAATAAATCTATATTTTTAAAAAGAGAAAAAGAAGGAAACTGGAACCATTCATAAAATGTGAGAGTCTAAGTTAGAGCAATGGTAGTCAGGGTGTACAAACCACAATTAGTGTTTAAATATTAGTTCAGCTCAGTTTAGTTCAATCACTCAGTCGTGTCTGACTCTTTGCGACCCCATGAATCACAGCATGCCAGGCCTCCCTGTCCATCACCAACTCCCAGAGTTCACTCAAACTCATGTTCATATTGTCGGTGATGCTATCCAGCTATCTCATCCTCTGTCGTCCCTTCTCCTCCTGCCCCAATCCCTCCCAGCATCAGAGTCTTTTCCAATGAGTCAACTGTTCATGAGGTGGCCAAAGTACTGGAGTTTCAGCTTTAGCATCATTCCTTCCAATGAACACCCAGGACTGATCTCCTTTAAAATGGACTGGTTGGATCTCCTTGCAGTCCAAGGAACTCTCAAGTCTTCTCAACACACACTTCAAAGCATCAATTCTTTGGCACTCAGCTTTCTTCAGTCCAACTCTCACACCCATAATTGACCACTGAAAGCCATAGCCTTGACTAGACGGATCTTTGTTAAATATCAGAGCACTTCCAATTCTCTACTTCTAGTATATCTTAACTGGAATTAATAACAAGGCATCAGTTTTCTTAGGATAACATTGGAGTTCTAATTTCACACAAAGTTTCAACATCACACCTCCATTTTTCACTCAGGTGCTGATTTATCAAAATATGGTAGAGACATCTGTAGTATTTCCACAAATTTATCTTCAGGTGGAACCATGATTATGACATTGTGACAATAAGGAAGGTTACTTGAGATGCTAGAAAACAGGTTTATTTAAAACAAAAGTTTCTAATTAAAATTCAAATTCACCTTGAAAATAATTATTTTTAATAAGAATGATAAAGAGAGTGGAAGAAAACATTTTGAAGAAATGAATAGATTTATGACATAAGTGCTGTAGTGGTTTCACAAATGCACACTTATCAAGCAGTTTTGTATGTAGGACATACCTCAATAAGTACTTTTCAAAAATACAAAGAATTGTTTCCTTAAGGGCATCAACTAGAATCATCAAAGATCTGCTGAAGGTGAGATTAGAAAGATCACTTTTCCAATGATCTTCCTGTACATAAACACCCAAGAGCTGATTGGCTGTGGCTGTTAAGGACCTACTGCAGATGTCTTCAGGGCTTCCCTGTCCCACCATCCCGTTAGATGGGGTGATACTATCCTAAGACCAGCCTTCTACCTTAGGAATTCACTGTGATAACTGACAATATCTTCCTCCAGTCCAGTTGTTCTGATGTGATTAATAACCTGGACATCCAATCTGCAATTGTGATAACAACTAGAAGCATCTCTGTCAGATACTGTGAGCACCCACTCACAGCCTAGTTTCACTGCTGTCTTTCCTGCATCCACCTTGGCATAGGTCAAACACACTTAGGTAGCACTGAGTAATTCTTAGAAGTCACATCAGGTCCTCTTAGCTTCAATTCAGTTCAGCTCACTTCCTCAGTCATGTCTGACTCTTTGCAACACCATGGACTGCAGCATGTCAGGCCTCCCTGTCTATCACCAACTCCCGGGTTTACTCTAACTCATGTCCATTCAGTCGGTGATGCCATCCAACCATCTCATCTTCTGTCGTCCCCTTCTCCTCCCACCTTCAATCTTTCCCAGCATCAGGGCTTTTCCAATGAGTCGGTTCTTCACATCAGGTGGCCAGAGTACTGGAGTTTCAGCTTCAGCATCAGTCCTTCCAATGAACACTCAGGACTGATTTCCTTTAGGAGGGACTGGTTGGATCTCCTTGCAGTCCAAGGGACTCTCAAGAGTCTTCTCCAACACCACAGTTCAAAAGCATCGATTCTTCAGTGCTCAGCTTTCTTTATATTCCAACTCTCACATCCATACAGGAGTACTGGGAAAACCATAGCTTTGACTAGACCGGTCTTTGTTGGCAACGAAATGTCTCTGCTTTTGAATATGCTGTCTAGGTTGGTCATAGCTTTTCTTCCAAGAAGCAAGCATCTTTTAATTTCATGGCTACAGTCACCATCTGCAGTAATTTTGGAGTCAAAAAAAGAAAAAAAGTCTGTCACTATTTCCACTGTTTCCCCATCTATTTGCCAGGAAGTGATGGGACCAGATGCTATGATCTTAGTTTCTGAATGTAGAGTTTTAAGCCAACTTTTCACTCTCTTCTTTCACTATCATCAAGAGGCTATTTAGTTCTTTGCTTTTGGCCATAAGTGTGATGTAATCTGCATCTAAGGTTATTGACATTTCTCCTGACAATCTTGATTCCAACTTGTGCTTCATTCAGTCTAACATTTCTCATGATGTACTCTGCATAGAATTTAAATAAGCAGGGTGATAATATACAGCCTTGACCATATTCCTTCCCGATTTGGAACAAGTCTTTTGTTCCATGTTCAGTTCTAACTGTTGCTTCTTGACCTACATACAGATTACTCAGAATGCAGGCCAGATGGTCTGGTACTCCCATCTCTTGAAGAATTTTCCAGTTTGTTGTGATCCACACAGTTAAAGGCTTTGGCATAGTCAATAAAGAAGAAGTAGATGTTTTTCTGGAACTCTCTTGCATTTTCAGTGATCGAACGGATGTTGGCAATTTGACCTTTGGTTCCTCTGTCTTTTCTAAATCCAGCTTGAACATCTGGAAGTTCACAGTTCATGGAACACAGCCTTGTCTAACTCAACGAAACTATGAGCCATGCCATGTAGGGCCACCCAAGACAGACGGGTCTTAGTGGAGAGTTCTGACAAGACATGGTCCATGGAGAAGGAAAGGCAAACCACTTTGGTCCTCTTGCCTTGAGAACCCCAGGAGCTCCTAGCTTCACTGCCTCTTATCCGTGATGCACTTCAGCTGCTGTGTTGTAAACTTCAAGACTGCATTTTCCTGCTCCCTCAACATCCCTGCAAATGTGGTGTGAGCTCCCATTGGATTCATCAGGTACACCAGTGTGATGAGATTTTCCCTGCCACGAGTCCCGCTTCTGGCCTCTTCTGACTGTGACCTGGTGACCTATGGTCATTTAAATGCACCTGAATTTCTCTCACATTTTCCTGTGTAACTGCACCATGACTTTGGGTATTATCACTTTTTGTGGGTCTTCACATACCCTTTGGGGTCGCCATTGCTTGGCTGAGCCTGTTCTATTGGCACATCCTCCACATACCCACCTGATGGAGTGTGGTGACTCTGACTTTTAGGACCAATGAGGATAATAAACCTTGTTGCCTACAACTCTCCTATGACACCTCCTCATCAATGTAGCCACACCCTACAGACCATTATGTCAAAGAATACAGAACAATTACCATGCTGAGACTGTGTCACAGAGGTCGAAACCAGAAGCTGAATTTGTAAAACTTTTGACCTCACCTCTGCCTCCTATGACACATCACAAAGACCCATCACCCAAGCATGTTCTAAAGGCTGTATCCATAATCTGGAGTCATTCTGGTGATGAGACAGAGGCTTTCCTGCTAGAGATTCCCACACAGACCAGATAGGACTTACCTGAGCAGACTACTCCAGCATCCCGGTCATAGGTATAGCTATCATTACGATAGTCTTTAATATTAGAATGCCTACAGTCACTGACAGTTGACTCTGTCCCTTCACACAAAGTATACAAAAGCCAAATGGGGCCAAGTCCTGGCCCAAAATAAACCTCTTGAGGAATACCAACGGCAACTCCACACTCCAGCTGTCTGCACACTACAGATGCATCTTTCAAGCTCCAGTTCCGATCATCCACTGTGCCCCATTCTCCCTGGTGTTTCACTTCCACTCTCCCCTCACAGCGGTGGGCTCCATCCTTCAGCCTCAGCTCCAGAGCTGCAAGAGAGACACAGATACAGGACAGAGGAGAGATTTTAAAAGAGAGTGCAGTGGTGTGCTGGTAAATATAAAAAAAAAAACTTCTCTCTGAGGGGAAAAATATCCCTGCATTTGTTGACTTTTATGGTATAAATATTCCTGCATGGCTAACTCGAAGTTCCCAATGTGCCATCACTGAACCTGGAGCAGGAAGAGAGACACCAGGTATTTCTCAGGAGCCTGTAGAATGAGCTCCAGGAACACCACTGAGGACAAGCCTTCAGAGACTCTGGATGCTGCTCTCCCTGCTCAAGGCTACTAGGGCCCAGCTTCCCCATCTCAGTTACAGCTCATGGCCCGGGATCCAGGAAGGAATCCTCCCTCTCCTTCCCTGTCCATAGGGAGCATCTCATCCAGCTCAGGAACAGAGGGCTCAGGCAACAGGCTCTACAGTGTCCTGATAGTTCCTGTCACCTGGTGTTCACATCCTTGTATAATCCCCACACTCGAATGTATCTAGTAACATGCATGTAACAAACGGAATTTGGCAAAAGTGATGAGATGTCACTTAAGAGATTAGATTTCAAGATGACTCTGGTTTCCCTTTGAAGACCTATCTTACTCTCTGTTTTATTTCTGCCTTATTGACTATGCCAAAGCCTTTCACTGTGTGGATCACAATAAACTGTGGAAAATTCTGAAAGAGATGGGAATACCAGACCGTCTGACCTGTCTCTTGAGAAACCTGTATGCAGGCCAGGAAGCAACAGTTAGAACTGGACATGGAACAACAGACTGTTTCCAAATAGGAAAAAGAGTAGGTCAAGGCTGTATATTGTCACCTGCTTATTTAACTTATATGCAGAGTACATCATGAGAAATGCTGGGCTGGAAGAAGCATAAGCTGGAATCAAGATTGCTGGGAGAAATATCAATAACCTCAGGTATGCAGACGACACCACCCTTATGGCAGAAAGTGAAGAGGAACTAAAAAGCCTCTTGATGAAAGTGAAGGAGGAGAGTGAAAAAGTTGGCTTAAAGCTCAACATTCAGAAAATGAAGATCATGGCATCTGGTCCCATCACTTCATGGCATATAGATGGGGAAACAGTGGAAACAGTGTCCGACTTTATTGGGGGGGGGGGCTCTAAAATCACTGCAGATAGTGATTGCAGCCATGGAATTAAAAGACGCCTACTCCTTGGAAGGAAAGTTATGACCAACCTAGATAGCATATTGAAAAGCAGAGACATTACTTTGCCAACAAAGGTCCTCTAGTCAAGGCTATGGTTTTTTCAGTGGTCATGTATGGATGTGAGAGTTGGGCAATGAAGAAAGCTGAGTGCTGAAGAATTGATGTTTTTGAATTGTGGTGTTGGAGAAGACTCTTGAGAGTCCTTTGGACTACAAGAAGATCTTCAAACTATAGCATGACTATTTTAAGACATTAAGAATTTATGCAATGATTTCTTACTTTGCTGAACATGAAAGTGACAGAAATCTGTATTATTTTGCTAATATAGTCTCAGAGTCATTCTTCTAATTCCATTTCATAGGTCTATAAAGTGCTTATTGAAAATCAAAGGTATGTGTAAACATTAGCAAAATCTCAATATGATTATTTCATTAAATATTATAATTGTATTTTAAAAATAATGCTATAGTTTAATTTCACTTTATTCTTTAAAAATCTAAGTATATAAAAAAAGAAGATCCAACCAGTCCATCCTAAAAGAGATCAATCCTGGGTGCTCATTGGAAGGACTGATGTTGAAGCTGAAACTCTAATACTTTGACCACCTCATGCGAAGAGTTGACTCATTGGAAAGAGCCTAACACTGGGAGGGATTGGGTACAGGAGGAGAAGGGGACAACAGTACGAGATGCCTGGATGGCATCACTGACTCGATGGACATGGGTCTGGGTAGACTCCAGGAGTTGTGAAGGACAGGGAGGACTGGCGTGCTGCAATTCATGCGGTCGCAAAGAGTCGGACACGACTGAGTAACTGAACTGAACTGAACTGAACCGAACTTCATCTCTCTCTTGCTGACAAGGAACCAAGGGAGGCCTCTTGGCAACAGCCAGCAAGAGACTGAGGCTCTCAGTTAAACAGTCTCCTAAAGTCTGAATGCTGCCAATAACCAGGTGGGTGTGAGTGGTACCCACCCCTCGTTGAAACTTCAGATGATTGAACCACTGAGACAACACGAGTCAGAGGACCCTGGTAATCCTTGCTGATTCCTAGCCCATGGAAATTATGAGGCGCTAGATGTTTGCTGCTTTAAGCTGTTGTTTTGTTTTGTTTATTTATTTTTGGCTGTGCTGGGTTTTTGTTGCCACTCACAGACTTCCTCTAGTTACAGAGAGTGGAGGCTACTCTTCATTGTGGTGCATGAGCCTCTCATGCCGGTGGCTTCTCTTGTTGCTGAGCACGGGCTCTAATCACGAGGGCTAAGATGCCAAGATTTCAGTAATTTGTAGCACAGCAACACATAACTAATGTAGGAAGGCATTATGCTAAGTGAAAGAAGTAAAACAGAGAAAAGCAAATACTGTTTGATCTCATTTATAAGTGAAATCAAAAAAAAAATTTGTAGATAAGGAGAGTAAATTGGTGGTTGTCTGGGTAGAGGTGGGAGTGGGAGGAAAGGATGATGGTGGTACAAACGTCTACTTAAAACATAGAGAAGCCCTGGGGATGGAACGTACATGTGACTGTAGTTGACAATCGTTGTTGTTTAGTCACCAAGCCATGTCCGACTCTCTGCAACCCCATGAACTTCAGCACACCAGGCTTCCCTGTCCTTCACTATTTTCTGGAGTTTGCTCAAACTCATGTCCATTGAGTTGGTGATGCCATCCAACTCTCTCATCCTCTGTCACTCCTTTCTTCTCCTGCCCTCAGTCTTTCCCAACATCAGGGTCTTTTCCAGTGAACTGGCTCTTCATATCAGGTGGCCAAAGTATTGGAGCTTCAGCATCAGTCTTCCAATGAATATTCAGGGTTGATATCCTTTAGGATTGACAGATTTGATCTCCTCGCTGTCCAAGGAACTCTCAAGAGTATTCTCCAGCACCACAGTTTGAAAGCACCATTTCTTCAGCACTCAACCTTCTTTATGGTCCAGCTCTCACAACCATACATGACTACTGGAAAAGCCATAGATTTGATTATAGGGAGCTGTGTTGGTAAAGTGATCTCTCTGTTTTTTAATATGCTGTCTAGATTTGCCATAGCTTTTCCTCCAAGGAGAAAATATCTTTTGATTTCATAGCTTCAGTCACCATCTATGGTGATTTTGAAGCCCAAGAAAATAAAATCTGTCACTGTTTCCACTTTTTCCCCATCTTTTTGCCAAGAAATGATGGAATCAGTTGTCATGATCTTAGTTGACAATACTGATTGTGTATTTGATCATAACTAATAAAGTCAATCTTAAAAGTTCTCATAACATACACACAGTAACTATGTGACGTGATGTGATCAATGTGTTAACTAACTTAATTATGTTAATAGTTTCAAAATACATATGTATTTCTTTTTAATACCTTAATCTTTGGAGCATAGCTGATTTACAATGTTGTGTTAGTTTCAGGTGTACAGTAAAGTGACTCAGTTATACTTTTTAATACATATACTCATTCTTTTTTTTTAATAAACTCATTCTTTTTTAGATTCTTTTCTCTTCTAGCTTATCACAGAATACTGATTAGACTTCCCTGTGCTGTACAGTAGGTCCATGTTGATTATCTATCATATACATAGTAAGGTGCATGTGTGTTAATTTCAAATTCCTGATTTCTCCCTCTCCCTAACTCCCGACATTTCCCCTTGTGTAACCATAAGTTGTTTTGGATATCTGTAAGTCTGCTTCTGTTTTGTAAATAAGTTCATTTGTATCCTTTTAAAATTAATTTTTATTGGAGTATAGTTGCTTTACAATGTTGTATTTCCTCTGTACAACAAAGTGAATCAGTTATTTGTTGTTGTTCAGTTGGTAAGTCATCTCTAACTCTTTGTGAATTCATGGACTGACACACTCTAGGCTCACCTGTCCTCCACTATCTCCTGAAGCTTGCTCAAATTCATGATGATTTCTAATTATCATGCTATCTAACCAACTCCTCCTCTGCTGCACCCTTCTCCTCTTGCCTTCAATGTTCCCCAGATAATTTCCAATGAGTTTGCTCTTGGTTGAGTCCCTTTCTCCACACCATCCCCAGCATTTATCATTTATAGAATTTTTGATGGCCAGTTCTGACTGGTGTGAGATAATGCCTCATTGTACTTTTGATTTGCATTTCTCTGATAATTAATGGTGCTCAGCATCTTTTCATGTGTTTTTGGACACCTGTATGTCTTCACTGGAGAATATATACATATGTATTTCATGTCATCATACTGTATACCTTTCACTTATATCTTATTATATGGTGATTACCTTCCAATAAAGCTGGAAACAATAGATAGAAAAAAATAGAGAGAGAGACAAAAACTTTTGCAAATTCAAGGGAAAAATGACAGGAATAATAGTAATGGGAGCTGGAAATATATTTCTCAGCTTTTAATACTTGAAATGGTCATCTGAACTAAATTCAATGGGGAAACAGTGGACGTAGTGACAGATTTTATTTTCTTGGGCTCCAAAATCCCTGTGGACAATGACTGCAACCATGAAATTAAAAGACACTTGCTCCTTGGAAGAAAAGCCATTACAAACCTAGTCAGTGTATTAAAAAGCAGAGACATCACGTTGGCAACAAAAGTCTGTATAGTCAAAGCCATGTTTTGACTGTAGTCATGTATGGATGTGAGTGTTGACCATAAAGAAATCTGCGTGCATGCGTGCTAAGTCGTTTCAGTAGTGTCCAACTCTTTGTGACCCTATGGACCACAGCCTGCCGGGTTTCTCTATGCATGGGATTCCCCAGGCAAGAATACTGGAGTGGATTGTCATTTCCTTCTCCAGGGGATGTTCCCAACACAGGGATGGAAACTGCATCTCTTATGTCTCCTGCATTGGCAGGCGGGTCCTTTACCACTAGCACCATCCGGGAAGCAGCACCAAAGAACTGATGCTTTTGAAATGTGGTGTTGGAGAAGATTCTTGAGAGTGCCTTGGACTGTCAGGAAACTGAAACAGTCAATCCTAAAGGAAATCAACCCTGAATATTCATTGGAAGGACTGATACTGAAGTTGAAGCTCCAATACTTTGGCCACTTGATACAAAGAGCTAACTCATTGGGAAAAAAACAAAAACAAACAAACAAAAATCCTGCTGGTGTCCCCACTGATGGCACTTATCAGAGTTTATTATAATTTCTAGTTTTATCGTCCAGCTTCACTAGACTATCAGTTAATACGGGCCAGGGACCTTTATTCACCATCATCAGGGCCTCAGCATCTGGTGAATTGCACAGGGTATGGGTTGAATGCCCCACAAACCCATCTTTAAGTTAATAAACATTTGTGGAATGAAAGTCTAAATAAATTCTGAAAAGAAAGTATGGAAATGATATAATTTAGCACATTTATGGCCTTCAAATCAGTAAGAAAAGAAAAAGAAATAATTCAAGAATGACGTTGGAAAAAATAAAATAAAATCAGGTAGAATGTCATATCATATACAAAATAACTGACACAATTATTTAGCATTTACACATGTGAATAAATTCATAAAATTATTACAGATAAAAATAATTTATTTAAATCTGAAGTGGGGAAGAACATGCTTGACAAGGCTCTGAAAGTGGAAACAAAAACAGGAAATTTTAACAGGCAATTAATATTATTAGAAACTTCCATGAGGGACTTCCCTGGTCGTCCAACAATTAGGACGCTGCACTTCCAATGAAGGTAACCCAGGCTTGATTCCTGGTCTGGTTTGGTACAGTCAAAAAAATCAAACAATAAACTGAAGGAAGCATATTCAGTCTATAAATAATGTAATTCAATAGGATGGGGACTTGCACCCAAACTGCTTGGTTTCAAGTCTTACCTCTATTTCTTACAACTGACTCATCTTGGGCAAGTGACTTTGCTTTGCCTCAGTGATCTGTTTGGTGGATAAAATATATATTCTGCCTTGTTGGACTGTTGTGTGCTCAAATGAGTTCATATAAGTAAATGCACTGTAGGTTGTTGCAGTAGATGATAGTAGTAGTATAAAGAGCTTGAATACAAATCATGACAAAAATGATAGCCGTCACAAGGTAAAAAGGACAAATGTAATGAGCAAAGTAATTCACAAATGAAGGATTAAATTAGCTAATATATGCGAGTATTTGCCTACCAAACTGGCTAAGATTTTAGAACATCATAAGAAGACAAAGTTGGTGAAGCTATGTGGAAACTAACATTCTCATTCACCATTTGTAGAACTAAAGTTCAGTGCAGCTATTTCTGGCCAGCATTAATCTCTATGTACCAAAAACTTTAAAGGTATAGGTACAAAGCCTTTAAGCCTTAGAGGTACTCAGCCTATAAAGCAGCAACTCCATTTTTTTCCAACATTTAAATATTTGTTTATTTGTCTGTTTATTTGACTGCCCAGGTCTTAGTTGCCATATGCAGGATCTTTAGCTGCAGGATGCAAACTCTCAGTTGCCACATGTGGAATCTAGTTCCCTGACCAGGGATTGAATCTGGGATCCTGCACTGGCAGCATGGAGTCTTAGTTACTGGACCACCAGGGAATTCCCGGAAACCTCACCTTTAGAATAGGATTAAGAGAAGCAATCAGGGATGGTCCTACATTTAAACACAGGGAAGTTCAGAGTAACATTTTTCATAATAGCAAAAAATTGTTGAAAACAACTAAAAGCTCAATACAGACGGTCAGGTGAGCATATTGCACTTCTGCATATAGTGAAATAACTGGAGGCAGTTAAAAAATTCAGTTCTATCCCTGTGATAGCCTGTATTTTTAAATTCTACAATAGAATGCTTTAGTGTGTAAAATAATAGTTAATGATATAGAAAAATGTCCAAAATATATTCTGGATTGTAAAAACGGGATAAAAAACAACATATGCCAAATTATCTAATCCTGAGGATCTACATTTTTGTCTAATGGTATCAACTGCATTTGAGAGATAGTTTTATGCCAATGCCCATCATGAATTTCAAGGTGGAGATTCCTGTAACGTGTGAAAAATCATCAGGTGCTCAGAAAAGCCAAGACCCTTATTTTACAAGGAGCAAGTCTACTGCAGCCTGAAGTAGAAGAATAAGATGTTATAGGATAACTCTGAATGGTGTCGTTTCAAAGAAAATGAAAATAGTGCTTGCTTTGGTGAAATATTCTTGCTTCTTAAAAACAGCTGATGCTATTTCCTACAATTTTCCTTGTAACAGAAAGGGGCCATGCATCAAAACATCCGTCATCTCCCCCTTGTGAGACCAAAACCCACCTCTGACCGCCAGAGCCCTCAGGAGGAGACGCTTCACCAGCATCTGCTCAGCACTCAAGGAGCAGCGACGAGGAGGGAAGGGCTTCCCAAGGAGAGCTGTGGACTGGAGGCTGAGGTCTAGGGGATGGCAGGGAGCTCTGAGATGAGATGGGGCTGCAGTGAGTCTCAGCCAGACCAGTACCCACATCTGAGAGGGCCGCCTCCACCAGACTGGAGACCAGATTCTCCACAGCCGCAGCCCTGATGCCTGCCGTCCTCTCACTCAGGGGAAACCAGCTGCAGGGAGGGACAGGAGAGGGCACGAGCAGAAAGTGCTCCCTACAGAGTCACAGCAGATCCTGGGAGGGGAAAGGACCATCCCAGGTCCCCAGCACATCAGGAAATGTCACAGGGACCGGGGCAGAGATTAGGGAACTTAGACACCTGGGGCTGCACAACTGATCTCTACAGACAAGAGGTCCCCGCTCCTGGCTGTGGGCTTCTGCTCCGTAATGGGGACAAGTGAGATAAGCAGGCAGAGCCTCTCACAGAGCCCAGTGCTGGGCAGACGCAGCAACATGCAGAGGGGAGCCTGAGGGATGGGGGAGAGGAGCCAGAGAGAGGCAGGCAGGTGCGCCATCATCTCTGATCTGGTCACATGCAGCGGCCGTGACACCCCCAGCCCTATGGGGGACCTGTGCGCCTTCACAGACCACGCGGACTCAGTCCCTGCTCAGCAGCCCCGTTCCTCTCACACAGACAGGATCCACACACACTCACACGCACTCACACACATACACACAAACTCCTCATACACTCCTCACACACACACACACTCCTCACTCACTCCTCACACACACACTCCACACACACACACACCCTCACACACTCCCCACACCTCAAACACACACACACTCCTCACACATGCCTCACAATCACACACGCACACTCCACACAACCTCACACACTCCTCACACCCAAACACACTCCTCACTCACCCGCTCACACACACACACACACACACACACTCCTCACCCCTCACACACTCTCACACACTAACTCCTCACATCCTCACACCACACAGACACACACAAGGTCCTCACACACTCCATACACACATACCCCCTCACACTCCTCACACACCCTTGCAAACACACATACCCTTGCACACAAACACAAACTCCTCACACACTCCACACACACACCTCACACACACACACACCCTCTCTCTCACACACACACACACTCACACACTCATCACAAACCCCTGCAAACACACATATCCTTGCACACAAACACAAACTCCTCACACACAGACACAGACACAGACACACACACACACAAGAACAGAGCCTACAGGAGCACAGACACAGGAAACACGGGGACCCAGGGGCAGTGCTCACACACCAGGCGCATGGAGTGTGTGGGAACAGCCGAGAGTCCCCGCTGGGGTCAGTCGCTGGACCTTCCACACACTGGGAGCCACTGGGACTCCTAGAAGCTCCCTGAGAACAAGGGAGACAGAGGAGGGGACTCAGGCTGACCCAGCTCAGTCCAGACCAAACCTCACTGCTCTGTAAAATCTGCCACTACAACCAGTATAGCCCGCAGAGGAGACGGACCAGCATTCACAGTCAGTGTGACTCTTTTGGTCAAAGATACTGAGGCTCAGCTCCAGAACTCCAGACACCTTTCCTTTCACCAAGCGGTCCACTCCCCTGCCATGGACCCAGGACAGAGGGCCAGCTCTTACCTTGACCACCCACCATGGTGCTGAGGAGGAGGACACAGAGTCCCCGCAGGAAGAGATGTCTGCCCAGAGCCATCCTGACCCCACGTCCTCAAGGTCACAGTCCCAGCTGCAGGATCAGCCTGTGAGGAGGCGTCAGGGTGCCAACCAGGATCTATATAGACCACCCCTTACACCCTCCCTCCTGCGAGCCAATAGCGACACCTCTCACCATTTCAGGCGCTATCGGAGGCTGCATCTGCCCCTTTCTGAAGCTCAAACACCAATGAGCTTCTGAATCTTCAACATCTCCTTATATGAGCAACACGGTCCTTTGACCTCCTGCTTCCGTGGTCCTGAGAGCCGGGCCCCCTGACCAGGGCTGGAGTAGAAAAGTCTCATCAAAAACTATGAGTACCATTCCTTCCTCTGATTACCTTGGCCAGTCCCCAAGGACTGTAAGATCTGGCAGGGTCAGGTTGTGGAATTCACTGGACCACGGAGAATAACTTCAGTGATATCCAGCATTGATCTTCCCCAGCACTGAGCTCAGGGTCAAGAAGAGTACTACAGGAAGGCTTCAAATACGAGAACATTTCTTGGGCCAGCAGAAAATGAGGACAAGGATTTCAGGAATTCACAGGTGACCATGGAGAGGGTGGGGAGGGAACCGTTAAGCTGAGTGGATGAGATTGCAGGTCTCCTCTCAGAATGACCTGGAGACTGGGTCCCGGAGAAGGTGCCTCTGAGCTCAGTTGTGTCCTACTTTTTGCAACCCCTGGACTGTAACCCGCCAGGCTCCTCTGACCACAGGATTTCCTAGGCAAGAGTACTGGAGTGGGTTGCCATTTCCTTCCTGAGGGAATCTTCTCGACCCAGGCATCGAACCCACGTCTCCTGCATCCCCTGCATTGGCAGGCAGGTTCTTTATTGCTGAGCCACCTGGGAAGCCCTATAAGGGATTTGCAGACATGCTAAGTCCCTTTCCCTTTATTGCATTAATTTTATGTGAAATATCTCTCTCAGCTAGTCAACAAATGATGCTTCAAGAAAGAGATTGCTGTTACAGGAGACAAAGAGAAAGTAGGAGTTATCATTCAACTCTA
Organism: Ovis aries; assembly: GCF_016772045.2. Classification (NCBI taxonomy): domain Eukaryota; kingdom Metazoa; phylum Chordata; class Mammalia; order Artiodactyla; family Bovidae; genus Ovis; species Ovis aries. Next base: position 208,384,758 of record NC_056056.1, read on the forward strand.
GTCTGCCAAAATAGGATTTGGGGATCTAAGAGAAGAAAACATATAACTTAGAAAGATTTGGATTTTCTAAACTTCACATTGTCCCTCTTTGCATATTGAGAGTCTGGTTTCATAGGATTCAGAACACCCTTGTATTATAAGCCATAACTAAAGAAGATGTAAAATATAATTTAAAGCAACTGCCCCCAGACAGAAGGATAAATAGAAAGTATTCTGCTGCACAGTGGCTGCAGGCAAGGGGCAAAGAAGAGGTGAGTAAAGCAGAAAACAGAAGAGGGTTCATTCATTCTAGTCTAAGAGGAAAGGTGGCAGCAAGAATGGAAGCCCAGGTGGGTTGGGGGCACAGAGCCAAGCAGAAGGGGCTGACGTCCAGTGCGGCCACTGCTGCCTTGTTCTGTTTCCGCTGATCAGAGAAGCTCCCAGATGCTCTCCAGATAGTAGCCCAGGGATGAGTATAGAGACTGAGTAGGGCCATAAGTGATGCAAGACAGAGCTCCCCCATCGAAATTCAAGGTCACTAACATACTGCCCTCATTCCTCATAATCCCTCAGGCTCAAGATGCCCCTCTGTGGTCCACACAAACCCACCCTGAGGCCCCTTCACCCTGACTCTCATCATTTCAGCACAAATGTGGGAGAGACCCACCTATGACACACCGCCCCAGAGTCCATACCAGAATGGCCATCTCAGAGATGGCTTCAGATCCTTCCCCGCCCACAGCTGAAGGTCCCAGTGAGGCCAACACTGAGGGCAGCTGCAGACCAGTCCACAGCCCTGTCACATCCCCACAGGAGAAACACCTCATCCTGGTCAGCAGACATAGCTTCTCTGTCCTTGAGACTCAGGTAAATAAAAAGGGAGAAAAGTCAACTGAATATATGCTTTTCTCCCTCTAAATATGCTAATATTGACCCATTAGTTTGCAACTGTCACTTATTTGCCCTGTGTTCCTCTGACTTCCAAGCCTCCATCTGTACATGAACCCCATCTCCTCTGGATGCTTAAAACAGTAGTGATGATAACTGATTATAATACTCAAAAACCCAGAATATAAACTCAGGGACTGGAGTAGGAACAGGACCTGCTCAGTCACTAGAGTCGATGCTGTACTCCCCCTGGGTCCCAGAGTCATCACTCCTTACCCAGTTACGGACTCTGCAGCATCACCAGAAACCACCAGACAAACACCTAGAACATGGGACGTGCTTCCTGGAGTCCAGGCATTCCTCCCACAGGATGACACAGGGATGTGTTTAGTGAACCAGGTACACATGGTCTCACCTCGGGATTGAGATCTCACAAGTGAAATACTGTTCTGGACTTCATACCCTGTTATAAAGATGGAGTGGGCTGGAAGGAGGGGTTCACCCAGGGCTGGCAGGCTGTGCCCAGGCAGCACCCTCTACCCCAGAGCTGCGGATGCAGGGTCAGCATGGACCAACTTGCCCTCTGATGAGGTTCGTCTTCTCTGACACATAAGAAAATCTCAGTGTCTAACCTCATCCAAGATTTGAAGGAGGAAAGCTTTAGGGAGGACACTAACCCAGCTGCGTCTATGTGAACTTCAGGGGTCAGGAGAACAGGCTCAGGAACCAGTCTGCCCCGGCCTGACTCAGAGCTCAGCCACATACCCTGTGTGTGACCTTGAACAGGGTCCTTACACTCTCTGTATAGTGGCTTTGTCTGTAAAAGAAGAGTTATACTTGTGTATAGATGACAGAGTTTTGGTTAGAATTAAATAAGTTGCATTAGTAAGAGATATAACCACCAGTCAACAGTAGTACATCATCTTGGCAGAGAAGCAATATTAGGGCCCCTCTCTCCATCCCATCCCAGGAATCCCAGAACTCTAGAACAGGAATTCAATTCTGTTACCTGGAGCCTTGACTGGAGCTGTCAGAACTCTCCCAGGAACCACACGCTGTGACGGTGACTGGGGCCAGAGTTGTGAGTCTTCCACACATCTCCCCTTTTCTCTGTGCCCCAGAGAGAGGTTCTACTGCTCATGAACCTTGACCTTACCAAATGTGAGCCTCATGAATTAAGTTGTTTACTTGCTAAGTTTACTTTATAAATGGACTTGGTAAAGGTTCTGTGTCTAATTCACCTCCTTATCTCCAATGCCTGCTAATTAAAAATCCTAAATGATGTCTATTGTATACCTGAATGAATGAATGTCAGCCAGGTATTTTACACAGATCATTTCAAATAAAAGAAATCTTTTGAGATATAATCTAACTTGGTGTGAGGACTTAACAGCACAATGCAAGTTGTGTCACTTGTTGTAATGCTATTTCAATATGACTAAATGGCATAAGCTGGGTATGGTTCACTTCTACACTTTTCTGCAATGAATGCAGTCAGTTGCAATACCAGAAACAAGGCTAGCCCCATTCCAAGAGCAGTGCTGAGAGAGCCAGTTTTAAATACGTATAAACACTGCATCTTTGAATATCTGAAGATAAAGAAGACAAACCTCAGCACACTGACAGGTGAACACCATGAAGCCTCCTGTTCTGGTCTTAATCAGATAGGGCCATGTGGTCTGGATGTTTATATATGTATCATTTGGCATATTTTCAGTTCAAACCACACATAACTGTAACAGGAAGAAATTTTGTTATAAAAAATTTTAGTGTAACAAGTTCTGTATTGAATTAGAAGTGCAGAAGTAAAAAGCAGGAAGAATCCTGTTCTTTAACTTAGACTAACTGTTTATTCAGTCTTATGGATTGTAAAGCAATACAATATGTAGCATTATTATTCCCAAATCACCATGAAAATATGGAGATTTCAGAGGTTCAGTAATCTCTTTGCTAGGAAAGTTAATAATTAAATATCCTTGGTAGAGGGACATTTTCAGGACCAATCAGAGTGACTAATATACAAAATATTTTTGAATTAAAAAAGAACTATATGACTTCAAAAGGAAACAATTAATTGAGTTGTTACACCAAAGTACTGGAGACCCACCTCACCATCTGTGTTCCTTGCATGGCTGGGACCAAGATTTGTAAAGGCTTCTTTACTAAAGACCACTTCATCACAAGTTCATGGAATGAGCTTGGTCATGAGCCGGTCATGAGTTGACTGAGGTCCAACCCATCATCTCTCTTCAACCCTTTACAGTATATTACTGGCAACATCAAACAAAGAGTGTGGCACTGAATTGGCCTCCTTCACTCTTCCATAGTGCAACATCAGATACCCAGAGACCAGAGCAGATCAATGCTACTAAATCAAAGACAAGCAGATTCTAAGTGGAGAGCTCGCAGACAAAGGGCCTTTCCTTGCTGCTGTTGGAAAGGAAGAAGCCCCCTCATCCCAGACACCATCTGTGGGAGGGGGAGACAAGAAGATGCCTCCTGAAATAGAGGAAAACCAGTCTCAGCAGGGAGCTTGAACTGGAGTTGACAAGCTAATTATTAACATAAATCCGAGCTAACTTGGGGGACAGATTTTAAATGGGAGAGTCTGTGTTAACTTCATGGAAATTTCAGTCCATGTAAACACCCCTTGCTACTGCACAAGATGAAATCAGTTATAAAAATAGCGAATATCACATTTATGTATATTTGAATCTAGAGGACACATTTTCAAGCCCACTACAGAAAGAAAATATGTATAACCTCCTTTGTTTTTAAATGCACAGAGTTGTCATCTCTGTGAACGCTTTCTAATTCTTCCAGTTCAGAATTACTGCTGTGTCTATTTAATCTGTAAAAACTTTCTTTTTGTCTCTAAAGTGGTGTGTGTTTTGAGAGCAAGTGTTATGTCTTGTTCTTCAATGCCTCCATAAGGTCAAGTAAAGACACATAGAAAGAGCTTAACAAACACCAGATAAGCAATGAACGCATGAACAAATGCTGACCCTGGCCCTGCAGTGAGTGACACTGAGTGGGGAAGGGAGGCGGGAGCGGGGGAGACACAAATCTGATTCATCCCACTCGAACAAGCTGAAGTGGAGGAGGGAGTCAGAGACACACCAGACCAAGGAGCCAGATACAGAATGCCTTCAAATCCCACTCCGGAGGGTCAGAGCACGTTCAATCTCTGCACAAAGCGGTACCTAAGAAGCTTCTCCAAGGTGAGAAAAAGCTGACAGCACTGCTCTCAGGAGCTCTACTGAAGGACGTGATAGACAGTGATGCTCGTCAAACAGCTGCATTTCCACCCCCGGTGGCCAGGGAAGCATGGGCGGTGTCGCCTGTGGCACCTCTGAGTGGAGGCCGGAAACGCCCAAGTGTGACTCTCTAGTCTCTCTCTTTCTCCTGCCCCAGAGGCTGCATGTTCCAGATGGTGCATGTGCAAGAGCCTCCCAGACCACAGATGTCCGTAGGTTGTGATGAGTGTGTGTGTATGTGTGTGTCTGTATATGAGTATGTAAGTGCGTGTTCATTTGTGTATGTGTGTGTATATGTATGTGTATGTATGTGTGTGTGTTGCCACTGAGATTTGCAGGTCACTTTTTCCAGCAGCAGAGCAGAGTCTTTTTTGATGGATACAAAGGAGAAAGAAAACTTGAAGACAGAATCTGTCAGGTGAAGCAGGTCCTTTCTGGGATCTCCTCTTCCTTCTGTGTCTTCATCCCAAGCTGCTCCCTCTGATCCCACCTTGCTTCCTCTGTTGGGCTTGGTTGTTTCTCAGTCACCATTTCTGATTGACCAACAACTAGGTCTAAGTCCTGTTTAAGAGCACCCGCCCCTGGTGCATCTCCTGTTCCCTTTACATCACTCTGTGCTGACAGTCAGGCTGTTTCCCAAATTTCTCTCTTAGCATCTTGACCTTCATCCTTAAACAGCTCTTCTTTCCTCTGAGTTAGCCAATCCATCATCTTTGATCCTGTTTTTACCTTCCACCAATCCTGTACAGGCAGCATGTATTTCTAAGCCCCCTAAGTTTTTTCTTGATTTCCTGAACAAATCTGATTCCTGGATTTAGTGCTCCAGGCAGATAATTAACTACTTCACCTTTGGTTAAGAAATAATTTTGCGGAATTTTTTCCCCTCAACTCAAGAAAATGCCACATTCAAACCTATATTCTTATAAGCACAGTCCTAGGGCTCCCCTCCTAGGACTTAGAAGGTGAAGGTGAAGCTTTGCTAGCTTCACGATTAATCCACCTCTGTTCAGAGTTGATGTAATTGCCAACTCCAGAGCTATTGAGTTCTTGTGGGCGGTCATTCTTAAGCCACTTAAACCCAAGATTAGTGCCACTGGAGTGGCACTCAGAGTTCAAAGGCTGAGTGGTTGGTCAGACTTGAACTCTGTGACCTGATGCTCTACTGCACATGGAGCTTTGGTGCAGCTGAGTCCAGTCTGAGGACCAGCGTAGCAACACTGGAAATACAGCAAAATGTGTTCCTCCTTTAACATCTGAAAGTCTGTGAACAGATTCTCTCTTCCTTATCATCGAATCCCTCCCCATCTGGGCATGCTATCCGAGGCTCCTACAGGCTACAGGCATCTGCTGAGGCCCTGCAAGGCGCTACCAGGATTGGAGTGAGGTCTGTACCTGAGTATAAGCTCTGTATTTCTACTCTCTATAAGTTAATAGATGCTCATCTAAGGTGTATTGAATGATTGAATGGCACTATGCTAGATATTCAAGAGAAATTATCTTAACTATGAAGAACTATTTTTGAGGACATCATTTAGCTAATTGACCTTTTTGGTTTAAAGGTAAGTGTTTTCAGCAATTGACAGGCCAAAATTTGATTTTCAAACAGAAGGTGCATATCACCACCAGATACATCACAACAAACACTGCAAATCTCCGTCTCTAAGGATACACAAGACAAACCACAACACACTCACATGTGGCTTCTTATTAAGTCTTAATCAGACCCAACAGAGGAGACAGGGTATTTGGATGGTTTATCACTTGGCAGTTTTTCAATTAAAACCACACAGGAACATCACAAGAAGAAAATTTGCAATTAAAAAAGTACAGCCACACCATCTATATGACATATGGAAGGAGATGAGGTGCAGAAAGAGCTCTTTGGCTTAAAATAACAAACAGACTAGTCTTTCACTTTGTGAAGGGAGGGTCCTCTGGGGCTGATACTGAAGGATGCTGTAGAGACCGGGATAACTCGACTTCCGTACAACAGTTAGAACTGTGAATTGATCGTTGTGGATAATAATGTGCTTTGATTTTTCTCTCTCTACTTTTTGTGAATCTACTGTAGGTTTTTACATTTTTGTTACCATGTGGCTCGCATAAAACATCTTAAAGACACAACAGTCTACATTACACTGATAACAAATTAATTTCAATCACATACAAAAGCTCTACCTTTTGATCCTCTCCTGTACTTCCACCTTTTGATGTCAGAATTTATCTCTCTTTATATTGCAATCACTAACAAAATATTTTTCTCCATGGTGATTTTAATGCTCACCTTAAACTAGAGCTAACTGGTTAGCACACTACCATATTCAGTGCTGGAATATTCGGAATTGCATTACATATTTAAGCTTGCAAGTCTGTTGTACAGTTTCACTTCTTTAATATAATAATTAGTATCCTTCATTTGGGCTTCCCTGGTGGCTCGGAGGTTAAAGCATCTGCCTGCAATGCGAGACCTCAGAACTCCCTCAAGCAATCTTGTAAGACAAAACTCTGTTGGTGAACTCCCTCAACTGTTGTTTTTTGGGGAAAGTTTTTCACTCATCTTCATTTCTGAAAGACAACCATCCTGAGAAAAGTATTCTTGGTTTGCAGGTTTTTTTCTTTCATCAGTTTGAATATATCATCCCTTTCTCTCTTGGCTTGTCAGCTTTCTTGTGAGAAGTCTTCTGATATTCTTAAGGTTCTTCAGAGAATTTCTTTTTTGTGAGCATTTGCTTTTATCTTGATGCTTCTAAAATTTTCTCTTTGTGTTGATTACAAACAATGTGTCTTGGAGACAATCATATTGAATGAACTCTGAGGAGTGACCTATTAGCTACATGAACTTGAATGTCTAAATCTTATCAGATGTGGAACTTATCTGGTATTATTTCTTTAAGTACAATCTCTGTCCCTTTCTCCCTCTCTTTTCCTTCTGGGACACCAATAATGTGCAAGTTGTTACTGTGAATGTTCTCCCATAGTTCACACAGGTTCTTTCACACTTTTTTCATTCTTTTTTCTTCTTTGTGCTCTGGCTGGGTAATTTCAATTATCTTGTCTTCTGCCTCAAAGATTCTTCTGCTATTGCTGATGCTTTCTGTAGCATTTTTCCATTTTGTTGCATTTCATTCATTGTAATCTTAAAATAATTTCTGTTTGATTCCTTCTCTTTTTCTGCCTTATTGCACAGCTTCAGGGATCTCAGTTCTCTGACCAGGATTGAATCCAGGCACAGCAATGAAAGCATCGAATCCTAACCACTAAATCAACAGCAAACTCCCTGTTTGCTTCTTTTTTTTTTAAATGATTTCAGTCTCTTTAAAAAAAAAAAAAAAAAACTGAATTTATTCTGTGGAGTGACTCAGAGCCCGTGCACAACAAATGCTGAGCCTGTGCTCTAGGACCCGCAAGCCACAAATAGGAACCTGCATTCTGCAACTACTGAAGCCTGAGCTCCTAGAGGCTGTGCTCCAAACAAGAGAAGCCCCAGCATAGAGCCTGCTGTCCACAGGAGAAGTAGTGAGAGGGTAACAGGCAGGAAGGCCAGGGTCTCCAAACAGAGGAAATAGCCTGCAAGTGTCAGAGATTTTTATCTCCCTTAAGCAGCAGGAGGAAACAAACTGGAATATTTTTCCTTATCTATACAAATTTAAAAGGAAGTTTCTCTTAAAATTCTGTGTTGCCATAGTGACACCTGGTTTCCTCTGAAGTTAACCAATGCCTTTTCTTATGGAAATGTTTATCTTAAGCTATGCTAATATACTATGCATTTACCCCAAACTCTGTCTTCAAGTCGGTTCCGCCTTTTGGCTCAGGACCTACTTGACAAACTAGTATGTTATACTCAAATATTGTTCCTCTAATCTATGTAATGGAGAAGGCAATGGCACCCCATTCCAGTCCTCTTGCCTGGAAAATCCCATGGACAGGGAAGCCTGGTAGGCTGCAGAACATGGGATTCGCGAACAGTCGGACACGACTCAGCGACTTCACTTTCACTTTTCACTTTCCTGCATTGGAGAAGGAAATGGCAACCCACTCCAGTGTTCTTGCCAGGAGAATCCCCAGGACGGCGGAGCCTGGTGGGCTGCCGTCTATGGGGTCACACAGAGTCGGACACGACTGAAGTGACTTACCAGCAATCTATGTAAATAAAACTATTTGTATGGTGATCTGCCCTTCTTCAAGATTCAAGTTAATCCTTTTATGGCCCAAGATGAACCATTTGGTGCCAAGATTATCCCAAAATACATCTTATGGGTGAGGGGCCTGGTGCCATTCTGAGTTTTGAGACATTCTTTCTTTCATTAAGAGGCTGCTTGTGACTATATAACATCCAGCTGAAGACTAGCAGGAGTACTCTTTCTGTGAAAATGGTGTTTGAGGACCAATCGTTTAAAAGCATTTGACATGGAACTTGGTAATTATTAACAAAGCAAAAGTTACTTTAATCAGAATATTTCATTTTGAGCAATTTCCATATAACACCATCACAGGTCAGCCTCTATTGAAATACAGGCAATTAGAATATATGAAGCATCATCTTGTATTTAATACAACATCACAGGAAAGTCACTGTGGATGTTCCAGGGACACTGAGTTCAACATCATCGTACCCAGGGTCCCCTTTCTCCCCCTGGAGTAGGCAGGGGCTCTCTTCTCCTTCCCCAGGATCAGCTTCCTCTCTAGAGATGTTTAGAGAAGAGCCTGAAAAAGCAAAGAGAAGCATAATTAGAACTGAGACAAAGGAACTGGACAGGGTGTTGGAAGCGGGTTAAACAAGTGATGATGACAAAGCATCCCTGGGAGCCAGGTGTGGGCAGGAGGCTCAGGCTGTTTCACACCAGTTACAGTGAGGATGGATCCAGGCTGTCCTCTCAGGTCAGGTCCATGTGGTCCCTGGGGCCTCAGTTCATATGGAAATTCTGCATCACAGGAGACCTGTGCTCATACAGGAGCTCTGGGAAGATCTGCTTCCAGGCTACACAATAGCAAGGAGATGCCCAGGAACAGTAAGAGTATAACAACAATTTAAATATTCTCCTCTCACAGCTGACAGATGTGAAATCACAATGAGAGGGAGAGTGGACACGGGGAAAATCTGAGTTCCTCACTCATAAAGCAACTCTGCTCTTAGTTATCTTGACACATGTTCCCAAATGTCCACAAAGAGTATCACGGGTGCATCCACAGATGGCCCCTCCCAGGGACCACACAGGCCCTCAGATGGATAAATACTCTCTTCCAGAGAAAGAGTGTTTTCTCTTGACAACTGAAATATCTGGAGGAAATTAGACCTTAGCTGACCATAAGCTCTGAGTCAATGACCCACCAACATGGCTTAATGTTGAGGCCACCATGTACCACAGACTTTGTACATGTCATTGCAACCTTAAACACACAGAGCTCATCTTAAATTATCAGATGACTCACAAATATCAATACTGCAATACATTTTCTAAATCTCTGTCTTTCACATGCAGAGCAGCACAGAGATGTTATCAAAACACTTGTCTACTTTTGGATTTGGTAAATATGCTCAGTTAATCTATAAGCTATCTATTTCTTTTGACTACTATACAATGCTTGTGGGATCTTAGTTCCTTGACCAGGGATTGAATCCAGAGGCCCTAGCAGTGAAAATGCAGAGTCCTTACCATTGGATTACCAGAAAAGTCCCTAATCTATAAACTTTAATGCAAGCATATTACAAATAAAATGAAAATTTATGTTGCATTATGGGGACATAAATGCCAAACGTAGAGTGATTCCTCACCCCCCAAGGAGTCTGACAGCATTAAAGATGGCAAATGGTTGAGAAGTGAAGTGTTAGTCACTCAGCTGTGTCTGTCTGCAACGCTATGAGCTGTAGCCCACCAGGCTCCTCTGTCCATTGGATTCTCCAGGCAAGAATACTGGAGTGGGTAGACATTCCCTTCTTCGGGGGCTCTTCCTGATCCAGTGATCAAATCCAGGTCTCCTGCATTGCAGTTGGATTCTTTACCTTCTGAGCCACTAGGGTGGCCCATCCAATGCATGAGATTACCCATATTTTGAAACTGCAGGGAGGCTGGGCATTGAAGAGCTCAAATTCACCTTTTCCAGGACAAAGACCAAAGATTACAGGGGATCAGCTAACCCCACTCACCTGTCTGAGACCTCATCCCATCTTCCTTCTCTGGGAGCACTTCCTCCTTGCTCCCCTGAGAGTCATGGAGAGCCCCAGGCACTGGTACCTCTTCACCATCATCATAATCCTCACCAGGGGCATCAGTCCTCTGATCTGGGGCTTCTGAGGGCAGAGCAGGGGTCAGATGAAACCATGGTAAGGGGGTTGGTCTGGGAAATACCCAAGATCCTTCTGACCCAGAGTTTCTGAGCTGCTAAATAGAGGCACCAGTCACTCCTTGTTTCAGAAGATTTTTTTCTCTAAGACCATGTTTCATTTTGATGTGTCCATAAACCAAAACATGATTTTACATATCTTAATATTTCGTTTGAAAATATATATCCCAAAGTAACTCTCCTACCATAGAGCATTACTAAAATATTTTGACATATTGTGCTTTACAGAAATTATTTTTAAAACCAGTGTGTGCCTGTTGTGATTCTGGACACAGAGAGCCCGGCTCCAATGTGAGACATCACAGAACAGTCAGAGAAACGGAATCTGGACACAAGGGATCCTTCTGGTCCATCAAAGGAAGACTGTTCCCTTTGCATCTTGTCTCCATGAGGGAAACGCTCCTCCCCAAAGCCCAGCTGAGGCGGGTCCACCTCTATCACCTGGAGCGGATCTGGAGTCATGGCTGCCCTCCCCATCTGACAGGAAGCCTAAAGTGGAGAAAAACATCACACGACACATGGAATGACCCTCCCCACACCCATGGGACCTGCATTAAGGCTGGGAAGGGACAGGCCTGGCTCCTGCAGTGTAGATGGGGGCTGGGGGCTCACGGGGCTCTGCGAGGCCATCCTGCCACTTTGGAGAGCTGCCTCTGTAAGCCTGGGCACACGGGGGGGGTCTGTGGACACTGAGAAGATGTTCACAGCCAATGGGAAGTGACAACCAGAGGTCCCAGGAGGGCAGGCAGAGACACCCACCTGGGCTGCCCAGAAGACCCTCCTTCTGAGTCACAAGGTAATCGAGCTCCTCATACATGGCTTCAGCAAGAGCATCTTCATAGCTGGATGAGGCTGAAAGATCCCCCAGGAGGTCAGAGATGCTGCCCGAGACACCCTGATCCAGCAGGCCCACCTTCGTCTCCCCCACGCTCACACAGAGGCTGCCTGGGCCTCAGCATCATCTCTTACCCCGTGCACCATGTCCCTCGCACCATGGCACCTTCTCCCCTCGCCTGACCTGAATTCACAGCTCAGCCCTGACTCTTTCTGGTCTCACAGGAGAGGCTATGACTTATGAGAGTTCACACCCCAGTCCTAAGAACCTCTGTCTGTTCAGCCCTTAGAGCTCAGCACGGAGCACATGGAGCTCTACAGACTCAGAACAGAGACCTGGCCCAGGTTCCCCTCTTCACACCTGCACCACCTTCTGCCTTCACACAGTCTCCCTGGTCCCCAGTTCCCCCTGCAGCCCACCTCTGTGCTGTGCTCTCCATCTGAGCAGCTGAGTCACCAGGATGATGAGGACCAGGAAGAGAAGGGACACCAGGATGAGGCAGAGGACCCCAGGCAGGGAGAAGATGCCAAGGAGAGGATTTGAGGCTGGTCTGGTCCCTAAGGAGAGCAAGGCAACAGGGTGGGGAGAAGGTCCTGGGCACAGAGAAACCCCCTGTGCCAGCATTTCCGGGGGCTCTGGATGATGGTATCCTAGCTTCAGACACAAATATACTAATAGTGACTGGGCTCCTCCAAGTCTTGTCCTGAGGTGAGTCAACTCCAATCTGGCCAGTGGGGCCCCGAGGCAGAGCTGGGGATTGTCAGGGAGCTGCCCTGCTGAGACAGCCTCTGAGGACCCGGCTCATCCCTTCTTCTTGGGCATCAAACAGTCCTGAGACCCACACCTCACTGATGAGGGGCAACACTAAGGGGCAGGTGGGAGAACCTTAGAATCTGCACCACCGGAACCAGACTCTCTTGGATCCTGGGCCTGAGAAACATGTGGCCACGGAAACCAAGGCAGGGGCATTCCCCAACAATGCCCTGGCTCCTTCCCAACAGCCAGGACTCCTCAGGCTCTTTCCTCTCCTGAGATGTCAGAGAGCCCACAGAACAGGTTACCAGAATCTGAGTATTCTCCCCTGACCGTGGATGGATCACAGCACCTGCTGTAGTCGGGGGCAATGTTGTCCTTGCACCTAAAGAGAAAAACAGGAGATTAGGTAAAGGGAATTGGCCAGATCACAGGGTAACCTGTTTTTCCTTTCTGAGCCCTAAAATCACCCCCTCAGTCTCCATGACACCAGTGTCCAGCCCTCCCAGCTTCACTGTGCTAGATCAGAGCCCCAGACACTCTCTGAACACAAACTCCACACAATGCCTGGTCCAGCCCACTGCCCCTGTGCTGCCCCAGCTCACCCAGGGTGGACCCCGTTCCCCTCGCTCACCAGAGCACCTCACACCAGCGTCCTCCTCGTGCTTGCAGTCACTCTGCCCCCAGGGCTCCGCAGCACAGTCCCACAGGGAGGACTCCCGGCCCCCCACACCGCACCTCGTCCAGCCAGATGCTCCCATTTCCAGGGCTGAATGTCGCGGCCTGCACGGCTTCCAGGGCCTGGCCACAGCCCAGCTGCTGACACACCACCTCGGCCTCTGCCAGGCTCCAGGAGTCATCGCACACGGTGCCCCAGGAGCCACTGTGCCAGACCTCCACCCGCCCTGAGCACTCGCTGTCTCCTCCCCTGAGCCGGAGCTTCTCTCTGTCTGAAAAGGCAGCAGCCCCTCCTGTGACTGCCCTGGTGGGAGGAAGGAGCCCCTGGGACCCATGGGGAGGGGGCGGGGCTGACATACCTGTGCAGGGGGCAGCAGCTGGACAGCTCTTGGGTCTTCTTCCTGCACACAACAGGGAAACAGTGGATCAGGAATAGCTGGTGGGGGGGGGGGGTAGTCCTGTCCCCACAGAAGATTATCTAAGGTCTGACTCAGTGCAAATGACATGTGAAAACACAGGCGCATTATCTCCTGCTCTGAGAAGTTCAGTGCATGTGATCATCAGCTGAAATAACTGTAACTGTGCATCATTTATTGGTCTCCACACCCCACAACAAATACAAACACACACAGACACAGGCACATAGACAGTTTGTAGACTCAACTTAAAATCATCACTTAGATTGGAAAGCATAAAATCACTCTAGCAACATCCTTCAGGGTTGAGACAGACACAGAAACAGACAGTAAGTCACCTGCACACGAGATATAGGCTTCCTCCTTGGGAGAGCAGGAACTGTATTTCCAAGGGTCAGAAGGACACTGCCAGAGAGAGGTGTCAGTTTTCCAACACTGGATTCCATCTACCCACCGGGGTCTAGAACCTTCTCTAAGAGCAACAAAAGTGTCAAGGGTTCCATTGTCCCCACAGCCAAGCTGTCTGCAGATCACGGACACGGTGATGTCATCTATGGGGTTACGGCAGACACCGCCCTAGGTCCCGTTGTAGAAAACTTCCAGCCACCCAGCACACTGCTGGTCCTCGCTCACCATCCTGAGGGCCAGGAACTCTAAGGTTGAAAGAGAGGAGACAGGACACAGTGAGCACTCCGCTCAGTGCTCTGGGTCTTCCTCTCTCCCAGAAACTGGGACCATACATCCCTGAGCCAGCTGCAGAGATACCCACTAGTTGACAAGACTATCATTGCCTCGCTTTTCCCTGACTTTGTCCGTTTGTGTCTTTCTATTATCCACGATGATGTAGTGGATACAAACTGAAAGAAAGACCAACTGGGGCACCTGCAGGATGGAGAACTGACTCCTGCTTCCTGAAAAAAACTCTAAAACGGTTTGTGGATGGAATGTGATGTGGGTATTTGGGGAGGGAAGCAAAATAACGGAGCCACAACTGTCCACATACCAATCCTTAGTACCTGTGAATATGTTACCTGACCTGGCAAAAGGGACTTTACAGATGTAACTAACTTAAGGACCTTGGGATGAGGCTGGGAAAGGGGGGCCTCCAGGAGGAACGCAGCCTTCTGGACACTGGGAAGTTGGCCCACGGAGACCCTCAGCAGACTCCCAGCACACAGAACTGAGCAGAGTAAATCTGTGCTTTCCTTACATCATCCACAGGATCTCCAGACTGTACTACCACAGGGAACTGGAGAGAGAGCCCTGCTTTCACGTGGAAACCGTCAGAAACGGCTCTGCCAGGAAACACTATTGAGAAAAAAGGACCAGAATTTCAGCTGCTGCAGGAGGAAGTGAAAGCACCTCGTCCTCACGTCTGCTGAAAAGACAGGCTCCATGCGAGGAAGCGCCCTTCTCTAGTCCTTTCTGCCTCTCTCCTTCAGGGATCAGACCCCAGTCCTCCAGAGCCCCACCCCTCCCCCAGCCTGTGGACAGTGTGGAGTGCAGACCTGAGCAGATGACCCCCGCGTCCTCCTTGTGTCTGCAGTCGTGCCGCCCCCAGCCCCGGGAAGGGCACCTCCACACATGGGACTCCTTTCCTGTGCAGTTCAGGTCGTCCAGCCAGATGGGCCCTGATCCCGCCCCAAAGTGAGCAGACCCCGTGGCATTGAGGGCTTCTCCACAGCCCAGCTGCCTGCACACCACGCGGGCATCATCCAGGTCCCAGCCGTCATCACAGATGGTGCCCCAGGAGCCCTGGTCAAGGATCTCCACTCTCCCGGCACAGGGACCACCCCCGTCCACCAGGCGGAGCTGTCTGTTGTCTGAGGAGACAGAAATGGGGCGGTGACGGTGGTGAGGGGGGCGAGGGGGCAGGGGGTTAGAAGGTCTTCTGTCCTGTGGGACCCTCACCTGAGCAGTAGGGGGCGCTCTCCTCTGAGGCCGCAGAGCCTGCTGGTTTGGACAGAGTCATTGCACTGGGGAAGTACCTGAGTCTGGTTTCCTGCAGAAACACCAATGATCAGAGGGCTGGGAGGGTTGAAGTACAGAAAACTAAATTAAGGTTAAAACATGACCTAGCAGTGGAGCCTGAAATGAAATCTGTGACACATCAGTAAAGTTATCATAACTTTAGTGTCCACTTTCTCTATGGACAATTCTGCTTCTGACAGTGCCATAATTTTGGTTTAAGCCAAGTGTTGCACTAAGAATGAGTTCAATAAGGTGTGTTACTCCTAAATCTATCCCTAAGTAGAAGAAGCAAAACCAAATCCTTTCTGAAGAATGTCTACAATTTTTCATCTTCAATGTCTAAACAAATACTTATACAAAAGAGATTTCATGGAAACTCAAGAGGCAAAAGGAAACATTGGAAAGAGTATCTCAGGGTATCCAGCTATTAATAATTAGAGAATTTATTTTATTTTGTTATTATTTTTATTACTGGAATATAATTGGTTTACAATGTTATGTTAGTTTCTGCTGTACAACAACATGAATCAGCCATTAGTACACATATATACCCTCCCTCTCCAGCCTCCCTCCCGCCCCATCCCCCATCCCACCCTTTCCGTCATCACAGAGCATCTAGCTGAGCTCCCTGTGCTACACAGCCGCTTCCTGTGACAGTGTATACAAGTCAGCACTACTCTCTCAATTCATCCTGCCCTCTCCTAACCACCGCGGTGTGTTCCCATCTGTTCTCTAGGTCTTCATCTCTGTTTCTGCCCTGAAAATAGGTTCACCTGTACCCTTTTTCTAGATTCCATTGACAGAGAATTTAAACAGCCATGATTAAAATGCTCATCAAATTAACTCACAAGATATGTATCTTGGCAAGGAAATGATTACAAAAACAAATAAAAATTCTAGATCTAAAAAACTTAATAGCTGGAATTAAGAACTAGAGAATGAGTGTATCTCAGTGTTAGATCAGCATAAGGTAGAAAGAGTTCAGTGGAAGATCAGAGGACAAATATTCCTCTGTTTAGAAATGCTGGTCACATGGTAAGAGTCCTAGTTATAGTGCTGCAAAGCAAATTCCCCCCAAAACTTAGCAACTAAAGCAAAACATATATACTTCAGTTTGCTCATGATTTCCTGGGTGTAATCTGAGAAAGACTCCACTTGGCAGTCCTGTCTTGGGGTTTTTCATGTGGTTGCACTTAGATGTCATCTGGGGCTGAAGTTTGCTGAGACTTGACTGAACTGTGGTTAACACCTGTGGAAATTCCCTGAAGTATTTTAGGGATAAAGGGACATCATGTCTGCAACCTAATTCAGAAAGAGTTTACATATTTAGGGACAAATGGAACAGGACGGGGAAAGACAGAAAAAGAGGGGAGACAAACAGAGAGATAAAGATTAAAGCAAAACAGGACTTCCAGTTCAAGATGGCAGAGTAGAAAGAATGAATATGCAATAGAAAAAGTGAAACATACTGGATAAAAGTAAAAGATCATGTTTCACTTTTTCTATTATCTCTTCTTTTTTTTTTTTGATGTTCTTACTCAAGCCTTTCTCAAGTGTAGTAGAAAAGCTTTTGTACACATACATAATTATGTATAATATGTATATTTTAGAAAACATAAATTTTTGCCTAACTAAAAAGTTTATGACATTTTGATTCCACTTGTTTGACTTACTATGAATAGAATGCTAGATTTCTAATTTAAAAATAGATATGCAACAAGTAACAGTGGTTTACTGTATAGCACAGGGAACTATAGTCAATATCTTGGAATAACCTATGATGGAAAATAAGTTCAAAAATAATAATGTGTATTTGTATAACTGAATCACTTTTCTGTGCACCTGAAACATTGTAAGTCAACTACACTTCAATTAAAAATATATATATTTAAAATAAATGTATTTTTTTAAAAAAGATTAAAGCAAAATACTAACATTGGGAAATCCAGGTAAAGGTCATCTGGAATTTTTTTTATTATTCTTACAACTTTTCTGTAAGTCTCAAAAAAATATTAAAAGGTGAAACAAGTCCAAAAAATTCATTCTTAGGACACTTTTACACACAAAAAAATACGAATAGCATCAAAAACAAATGCCTAAGAGAAAACCTAGTAGAAGATGGGCAAAACCTCTGAGAGAAATTCAAGACCTAAGTGAATGGAGGGATATACGATGTCAGTGAATTGGGAGACTCAAAATTGTTAATCATCCTCAAATTTATACATGGATTCAATCTAGTCACAATCAAAATACATTTAGGCTTTTTTTTTTCGGGGGAGGGGCGGTGGTGAAAAGTGACAAGCTGATTCTAAAACTTATACAAAATCCAAAAGGCCTAGAAAGACCAACACAGTTGGAAAGAAAAGAAACAGTGTTAGAGGAGTTAATAAAAAGTAACTCTCATAAATTGAAATCATCCAGACAATATAAAGATACAATAATTAAGACATACAGTATTGGAGCCAGGATAGACAAATAGTACAATGAACAGAGTAGACTGTCGTAAAGGACAGACACATATGCCCTTCTGCTGATGACAAAGGTGACAGCAGTGGGGAAAAGAGCCTGTTCAGTAAAAGAGTCTGAGTCAGCTGGATGTCCACATGAAACCTGACCCTTATCTTACACAGATATCAATCCCAGAAGGAATGTACAGTTATATGCAAGAGAAAATAATTAAATTGCTGTAATACTTCACCATGAAATGTCTACCTTTTGAGACACAGATGCAAGAACAGACAGTTGGACTCACTGGCAGGAGTTGTTGTTGTTCAGTCGCTCAGTCGTGTCTGACTCTTTGCAACACCATGGACTGCAGCACACCAGGCTTCCCTGTGCTTCACATCTCCCAGAGCTTGCTCAAACTCATGTCCACTGAGTCAGGGATGCTATCCAACCATCTCAACCTCTGTCATCCCCTTCTCCTCCTGCTTTCAATCTTTCCCAGCATAAAGGTCTTTTCTAATGAGCCAGCTCTTTGAATCAGGTGGCCAAAGTATTGGAGCTTTAGCTTTAGCATCCATCCTTCTAATGAATATTCAGGAGTGATTTCCTTTAGGATTGATGGGTTTGATCTCCTTGCAGTCCAGGGGACTGTCAAGAGATTTCTCCAACACCAGAGCTCAAAAGCATCAATTCTTCATCATTCAGCCTTCTTTATGGTCCAACTCTCACATTCATACATGACTACTGGAAAAACCATGGCTTTGACTATATGGACCTTCATTGACAAAGTAATGTCTCTGCTTTTTAATATGCTGTCTAGGTTGGTCATAGCTTTTCTTGCAAGGAGCAAGTGTCTTTTAATTTTGTGGCTACAGTCATCATCTGCAGTAATTTTGGAGCCCAAGAAAATAGTCTACCGCTGGTTCCATTGTTCCCCCATCTATTTGCCATGAAGTGATGGGACCAAATGTTGATGTATGGCAAAACCATAATCTTCATTTTTTTAAATGTTGAGTTTTAAGCCAGCTTTTTCACTCTCTTCTATCACCTTCATCAAGAGGCTTTTTAGCTCCTCTTCACATTCTGCCATAAATGTGGTGTCATCTGCACATCTGAGGTTATTGATATTTCTCCTGAAAATCTTGATTCCAGCTTGTGCTTCACCCAGCCTGTCATTTCTCATGACGTACTCTGCATATAAGTTAAATAAGCAGGGTGACAATATATGGCCTTGGTGCACTCCTTTCCCAGTTTGGAACCAGTCCATTGTTCCATATCCTGTGGTCACTGCTGAGTTTTCCATATTTGCTGGCATATTGAGTGCAGCATTTTCACAGCATCATGTTTTAGGATTTGAAATAGCTCAGCTAGAATTCCATCTAGCTTTGTTGGTAGTGATGCTTCCTAAAGCCCATTTGACTTTGTACTCCAAGATGTCTGGCTCAAGGTGAGTGATTATCTGAGTTATTAAGATTATCTGGATCATTAAGATTTTTTGTGTAGTTCTTCTGTGTATTCTTGCCACCTCTTCTTAATATCTTCTTCCCTGTTAGGTCCATACTGTTTCTGTCCTATATTGTGCCCATCTTTGCAGGAAATGTTCCCTTGGTAGCTCTAATTTTCTTGAAGAGATCTCTAGTCTTTCCCATTCCATTGTTTTCCTCTATTTCTTTGCATTCTTCACTTAGCATGGCTTTCTTATCTCTCCTTGATATACCTTGGACCTCTGCATTCAGATGGGTATATCTTTCCTTTTCTCCTTTCCTTTTCACTTCTATTCTTTTCTCAGCTATTTGTAAGGCCTCCTCAGACAGCCAGTTTGCCCTTTTGCATTTCTTTTACTTGGGGATGGTTTTGATCACCACCTCCTGTACAACGTCATGAACTTCTGTCCATAGTCCTTCAGGCACTCTATCAGATCTAATCTCTTGAATCTATTTGTTGACGGGGGGGTGATTTGAGAGAATACCATTGAAACATATACATTACCTTATGCAAAACAGATAGACATTGAGAGTCTGATGCATAATGCAGGGCTCCCAAAGCTAGTGATCTGTGACAATCTGGAAGGATGGGGGGGGGGTCGGTGGGGAGGAAGGTGGGAGGAGGGTACAAGATGGAGGGGACAAATGGATGCATATGGCCGATCTATACTGATGTATGGCAAAAACCGTCACAATACTATAAAGTAATTATCCTCCAGTTATAAAAAATAAATTTTTAAAAGAGAAATTACATTTTAAAGCCAGTTTTCCTTCAACCTCTGCTCTTGGGGACACTTCACTCCAGGAGCATCCTAAGTACCAGTAGCCCTTCCCTGTCTTACCTGAGCAGATCACAGAGGCCGTGTTGCCATGGGAACAGTCAGGACCACCCAGAGCAGTCACAGGGCAACTCCAAAGGAAGGACTCAGCCCCTGAGCAGTGAAATTGGGCTGTTGAGATCTGATCACCTCCTTCCACCAAGTGTGGTCCTCCGGGGGTGGAAATGGCGACTCCACAGCCAAGCTGATGACAGACAACATTGGCATTGGCCAGACTCCAGTGGGAGGCACAGAGTGCTCTCCATCGTCCAGAAAAGTTCACCTCCACCTGCCCCTCACACTGAGAGGAGCCGTTTGTCATGAGCCGGACTTCTGAATATGCTGGATATGAGATAACAGAATTTCAGAAACATCTCATGATTTCTCACCTGAACAGAGTATGCAAGGAGGTTAGTCCTGACCTACATCTCACCTGAACAGACAAGCTGAACAGCTCCACTGTGGTGACAAGATCCCCCTGGACAGGGCAGTCTGGGACAGGACCAGAGCTTAGGCTCCTCTCCCTCACACCTGAACTCTTCAGCCCAGACCCGGCCATCTGACTCTCTGAAGGGCACGTGTCCCAGGACAGACACAGCTTTGCCGCACCCCAGCTCTGCACAGATGACTTGGGCAGTGGGGAGTGTGAAGGTCCCGTCAGACACCGGGATCCAGGCTTCTCCAGAATACACTTCTACTCGCCCTGAGCAGGGTCCATCCTTTCCAACCAGATGCACAAATCCTGAGAGAAACAAATAAATAAACCCACTGCATGTTCATGATCCTGGCTTGGCAACTGGAAACATGTCACAGGCAATGGTGTGAAAGCTTTTATTTTCCAGGACTGAGGCATGAAGAGACAATTTGACAGTGTCAGAATTGCATTTTCATGAGTGAGTTTCGGAAGAGAAATCCAGAAGCATTTGCAGAGTCAGTTTGGAATGGCTGAATTCCAAAAACTTATATTTTGATGTTGGTTAGGATGTGAATTCCTCATTTAAGGGCCTGGAAACTATAGGGCCCAAGGAAACTGCTCTGCAATGGGCATCGGACTTGGGTGCAGAACTGAACTAACCCAGAGTGAAATAGGTCCTTGGGATTCAAGAGGTTAGAGAACTAAGATCCAGACAAGGTTAGAAGGCCATCCTGAAATTTCTGGGGCTAAAAGTCCAGCCAGATTTTTCTCAGAAGTCAATATTCAAGTCACTGATACAAGGGAAATCAATTGAGAAATCTGAGTGCAAGTAAGTCTATAAAAAAACTTATGGCTCATGGAAGGATATTATAACAAGTCTAATTTTTATGAGTCTCTCATATATTTCTCATAATCTCTGATGGTGAAAAATTCCAAGAATTTCTTAGCCAACTTGAATTATGAAAAGAAATTGTCCACAGATGAGTTTGAATATGAAGAAAGGTCAGAGTCATAGGAGAAAGGGTTGGTCCTAGCCATCTATCAAGAAAGCCTAGGATTTGCCAATGAACCTGGAAGAGAATGAGTTCTCAGTGGGACTATCCAAGATGACTAATTGTGTTGATTACTTCATATTACTGGTTTTCTTCCAACACATGAGAATCTTAGCAGATGCTATGGAGTGAAGGTAATTTAATGTATTTAAATTCTATCTATATGCTA